>NW_006300376.1:506371-513289 GCF_000327345.1 Myotis davidii | reverse complement strand
GGGAAAGAGGGCCCAGGGCTTCCTACTCTGTGGTCTTGCTGATGTCACTCCTCAGTAATAAAATTCTGATATTGAAATAATTAATCCTGAGAGCACTTATTCAATTACAGTTCAGTAAAAGTCAGTTACGTTCTGCCTCTCAATTTCCTCCCCTTTTTTCACTCATTTACAATAATCAACTAGTGGCATCAGATTCCTCCTTATCTGCGTTCCCTGGCAGAACAGAGTTTCAGAAGTCAGTTTAACACACGTGAGAAATCTGCCCTCCAAAGAAATTCTTGGAATGCAGATTAGCTTGAGGTATAGCACATACTTGAAGATTTATTAAAAATATTTCAGCTCTTAGTTCATGTGAAACAGCATTTACATCCTCACCCACCGCCTTCTTCGTACTACTTGAATACACATTACACTCTTGCTCCAATGTCTTTCAGGATTCCCCCTAGAGATTTACATACCTAAAGAATTCTAAGTGTTATGTAAGTGAAATGAATGGGAAAAAGGTGCAGGGGAATTAGCCACGAGGATGTAAAGTGCAGCAGAGGGAATATATAGTCAATAATATTGTAATAACCACGTATGGTGTCAGGTGGGTACTAGACTTACGGGGTTATATAATGTCTAACCACTATACCGTACACCTGAAACTAATGTACTATTGAATGTCAACTGTAATAGAAAAATAAAAATAATTTTAAAAAATTCCTTCTCGAGAAAAATTAAATAATTCGATCAGAGAAAATAGGCTATTGTAAGGCCACTTTTGAAGGTGTAATTCATGGCTCATATCTAGTTATTGGACTAAATGTTTGTTGCAGTATTTCTAAAATGCAGCTAAGAGGCGATACACAGAGAGGGAAGAAACAGGTCAGGAACAAACCCAATTGAGACCCTTGACCAAGTAGGGCCACATTATTAATGCCCACCGTTTGCTTGACTCACCAATTTCTGTGGAGTCATCTCTGACCAAAATGTGAAACTCTACTATATGTCTGTTTCTGAGAAAGCCTTTTCCAAAGGAAGCAACATTTAGTTGGTGTGTATGGGACCACAAGGGCTTTTAAGATGAGCTCCATCCCCATTTCACTCCACAAAGTGAATGTTTCTACCATGGGAGATCACAACTCTACGGTTCAGAAAGCTGCAAAGTAAATGCATTAGTGAGGACCCACTATGTTGGAGAGATTTAGAAGGATGATGTGATGGTCTAAAGCTAATTGTGGGACATTATCCTACTGAAAACATAAATCCTAATAATGAAGAAAGTGTCTTGGCTTGTGTACAGTATAGAGACCCCATGCAAAAAGCCAAAGGTCCGGGAAAGGCAAAAAATTAGTTGGAACTTCTTCAAATCTATGTAAGGTCTGACTTCTTAAGCAAGGCTATGAGACAAGTCAGATAAAAACAGATGGAAAAGGAATTTATACATGACTGGAATGTAAGAATACCAATGATTCTTTACAACAAACAAAAAAGCACTGCATTAACACAAATGATAAAATATTAAGGAATTTTTAGATTACTCCAAATATGGGCTATCTTTTCTTCCTTAGCAGGAAATGGCTTTCCATTGATGGATCCATTCTTCACCAGTTCTCTTTAAGACAAGTGGCAAAATATGTACAAGAAGGCACACTAAATGACCTAATCCAGATCGGACAGTGATCTTGGTCTCATTAGTAACAGTGACTTTTAATGATGCTATAACACGAATTATTCATCATCTTCCTTAAGAGCTCCAATATCTATTTAATATTTATATTGCAGGTACCTACTAAACACAAAAGAAGGACTGATGATGTCTTCCTACCCAATGTGGCAGAAAATGTTCAACTTTCAGCTTTTCAAGTTCAAACAGCTCCATCCAGAATCCCATTTAGACCCAATTGGTAATCATAAATCCTTTTCCAACTTTTATTTCTATAAGCACTTAAATAAATGTGATTCTAAACTCCATTAACCCTTTGATCTAATATTTATTATCAGTGCTGTGAAGGTAGTGTAGAAGGGCTGACATGACTATACCTTGAATGTCCCAGGTGAAGTAGGATGTGGCCTTAGATTGTAAAACGTAAGCATTGGTTTGCATAACTACCATGTGGGCCTCGCCTCTGGCCACCCAGCAGCCTCTCCATCTGGGTTCCAGAAATACTGACTAGATGAAATAGCCAGGAGAGAAGGCATTTCTACTAAGCATTATCTACTAACAAGTGGAAAACTAAAACAGGTTAATCCAAATAAACTTCAAAGCACTCATTTCTGTTTGTTTCACTTAATAACATCATTCTCCCCTAACAGGCTCTTTATTCTTCTACAAATGCCAAAACTCTCTTCAGAGTTTTATAAATTTATAATCCACATCTTTTTATTCAGACAAGAAAATCTATCTTGGGTAAAATAATAAATAACTAGATGAATGGAACAGAATAGACCAGAGAAACATATTTACATACATAAATTTATGTGTGTGTGTGTGTATTATATATATATGTAGCTTTTCATATTAAGAAGGTTGAATCTATCTGAAGTAGATTAAATCATCACCTTACACTATACACAATGAGTTTCAAATGGATTAAACATCTATATGCACATACACGTACACAGACATATACACAAATTTATTTCTGAAATATATAAAAAAAACACAAACCAAAAGCCAAAGGATATTGATGACTTTGATATCAAAGCTAAAAATTCAACAGGACAAGATATAGTGCCAGTTACCAATTTACAAACCTCTCAGCTCTAATTTCATCTTTGTCTGCTGCGAAATAATTAATATGGATCCTGTATTTCTTCTCTGCCAACTGGCAAAATGTTAAGCTTTGTCAGTAGAGGGTGCTGAAAAAATCCTGGAGGAGAAAGAAGGGTTTCTCTCCTAGGTTCTGGAGTCTCCTTTGGGCAGGCAGGCTTCTGCAGTGCACATGGCTTCTGCAATGCCCTGATCCAGTGAATTCCTATAATGGTTTTCTGACCTGATTGTTGAAGGGATAACTGGAACTTCCCCTTAAAGACTTGAAAGAAAGCTAGGGCAGTGGGCTCTATCATATCACATCTTAATTCACCACTTCGGCCTACGCAGAAAATAGATGGATCTTGGAAAATGACTAGGAACTACCAAGCCCACATCTTAACCAGGTAGTGATTCCAACTGTAATTGCTCTCCAGATGTGGTATCCTTACTGGGGCAAATTAATATGTCTCAGGCACTTGTTATGCAAATAACAGCTTTTGCTCTACATCAAACTGCAAGGACCACAAGAAGTTGTTTGCTTTACCCTACAAGGCCACTGTATACCTTTAAATTCTTCCCTGAAAGCTTTGTCAATTCTCCTACTCTCATGATCATTATATTCCATAAAATATATTGGTTCACTCCATCAATAATGCTGATATCATGAGCAGAAAATAGTTAAGTACTTAGGTATAAGAACTAGAGGGTGAAAGATAAACCCTACAAAAATTCAGGGCCTTTAGCCTCATGAAAATTCTCTAGGGGTTCAATGGTTGAGAGAACGTTAAAATATGCCCCTTCAAGATGAAAAACAAGTTGCTTCATCTCACTCCATGTATCATGAAAAAAAGCATGATGCTCAATAGGCCTTTTTGGATTTTGAAGGCAACATATACTGTATCTGAGTGTGATGCTTCAACCCACCTAGAAAAGTCATCCATAAGATTACTGATTTTTTGTTAATCCTCACTCAAGGATAGTTTTCCATTGACTTTTAGAGAGTGGGAGGGGGAGAGACAGAGACAAACACTGATGTGAGAAACACATCTATTGGTTTCCTCCCACAGGCACCCCAACCATGGTCAGAGACCAAGCCTGCAACCGAGGTACATGCCCTTGACTGGAATCAAAACCTGGACCCTTTAGTCCTTGGGCTGCCACTCTATCCATTGAGCCAAACCAACCAGGGCAAGATTATCGATTCTGAGTGAGGACCAGAGTTAGAAAAGGCTCCATTGTGATTTTGAGTTTCAATACAATCCACCCTGCCATGTTCCTATGATCCAGCAATACTAAAGATATTAAAAAATGTTGCCGAGACCAGTTTGGCTCAGTGGATGGAGCGTCGGTCTGCGGACTGAGGGGTCCCAGGTTTGATTCCGGTCAAGGGCGTGTGCCTGGGTTGCGGGCACATCCCCAGTGGGAGATGTGCAGGAGGCGCTCGTCGGTGTCTCTCTCTCATCGATGTTTCTGGCTCTCTGTCTCTCTCCCTTCCTCTCTGTAAAAAATCAATAAAATATATCTAAAAAAAAAAAATGTCCTGGCATATAGGAACACTGTACAAAGCCTCTGTCAAAGCACCAGTAAGATAACAAGCTGACCCCTAAGATTCTGAGCAAACCTATGCACTCTTCTGAAGCTAACTACCTCCTTTTGTGCCTTGGTAGACAATGCCTAACCATGGCATACTGGGTGATCATGTGGCCTGAGCTTCCCATAACAACATGGGTGCTGTAGGACCCACCTAATTATAAACTTGAGGATGCACAGATTGCTTTTCACTCCAAAGGCATACAAAGTCATTCCTTCAACTATCATTTCTAAGGCTCTATCTCTCACAGCAGCAATCTATCACCAGTGGAAATGGTATACATTCAACTTAGCTTGCTGGGCAGATCTGAAAGGTACAAGTGGCTTCCATTGAACATATGGCTCAAACTATTTCAACACCAACTCCTGTTGCCTCCTCTCTCTGGACTTGGGTGTTACTAACAATTAGCTAGCCAAGAAAGAAAAAAGAGTCAAGCTTGATTGATGGATAGGTCTGCATTTGTCAGTTCAAAGCATGATTGCATTTCTCATCCCAGCAACCTCAAGGGGTACTGGTTTGGAGGTCTTAGTTCCTAAGAGATTCTTTAACCAGGAGTACAACCATGAGTCTATTGATATAAGATCTCAGTTGAGGCTGCCAGTTGGCTGTCTTGGGATTCTTATGTCACTAAACCAATAGGCAGTAAAAGGCATTACTCTACTGGCTGGAATGGTCAATCCTGAATACACAATGTGAGAAGACATTCAAATGCTGAAAGCAAAAATGTCAACCTAGAATTTTATATACAATAAATACCTTTCAAAAAACTAAGGCAGACACACAAAAACTGAGTTAATCAACAATATCTGTACCATGATAACTAAAAATATTAAAGGTTAGAGGACAATCTTTAGGAAGAAGGTAATACCAGTAGCAAATTAATGGAGAGCACAGGAAATAGTAATTACATGATTGCCAAGTACACAGGACTTTTTATCATCTAAAAAAACTATTTTGAGCCCTAGCTGGCTTGGCTCAGGGGATAGAGGAGCATCAGCCTGCGGACTGAAGGGTCCTAGGTTCGATTCCGGCCAAGGGCACATGCCTGGATTGCAGGCTTGATCCCAAGTAGGGGGCGTGCAGGAGGCAGCTGATCAATGATTCTCTCTCATCATTGATGTTTCTATTTCTCTCTCCTTCTCCCTTCCTCTCTGAAATCAATAAAGAAATATTAAAAAAAATATATTTTGAACCCCATTCTTATCAAAATAATTTGTCTCTAGCAACATTTCAGGGTATCTTCAAGCTTGGCAGTTTTATATTCACCAAACTTAAGCAAATATAAGATTAATATGAAACCAAAAGTTCATACTTTCTATAGCAAAATTATTAAATCCAATCTTCTGGTTTTTAGGTATATAAGGGAGTATTATCTCTTCCAAGTCCAAATTCTGGGATGTAATATAAAATATCTTGGCCAAAACACGGACCAAAAGTACCAAACTTCACGTACTAGCCATGTGGCTTGATACTAGATATTTATTTATTTTTTTTTTTTAAATATATTTTATTGATTTTTTACAGAGAGGAAGGGAGAGAGATAGAGAGTCAGAAACATCAATGAGAGAGAAACATCGATCAGCCGCCTCCTGCACATCCCCCACTGGGGATATGCCCGCAACCCAGGTACATGCCCTCGACCGGAATCGAACCTGGGACCCTTCAGTCTGCAGGCCGACGCTCTATCCACTGAGCCAAACCGGTTTTGGCAGATACTAGATATTTATACAAAGTACTCTAAACAGAAGCCCAATTTTACTCTACATGCAATTTAAACTAAAAGGCAGTTACAAGCTTTTAGTTTTATAACAACAAATGGCAGTTTCATAAATCTGTTACTTGGTAGAGCTAAGGGGATGATGTCTACTGATTTGTGGAAGATCAATTTGCACATCACTCCACAGGCATACAAGGTCATCCCTCCAAGTACCATTGCTAAGGCTCTGTTCTCCACTAATGAATACAGAGTTTAGTTACTACCTGCTGGTCGTGGGGAACAATAGAAATTGAGTAGACACCCATCTTCAAACAAAGTGATAATGTAAATTCACTAGCATTAACTGTCATAATGAAAAAGCAAACACACACTTCAGTTCATTAAAAAGAACAAATTAATTCAATAAACATGTAGATTTATTTTCAATCAGTTTGGTACATGATACAGATTGGTTTTGTAGTTTTTCATGAACTAAAATAGAAATTTCTAAATACAGCAGTGTCTGTCTGTACAACAAATATTTTAAGATAAAATAAGGTATTTTGATAGAACTACATCTGCATGAAATAATCAGATGAAAAATCTGAAAAGGTTTCTATATACCTTCTGGATTAAAAAACCCAAAAATTATTAATGACTCCAGATACTAAACTATTAAAGAAAGGAGGGGAAAAGGCTGTGAGATCTGTTGTAAGAGCTCTTCTTGCAAAATCTAGTTTCAAGTGATATGGTTTTGTTGTTAGAGCAGTATTCAAAATTACCAGAGAGGCTTCATCAGCTACATTTTCACAAAAATTGCTGTATGTGTTGACATTAATGTGTGCCAAGGTATTCATATCTAGGTAAATATCTGTAGCCAACTTTTGCCACTTT
>NW_006300376.1:493878-504935 GCF_000327345.1 Myotis davidii | reverse complement strand
GTAAATTAAAAGAAGACAGCCACAAGGATTCATGCAGAATATTTTCAATATTCCTGTTGAGCAAAATGATTTAATTGATTTTTCTTCAAGCACGATGCTCCAAAGTATCCTATATGCATCCTTTGAAAATTTAAAGATCCTGGAATAGTGTCTTCCATGTGGGACGTCTTGAAATATAATATTTTGGTTTCAATGAGTTACACGCCAGTCCTTGTTAATCTAATGGGTCTGTTTACAGAGTGTGGTAGTTTCGTTCTTTTGATTTGCAGAATTTATAGAGAAAGAAAATTACAGCCTGCACACCTAAGACAAGGACAATTCCTCCAATGAAACTGGCTGCATCAAAGGTAGACTTTCGCGTAGGTTGTGAAGTTGGACTTAAAGTAGTATTAGTTGAACCTGTTAAATAAGATAGAAGAAATAAGTCTCATGAGCCTTTATCATAATTCCAAGACCTACCTGAATTTCTATTTTCAATGTGTTAAATTCTATAAAATATTTTCTCTTAAGTCTTTACAACTAGAACTTATATCTAACTGAGAAAGAAATTTATCATTCCCCCTTCGTTCCATCTGGTTACATCAAGTGGTTATGGCTCTATACAACTTCAAATATGAAAATGACAGAAAAAGACTCTCCTGATATATAAATTATATCCTGGAACATGTGAAGCACTTTTAAAATTTGCAATTGCTTGCCCGGCCTGTGTAGTTGTGTTTGAGTGTCAACCTATGAACCAGCTCGTCACGGGTTTGATTCCTGGTCTGGGCACACATGCCCAGGTTGCTGGCTTGATTCCCAGTAGAGGGCATATAGGAGGCAGCCGGTCAATTATTCTCTCTCTTCATTGATGTTTCTATCTCTCTTTCTCTCTCCTTTCCTCTCTGAAATCAATAAAAATATTCTTTTTTCAAAAACTTTGCAATTTCTTCAAACTATACCTAATTGTTAGAGTAAACATTAATATTTGTGTTTAAAATTCACATAACTTTTAAAAAATATATATTTTTATTGACTTCAGAGAGGAAGGATGAGAAGAGAGAAATAGAAACATCAATGATGAGAGTGAGAGAGAATCACTAATCAGCTGCCTCCTGCATGCCCCACACTGGGGATCAAGCTTGCAACCCAGGCATGTGCCCTGATCAGAAATCAAACCGTGACCTTCTGGTTCATAGGTCAAAGCTCAGTCACTGAGCCATGCCGGCTGGGCCTCAAATAACTTTATAATTTTACTAAACATATAAGGTAAATTTAAAAATTTGGTTACAATTTTTCAAATTACAAAAATAATCTTAAGTATATGCAATTTATAATTCCATAAGCAAATGTATCTTATCTTACTCTGCATGTTTTACAATATGAGAAAGTTATTACCAAGTCATGAGGGAAAAAAGTCACAAAAATTTGAATTCCTTTTCAAGGAGTAAAATGTTCCAAATGCCGGAACCGGTTTGGCTCAGTGGATAGAACGTCGGCTTGCGGACTGAAAGGTCCCAGGTTCGATTCCGGTCAAGGGCATGTACCTGGGTTGCGGGCACATCCCCAGTGGGAGATGTGCAGGAGGCAGCGGATCCATGTTTCTCTCTCATCGATGTTTCTAACTCTCTCTCTCTCTCCCTTCCTCTCTGTAAAAAATCAATAAAATATTTTTTTTAAAAATGTTTCAAATGGAGAACCACTCACTTTAATAAAAAGCAATTTCATATTTAAAATAAATTCTACTTTTTTCTTAAATATCAAATAAATACTGGTTCTGGTGGCTGTATATAATAAGTTAACCAGCTTGAAAATTAATTACAACTATTCTGTATTCTTCTTGTGAAGACAGAATAGCTTCATTGAAACTGAAATAAAGGTAGTGTAAGAATGAAGCGAAAAGAATAACCTACAAGTTGTAGTAAAAGGGTTTTGGAAAAACATTATTTAATTCTAGCATGTCATGCCAACTGTGATTACACATTAAAAAACTAGAGAAGGACTCTTAGCAAATCTATCATTATTGATTTAACAGCCTACTATGTTGTCCTCTATAAGAGATGAGTTTCATGCATACCATTCATGAGTAAAACTGGAAAATGATGGCAGAAACAGTAAAAGGCAACAGTATACACACAGCCTGCTTCACTGTTAGTTTAAAAAACCCTCAATTACCTGGTGTAGCAGTTGTAGAAGAAGGCATAGTTGTGGTTTTAGCTGGAATGTAAACAAAATGTATTAGAAACTTAAATTTCTAAACTTCCTAGTTATCTAGCATCTACCTTTTTAAAATTATGCCACTAACTTCAACATGCTTTCAATTATTTAGAAAATAAAGGCCAAATTTCAGTTAATGGTTCACTAACATCTACGCATCCAGAATACTAGTTTTTAAATGTATCTTAAAACATTAAGAGATGTCATAAAATTGTATCCATGTTAACATCTATATGTAAAACGTATGTATACAACTGGATCAAGTTTGCAAAAAATACAGAAGGGCAAAAATCAGTTCTTTATAGATAATATTTCTTCTAAGACAAAAACTATTAACTTCAAAAGTCAAGATAAAAAACAAGTACAACTCAGCATTTCTTACATGGGTATCAAGATTTGCTTATCTTCTTCATTTCAGGGGGGTGGCAAACTTTTCTTAAAGGGGCAGAAAGTAAATATTTTAGGCCTTGTGCACTGTGTAGTGCAGAAGCAGCCAAAGACAACATGCAAATGAATGGGAGTGGTTGTACTTCAATAAAACTTTATTTATAAGAGCAGGTGCCCTGAGGCCATGGTTCTCCCAATTTAGATTAGAAGAGCCCAAAGAAAGCTCTAGTCTACAAACTATATGAGCTCAAATAATTATCTGATGATGCCTCTAAAGAAATGTACATTCATGGGAAGAATTAGGTTGAATATAACATTTTAGGAACTAAAGCACAATATTAAAAGACCTGTTAGTGTTGATACTACTGATGGATATTAGTATGTTAACGCTGATGGCTATTTTTATACACATGCATATTCTTTTTCTCTCACCACTGTCCACATTTTACCCACCCTGCTCTTGGTTGGACAGTTAGGTCACCTTTCATTTCTTACAGCGAAATATTTGATCTCATCTCCAATAGGACTGATTCCTATACAGAATTCCCAGCAGATTAGAGGGTATGATTATTTGAAGACGTATAATCCCTTCAAAGTTTTTGTTGCTTATAAATTCTGTGTAACTGCAAAAAATGTACTTTACAAATTAAACATATTATCCATTTTTTTTAATCTTAAAACTCTATTACTAATTTTGTCTGAACATTGACACATTTTTGCTTTTGACCAAAGCATTACATTAACAAAATTTTCAAAATTAGGCACTACTTAGTGAATATACCTCCACTGTCCTATTGTATGTTCCTTTCATTAAAAAAAATAATTCATAGATTATAAAAGCTGTTATTGGTGATAGAAAATACAGTAAAGAAATTTAAGTAATCCCATCACTCTGAGAAGCATGTTTTTTTCCTGCCAGCCATTTCTCTAGGCATGTATGTAACAAAAAAATAAATTATACTTAATATAGTTTGTCTTTCACTGAATATATTATGAACATTTTCCATTATATTTCTGGCATAATTTAGTCACTTTATTATAAGATGTTATTTGTAAATATAATTATACTGTTTGTATTGGCAGAAGACTATTATAATTAACCCCACTGAACACTTTTCTACATAAATCAGATTTTCTTTGCATTAATAGTCCCTTGTTTTCTAACTTGCTCTCTTCAGCAGTAGCCACTGAAAAAATGGAATAAAAGTTTGTTTTTCAACCATTAATTGCCACTCGATACATTTTCTGCAAGCATACATCAAGACTCATGGGGAAGAAATTAAAAGTGGACTCACAATGATTTTGGGGAAATAATTTCCTCCTCTTTCCTTCTGCTCACATCCCACCTTCTGGAAATCAGTTTTCTCAACATCTATTTTCATCAACCTTTAATTCCTTCCTAGTCAATGACTTCTAATGGGCGCTAACGGTTTAAAAGGACACCACTGTGTGCTCTCCAAAATAAAGTTTCACCGCATTTGCAGATTTCAATGGCATATTTCCAATGTAGCCATAATCCAAGCTACCAACATGGTCTCACGGAATGTGCAGTTGGAAACAGCTGTGCACAACTGGCTAGCAAAACCTGGTGAAAGCTAGCTCATCACTGCCTAAGTCTTTTAAAATGAGCTCTTGTCCTTGTTACAGTATTGGACCATTTTTCCTCTGAAAAATTACACCTAAATCACACATGCAGTTTCTTGGGCACACTTCTCTGGGCCTTCTCGTCTCATCTCCACTCAGTCTCCTCTCCAGCCTTCTCCCCATGACTTAGACTTATTATTCCCAAGAATTTGGTCCTCAAACCCTATTCTTCTCCCTAAAAACTACTTCAGTGACCTTACTGCCTACACTGATTCACTTATCTGTACTAATTTTAGCTAAGAGCTCTCCCATCACCTCGCTCATCAAGTCCTAGGCCTTCTACTTCCCGAGTTCCATACATCTGCAACTCTTCCTCTCCTGGTTCTCTAGAATTACTGCCACAGGTTATCTAATCTCTGTGTTCACTCCTTCTTCTTCTCATTTGCTCTCCATATTGTAAGAAAAATCATTTTATTAAAATGCAAGTCTCATCACATGACCTATTTTGCTTCAAATCTATCAGCAAGGCATACAGAGGCACTTCCCAATCTGGCTCTTGACTTGTTGACTATCTAGTTTCACTCTTCCTCACCTTGTACTGGACACTCCAAATGCAATTCCCTGACCTCAATATATTCTTTCACATCTCCTTCACATGTGCTGACCTCCCTGCTCCACTTGGGAAATTCTCCACATATCTTACCAGGTAATATCAACACTTGGTCAGTCAGCATACTCAGGAAGCTGTTACCATAAATGCCATGATACTCAATACACACACCTTCCCTTACAAATCCCTGAACACACTGTGCTTACTTACCTCTTCACAGTTCCTACAACAGACCAAATGCTATCTTACTTCTGTCTCCGTATCCCTATCATCTAGTCTAATACTGGTACTGGAGTAGATGCTTTTAAATTATCTACTCTTCCTATCAAATTGCTGAAGATTTTTAAAAGGAAGGCATTAGCTAATGCTATAGAGTATGGTGAAAAACTTTCAAGTTGATGAAAATGAAAAACAATCAGTTTTGATAGTCTTAAAATAACCATTTAGGAATGCTATTTGAATCACTTCTGTCAGAGATGACAGCAAATATTTCCCTTTAAGATATGCCAACCTATTTAACCAAGAGCACGATGTGTAAAGTGTATACAACAAAGGGACATAATTCAAACCTGTAGGTACATGTTATCCAGTTTCGTAAGTTTATGTATTTAGATATACGCACAGAAAAGACTGGAAGAACTTAACCTTTTTTTTTTTTAAGAACTTAACCACTTTTAAAATATTTTGGTTTGCCTCTGGATGATGGGAATTGTAGTGAGTTTTAATTTCCTTTAGGCTTTTGTATTTCTGAGGATTTCCACAAAAAGCAGTTTGCAGACTCGATGTACAAAACTATGGGAAATCCACCCAGATTCAATAAATGTGAAACACCAAAGCTATGTGTCATTGTCTACTAAATAAGTCTAACTTTTTAAGTCATACTAACAACTTTTAAGCTTTTACTAAAATGTTATCAAGAGAGCTTAAAAATCCTAAAAGAAGGAAAAAGGAGAAAAACAGTCAATTATCTTGTATTACCTGTAGAATTGGTTGGCAACGGCGAGGCGGTGGGCACTATTTAAAAAACAAATACATTAAGTCAAAACTTTCTAAAATATCACACTATAACACTATTTCCTAACCTGCAATCATTTGAGTACCACTTTACAATTTTTATATTTTAGTACCACCTGTGAAGGAAGACTGACAGTGAAGTACCACACTCCCCTTCTTCAGAAATAGGAGCAGCAATTTTTAGTGACACTTCCCTCCCCACAGCAGACATTTCTCAATCTCTCCTGCAGCTAGGTAGCCATGTGTAACTTCTAAGAAGCATATGTAAAGCAGATATGGGATTCTCTTTACCTTCCTCTTCCTGCTAGCAGAATAACCAATTATGTGGCCGAAACATGAGAACTTGCCTTGTAGAGTAAGGTCAAAGCCATTTTTGAGGAATGACAATAAAAGCCTAGAAGGGGCCTGGGTCACTAATGGTTGTAAGAGCTGCTAGTGAGCCAGACTTCTAGCTGCACGTGAGCCAACTTCCTTTACACGAGAGCAGAGTAAACCTATTTCTCAAACCACTGTAAATTGATAAATCATCAAATAAGTAATGTCTCTTAAAATGTTTTACTTAATCTTATTTCTAAGCAATAGTAATCACAAAATCACATCTGATATAGTTATTAGTTTTTCCTAACACATTTAAATAACTATTAATGTTTGTTTATTTACCACCGAAACCATGTTAGTATTCTATATAGGGCATAACTGTTCTCATACTAATAAAATTCTTAGTTAGAAAGTTCAAGTTGGGATGAGGGAGATGGGAAAGCTCCTACCAAAATTAAATAAAGGTAGTCTTTCAGGGTTATTGACACTCTTCAGAAAAACCTTTTACTTAATTTAATTATTACCTATGCACCAAATTAGAAATTTGACTTTCCTATTAATTTATAGTCTTGCTAGAAAAATCCACTGTTCCAGCTAGGAATTTTAACTAATTCCTGAGTACAGGTTAAAGAGTAATCAAGTTCCTCAAATTAAAGCACAAAAAATGAATGAATACAGAGAAGATTCACTTAACCACAGCATAAACTATGCTGGACATTATGACATTCACCAGTACCATAAGCGAGGAAGTGCCAGAACAAGGCTGCCCAGGCCTGTAAAACCCAAATAAAGAGAGGGTCTAAACTGCAATGAATTTCTGGAAGAGTGAAAATAACAGTAATAATAATAATGGAGGAGGCATCTGTACATACAGCATTCCACAGTATAACCAAATCACTAAACCAAGCTTCAAAACACTGTCCTTTGAGCAATCAATATAAATGCCATTCATACTGAAATTTCTAACAAGATTAGAACTACGATAATGTTTCAAAGCAAATACTGACATTAGGCTTTCTGGAGCAATGATCTTCCTCGCCCTAGCAGCCAATGTGAATACTTACCAGAACAGAAATCTGTACTATTCACCACCTGGCAATCAGTAACTGTTGAATTTTGTGAGCAGTAGCTTCTACCTGCTATGGAAGAAAAACAACAACAACAAACAAGTTAAACAGCACCAATCACTCACTTTTATTTTCTCTAACTTTGTTACTCAACTCTATAATAGCTTCCCAAAATCGAACTCAAGTTTATCCACAGACCAACAAAATACTGTTACTCTTTTCCCCATTGTTTTAGCAATATTATACAGGATCTCCTCAAATATTATCCTCTTAAAACCCATATGAATATACTGAACAGATAAACTTAGATCTTAGGATTGTGGTATGACTAGTGCACAAGGCAGGCTGCTAGAATCCACAGGAGGGTGAGTCAGTAGGGAGAAGTGCTCAGGATCTAATAAAGGCTCAGTAAACAGGGAGGTGCCCTACAGGCAGCAGGAAGTCCTCTGATGCAGATCTCTGCGTTAGCCTTCCACACTTTCTAAAACCAATTCCTGGATGGGAGACTTATAGCAAGAGTAAGCAGTGCTTTCCCCAACATATCCTACAGAAGGGCATTCAATCTCCAAAACTTGCCAACTCTGCCATACATGCGGGGTAGGGATAAACTTTTAAATTCCATTTTATCATCTAAAAAAAAAAAAAGTGACTCTGCTATAAGAGTAAACTTAACCTCCAATTAACCCAATACCCTAATTTTAAAAGAGTCTCTTAAACTGTTAGTGATGTAATGTTAAATTTTTCAGTGAAGAATAAAGAAGCTTAACAGGTAGCTTTGACTTTTTCTTTATATAGAAAAAAATTGTTATACTGATAAAAAAAACACACACAAGCACCTTACATTAAGAAAACAGTAATTTATGCTATAATCCCATGGTTCTAACAAAAACCTAACTGGCATTTCAAAGTATCTCCATCTAATTCTTTATCTCTCAAATTAAAGCTAACTTAACAAAAGCACAGGAAAGAACCAACTCTTCCCTCCTCATTCTTCTCTTCTATCTTAAGTTTATAAGGTCTCTCTAGAGTTCATCCAGCAGAACACACTGAGGATAAATGTCTCAAACATTTTTCTGGGGAAGTTTCCAGGAGAACATTTCACAACTTTCTTTCACAGCTAATTTCAGTATATCCTACACAATGATCTATATTATAGACTCTATAATCTCTCTTCCTTTAAAACTTTTGAGCCTTAATTACCAAGTCTAAGGAATTAAGGGGGGAAGTGGGTGGTGGGAGACAAGAAGAGATTTTAGAGGGAAGTGTTAAGCAATTGGAACTGTAAAGGAAAAGTATTTGATTTATAAAAAAATAGTATATACTATAGTAAACATTCTATGTAACTTTTGAATGTTCAAGAATATTCTGTTGTATATTTTAAAATGTTGCAACAAAAGTTCTGTATGCTCAAAAAATGAAACAATCCAAACGTTTCTTACCTTCTTTACATTCCATCCAAAAGCAGGAAATATTAGCAATATCATTGCTAGCATTAACACAGGAGGCACAGCTGTTGTGTTTTTCACAGATTTCTGGGGTGGGGAGGAATGCATGAAATCAATTAATTGGCAACTGATTTTGAATTTGTATTACTTATCTTTTTTAAACAGTAGGCATTATATACAGTACCACACTTACTAACTCAGAGAAATGGTAAAACTTTATAGCCTATCAACAGATAAAAGAGTAACAAACTGGAATGTAATTCTATCATTAAAAAGGGGAAATCCTGTTATTCTCTACAACATGGATGGTCCTGAAGACATTATGGTAAGTAAAATTAGCAAGTCACAGAGGGACTGATACTGCATGATTCCACTTATAGGAAGTATCTAAAGTAGTCAAATTCAGAAGCAGAAAGTAGAATGGTGGTTGCCAGGAGCTGGAAGGAGGGGAAATGAGTATGAAGTTTCATGCAAGATGAAAAGTTCTAGAGATCTTCTGTACACCACTGTGCTCATAGTCAATACTGCACAATGCCCTTAAAAATTTGTTCAGAGGGTAGATCTCATGTGACTTTTTTTTTAACCACACGCAAAAAAAACCTTTATAAACTGGTTTGCTAAGAAATTCCAATAATTTCAAATGACTTAGGAAGCCAGAGTTAACTCAAGAGAAAGGGGGAAAAACACTCAGCACTACTTCATGATACCTATCTAAACAACCTTCCTTTATATGGCAACTCTTTCACAGACACCAGGATTTCTTGATGCATTTTGAAGCATCCTTAAAAAATACAAATATTGGAAAAAAGACTATTATAAGGTCAACAATACAGACAGGGAAATTACTGCCCCAAAACATCAGAAGAGACACTAAAATTTTTAACAGTAATAAAGATGTATTACAGGTTGAACCCAAGATTTGATGATGCCCATTCTGAAAAACCTCAGAGATTTATAATTCATACATGATCCGCTCTTTCCACGGTCCTCCATAACTGGAGGATAAGAGCAACACATTTGGAGGGAGCTGCATTCATGTACATGTAATACAACTAGTTAGCAAGGTCTTTTTCAATAATTTAAGCCAAATGGCCCAGAAACCAGACTTCAAAGAAGACTAATTACAATTCAATGTCTGGACAAACAAAGAGACTATAGAACTGGACTCCATCCATTTCCTAGAAGCTAGATGCCTCCAAAAACATTCTCCTTTGCTTTCTCTGTACCTCAAAAAGCAACCCTGTACAGCACAGAAGTGTTGCATGTCAACATTTCACCATCAGTACCACCAGAGACTAGGACACATATATGATGGGTATGTGTGTGTGTGTGTGGGGGGGGTCGGGTCGTCAGTTTTTCAGGTTTGTTTACAGGTGAAAAATGTTACTTGTTTTAAAATCTTTTGTGCTGGATGATGAATATTTGGGTAGCAGAGCAAATGATATTTATAATGAACTAAACTTGCTATCTTTCAGACTGCAGCCTATCCAACTACTACTTACAGGAAACACAAATTATCTCCTTTGCACTCATTTAAATCACACAAAGGCCATTAACTTCATATTTCCAAGCTTGTCTTTAAAAATCAAAAAGCACAACAAAACTACAATTCTGAGAGAAAACTGCCAAATAATCAAGAGACGAAAATGTGTTTTGCTCTACCCCCTTAAAAATGGTGCGATTAGAACTTGTACTGCAATTTACTTTCATTGAAATTTTTTTTAACGTTTTTATTGATTTAAGACAGAGAGGAAGGGTGAGAGAGACACCCATCTGCTGCCTTCTGTGTGCCCTCTACTGGGGATGGGAGCCCCCAGCCCGGGCATGTGCCCTGACCGGGAATCGAACGGACCTTTCCTTTCCGTGCATAAGGAGGACGGTCGACCAACTGAGCCACACCACCAGATCTGAACATTTTAAGACTTACATCTTGATGACTCTAACAAACAATACTAAGTTCTTTATATATTTTACTAAGCTTTTATAAAATACAAAAACTAGGGAAGACGTTGTAAAACAATATGATCAACCTGAAGAAAAAAAAAAGATAAAAACCAGCCCGGCTGGTATGGCTCAGAGGTTGAGCAATGACCCAAGGACCAGTAGGTCCCGGGTCTGTCCCGGGTCATGCCCGGGTTGCAGGCTTGCTCCCCAACAGGGGGCACACAGGAGGCAGGCAGCCGATTGATGATGTTTCTCAGGGATGTCTCTCTCTCTCCCTCTCTCTCTCTCCTCTCTCGCTTCCTAGCTCTCTAAAAATCAAATTTTAAAAGACATATTTAAAAACCAGCAGTTCTTCCGTCAAAACGCCAGTTAGTTCAAAATACCCAATGTTTAACTAGAATAACCAATCGCACTAGACGGCAGGTTTTATGCGCCTAGGGTGCCTCCGCCTCCTCTCACAGTCCCCTTCCCTCTTTTTGCATGGCCACACAC
>NW_006300376.1:488280-489229 GCF_000327345.1 Myotis davidii | reverse complement strand
ATAATAAGTTCTTTATATATTTTACTAAGCTTTTATAAAATACAAAAACTAGGGAAGACGTTGTAAAACAATATGATCAACCTGAAGAAAAAAAAAAGATAAAAACCAGCCCGGCTGGTATGGCTCAGAGGTTGAGCAATGACCCAAGGACCAGTAGGTCCCGGGTCTGTCCCGGGTCATGCCCGGGTTGCAGGCTTGCTCCCCAACAGGGGGCACACAGGAGGCAGGCAGCCGATTGATGATGTTTCTCAGGGATGTCTCTCTCTCTCCCTCTCTCTCTCTCCTCTCTCGCTTCCTAGCTCTCTAAAAATCAAATTTTAAAAGACATATTTAAAAACCAGCAGTTCTTCCGTCAAAACGCCAGTTAGTTCAAAATACCCAATGTTTAACTAGAATAACCAATCGCACTAGACGGCAGGTTTTATGCGCCTAGGGTGCCTCCGCCTCCTCTCACAGTCCCCTTCCCTCTTTTTGCATGGCCACACGCTGCCGACGCCTCCTGGGGGATTCCGTGTGCGCCTCCACCGGCGGCCGCAGAGCTCAACAAAAGGTGTGCTCTCGGCTGGATTCTAGGAAACCGACAGACCTGGTTCCAACCCCAACTTCACAATCGGCTGAACGTACGGTCCCGGCAGAGTTACTCTCTCTCTGCTTCTTGGTTTCACCATCTACCTTCTAGTTCAGCCTCGGAGACATGCGAAGTTCTGGGTGCACGCTTGGGTAACTTTTCGACGTTTTCACACGGCACAGGGTGTACAGTTTTAATTCATTTAATACTCAAACCTCAGATAAATCCCGTGCCTATCCGCCAGATTATCTTAATTAAATCTCTGGCTAACCTCTGAGACACCAGCGAAGGTTAAGGTCTTCAGTTTCCCTTTCCCGCTTTGGCCAACTTCCGGAGAAGCCTGCTGGCGGGGAGAGGACCTGGCGGACAAACGACTCACCC
>NW_006300376.1:476162-487800 GCF_000327345.1 Myotis davidii | reverse complement strand
AGTGGGCGGGGGGCACGTGCAGGGGGCGGCCGGGGGCGGAGGCGGGGAACGGGCGATACCAAGTGGAATCCTCCGAGAGGGGGGAAGAGACATCGAGAAGAAACCGAGGGAGGCTGTCCCTCAAAGAGACTATAACCAAAACACTGGAAACTATTTTCTTTTCCCTAAGAGTGCCATACAGGACGCAACTGGGCTTTTCCTGTTACTGCCTAAGAAAATCTCTCCCCCCGGCTTGGATGGAACAACCTACATGACGTGGCGTACGGCGTCCTCCGGAGCGACCCGCGAGGCCGTAATTCCGCGGCCTCACGTGACGTCAGGGCCCCGCATCGCGACCCGAGTCCCGCCGGGCCGGAAGTTGATTCGTTGCTGAGCGCTCAGAGCCTGTGCTAGAATTAAGTTTGTGGGGTGCTTCCGCGTTCCCAAGGTCTTGCATATGTACTTAGTAGGACCCGTGCTTTTTACCGTGGAAATCGACTTTCCCGTAAGTCACCCCGTGTTGGGACTCCCGGGGGAAAGGGAGGCCAAGTGGTTAAGGCTTCTGCTCCGGCGCCCACGTAGCGTGCGCCGCCGAAACACCCAAGCGGTCTTCTGCCTTGCAGCCCGAACCGCCCACCGTCTGCCTTTCACACCTCCCCACCCTGATCTTTCCGAATTTCTTGCTATTTCCCTCCAGCGGTAGCAGCAGCCAGTCCGTGCCACCGACACAGTCCAAAAGTCTAAGACGATCTGAGTAGGAAATCCATCTGATGCGTTTTAAAGGTGAGTAAACAGATTCGTAAAAGTCACCTGACCAAGTCGCTGTTTGGCGTCCGGGTTTGATTTCGAAATGCCTGTCACTGCTTGGGCTTTTCGTAACGGTGAGCGCCATCTGATGCCCAGTCTCGCAGAAACATTCGGGTAAAAAATGGATTGTAAAAGCTAAGTATTTAATGTCGTCTGTTTTCGGCTTTTTGTATTTGTCATGTAATCTTAATTGTGCACATCTAGCCTAATAAAATAACACACGAACAGTAATTACGTCTGTGAGATCAGCTTTGTTATGAAAGCACCAAAAAAAGATGACTGCATCGCGCTGTTAAACAAAACCTTCCAGGCCAAAAGTTATCGGGAAAGGATTTGTCCTGGGACGTGCAGTTTGAACCGTTAGCAGCAGAGCTTGATGGAGAAGATATGTCCACCGTCTTGGGGTTGACGGGGGCTCTTTTATAGAATGAGTTTGGATCAGAAAGATAAAAGTTGTTTTTAAATTTACATTGGCTACAGATAAGAGCAGGGCAGGAAAAGGTGAAATGAGAAAATTCCAGGATAGGTGAATAGTCCGTAAGGAAGAAGTATTTGAAAGTTCATGTGTAAGCAAGATGCCAACTGGAAGTGGATTCCAAATTTCAACTTACATTCAGGAAGGTGAGCAGTAGAGTGTGGGTTTCGGCCTTCTGGCTGTTAACTGATTAATTACCCATGTCTCTTCTACCCTCAGGCCCGCTGTCATTTAATTTAGGACTTACCATTTTTCTCTTGTCGGCACTTTATCTTTCCTGGCCTCGATTTGAAAGCTTTTATAACTCCCTAGGTTCTAATCATTGGGGTCCTTCTGGAGCCTGATGACTATGGACATACACAAAAAGACTACACTAGTTGGAGATTTGCTCAGATATAAATAAGAAACTGACGATTTTCGACTGATTCAACCTGTGATCCAAGTATGAGAGTGCAGCCAAGTAAAATAAATGAGGTCCCATCATCAGCCTTCAGTGAAAAGCCTGCTCTTCTCTTCTCTCAGGATACCTCTCACATAGTATTTATTTAGCTCCTGACTGACACTCAGACAAAATGAAGGCACTAGTCAACTTTTTTTTAAAGGTTAAAAATATAATAAAAGTTCTGTTTTCTTCTCATATTCCAGTGGGTTATTTTGTTTATGCCCTAGGATGGACACACCTTACTGCGGAGGCCATTGTTTTACAATTTGTCATCTAGGTGTTCCACTCTCGCCCTTAGATTTTTGTTAGTACTTTTAACCCCTTCCCCGGCAGAAACGTGTATACTCGTTTTCACAAAATGTTCTTTTTCAGTCGTCGACGAGTATACTAAGAAAATATGGTAAAAAAATATGGTTTATAGGAAGACGAGTTACAAACTGTTTTCATAACCAGCATCAAAAATACTATATAGAACCAAAATAAAAAAATTAGTCTGAAAAAGAAACGTTTTTAACAAAAAAATTGTTGGGGAAGGCGTTTAAGGGGACATTTCACTCTCTTTGTCTTAAGACTAGAAACACATCATTTTATTTTATTTTATTTATTTTATTTATTTTATTTTATTCATTTTAATTTTATTTTATTTATTTTATTTTATTTATTTTAATTAAACTTTGTGTAATATTTAAATGTTTTGACCAAATTAGAGGATAGTAATAAATCAAAGATTAGTCGTGAGCTAAAACTGTGTGTTCATATTTTGAGTATTAACACCGTGATTAGGCTTGGTATTATATTAGAGATCTCTCATTAGAGGGCACTTCACTTTGTATACTTTGGTAACTCTTCTGGGGTTTCAGAGGGGAGCCTTACACTTTAGACCAGTTGTTGTCAGTCTTGGCTGAACTGGAACCATGCGGGGAGTTTTGAAAAATACTGATGTCTGGGTACTGATTTAATTAGTTTGGAATATTGCCTGGTCATTAGAGGTTTTAAGAGCTCCCTAGGTGTTTCTAATCTACAGCTTAGGTTGAAAGCCATTGCTCTACTCTAGCTTCTCAAAGTGTGGTTCACGAATATCATTTATACCACCTACAAATTTCTTAGAAATGCAAAATCTCAGCCTCACCTCAGTCATCCTGAGTCAAAATTTGCATGTTAACGAGATCCATATGTACATGTGTACACCTGTGAAAGTTTAAGACTGCCTTACACTATCACTGTGGAGAACTATTATAATTCTACCTCCTAAATTGCTACATTTCTTAATAGTTAATATTCTACAGAACTACATCAAGTAAGACATGTAAAGTTGAGACTTTGGTTTTTTGTTTGTTTTAGAAATGTAAAGTCGGGGTATGAGCAGCACAGGACTCCTGGATGGGCGGGAGTCGCGGAGCCCAGCCTCGGTTCTCTCTAGGCTGGCACCTCAGATTGCACTTATTTTTATTTCTATTCCACTTCAAGCTATGGGTCTGCTAGAGCTTTTTCCATGCTCTTAGTCCTTTAGGAAACAGAAGAAAGCCCTCTTTCTAACTCATTTCTTAGGAACAACCCCCTGATTCAAGCTAAACTACACCCCAGGCAGCTTTCTGGTAACCTGCATTAGTTACTACTTCCCCTGTGCCAGGCAGCCAGTGTGCGCCTCCCAATCCTGTCTTGTTGAGCTGATTTTCACCCAGAATACACCCAGATGGATATTCTGGTTATTAATTATTCACGGGATTTTGTATTGACTGGGAAAGAGCACTGCCCTGTGGCGCCCATGTCCCAGTCCCTCCCCAAAGCCCCAGACTGGCATGCTGCCTCTCCAGCCCTGGAGGGCTCGCCTCCCACCCCGCCAGGAGCAGCAGGACCCTGCTCCGGGCCTCCAGTCTCTGTCCCTTCTGATTGATCAGTGTTTTCATAACTCCCTGCTGCTTTCATAAAAACCAAAGTTTCTTATCTCATCGTCTTTCCTCATTCTTTCTTTTCTCTTGTCACACTTAAGTGTTTTACTTTTATCTTTCTTCCACATACCAGCATGCCAGTCTCTCATATATCTATGTCTTCAATACATCCCAGTGGTGCTTAACGTATGGTCTCCAGACCAGTAGCATCAGCAAC
Organism: Myotis davidii; assembly: GCF_000327345.1. Classification (NCBI taxonomy): domain Eukaryota; kingdom Metazoa; phylum Chordata; class Mammalia; order Chiroptera; family Vespertilionidae; genus Myotis; species Myotis davidii. The sequence continues at coordinate 483,991 of NW_006300376.1, read as the reverse complement.
ACCTGGAACCTGTTAAAAACGCATATTTTTTCTGCCCAGTCCAGATCCACTGAATCAGAAACTGGGATGAGGCCCAGGAATTTGTGTTTTGAGAAGCTCAAGCATTTCTGGTACACACTAAAGTAAAAGAACCTAATGATTTACGATTTACATTTTCAAAGCCCCCTATCAAATACCAAACTTCGTAATTTATGTTGTACATGTTACTATTGAGTTTGCAACAAATATTTTATATGTTATATAAAACTTCTTTGAGATATGGACTGAATAGATTTGCCAGTTTTAAGGTGTGATTCCATTTGGGGAAGGGTAGTTAATATAGTACTAGTTTAAAAAATGAGTTTCCATACAGGAGAGAGTATCACCAGGTGTAATAGAGAGCAATTTTAATTTTGAGGATAGATTAACTCAGTCAATTGAAAATTAACATGGTGTTAATGAGAATGAGTAATACTGAACATAACAGGGACTTGATGTTTCTCTGTCAGTGGCAGCTTGACTGGTTTTTGTGGGTTGATATTCCAGAAAAGAAACTATTTTTTATTCAATATCTGCTCTGTCAAGCATCATGAGAAGTATCTTCACATATTATCTCAATCCACAGACCACTGTGAGATAGTAGTACCTCCATTTAACTAATGAAATTGAAGCCCCAAAGCAAATAATAGTATTGTTATTGATTTTATAAATGTACACAGAATCACTAAAGTGATTAGAGCTAGAAGGAAGCCAACAACTTTTTTACTTCTCTGTTCCTTTTACGAATGAGGAAAGTGAAAGGTAAAGTGATTTGACGAGCCATTGCTAGATAGCTGGGACTAAACAAACATTCCTTATTTAAAATACATATAGAGTATGGGATCCTGAGGTTACCACACTATCCATTAGTTAACAAATAATGGCACTGTTTGTAGTTGGGGCAAACAAATTCTTTAGATAGAATTTTAAAAGTTTATCTCAAATCTCCCAAAATAAGAAAAATGTCCAGATACCACATTCCCTTATTAATATGGCTTAGTGTAAGATACAGTCTATGGACTTGACTCTGCCATATCAGCCATTAGGGTAAGGTCATATAACTAACATTTTGAATAATCATTAAAATGGCTTTGCTCTCCTATTTGTAGGCTTGGAAAAGTCAAATTCTTTCTGTTTAATCAAAGTCTTTCAATTTGGTTAAATCAAAGTGTTATATTTGCAGTTAATAGGGATAAGCTTTGACTCCTTTGTAACAGTTTCTCCAAACGTGTTTAAACATACAGATCATTCTAATACATGTTATATTCTGATACAGAAGTAGTATTTTGTGTGTACCATTAGTGGGGGTAATAAGGACCACGGCCTTTTATGTAATGATGTTTACTTTGAATTTATATTAGTTCACACAAACACTCCATCCATGCTTTTGTTCCGGCCCTCCGGTCTAGTTTAAGAACCCATTGTGGCCCTCGAGTCAAAAAGTTTGCCCACCCCTGGATACAGATCAGTAAAGCTTCTATACAGCCTGAAAATGGAAAGGGAGAGGCAGCAAAAGGACTCCGAATGTGCCATTCTATAGAAAGTTTGCAGCATTTACATTGCAGCTACACTGATCTATACAGGGAGCTGAAATCAGTTTCTTACATCCATGCAGATAATCCAATTCTTTCACATAAAATACTTAATGTCTTAATATATGGGTTCATTGCCAGTAAGAATTATTGTTTGTTAATGCATGATTGATGCTTTTGTTTTAACCAGGATCTCTTCAAAGCATCAGTTTCATTCATCCAGTGCCTCACTAGCTGGTGGGAGTCCCTTTGAGAAGTCCCCAGTGTGACCACAGGAACCCATCCACAGGCCCAGAGAGGATCTGGAGGCTTCATTCAAACAGCCTGAGTTCTCAGCTTGGCTGAAACTCAGACTAAGGAAGAGGAGATAGCTCCTCCTCAGTGATTCCCAAATCTGGCTGTTAATCAGAGTCATTGAGGAGCCTTTAAAAATACAAGTTCCGGACCGGAGGCCAAGGGGCCGCCAGCACCATGTTCGGCTCCAGTCGAGGTGGCGTGCGAGGGGGACAGGACCAGTTCAGCTGGGAGGATGTGAAGACTGACAAGCAGAGGGAGAACTACCTGGGCAACTCGCTGATGGCCCCGGTGGGCCGCTGGCAGAAGGGCCGCGACCTCACCTGGTACGCCAAGGGCCGGGCGGAGGGCGCGGGGATGAGCCGAGAGCAGGAGCTGGCAGCCGTGAGGCAGGCGGAGCAGGAGGCGCTCATGGCGGCGCTGGGCTACAAGAATGTGCGGAAGCAGCCCACTGGCCTGAGCAAGGAGGACTTTGTGGAGATCTGCAAGCGTGAAGGTGGTGACCCTGAGGAGAAGGGGGTGGACCGGCTCCTGGGCCTGGGGAGCTCCAGCGGTTCTGCAGGCCGAGTGGCCTTGTCCCGAGAAGACAAGGAGGCGGCCAAGCTGGGGCTGCCAGTGTTCACGCACCACGGCGTGGACAGCAGTCGACCCGGGGCCTCCCCAGCTCGGAAGAAGCCTAGGCAAGAGGAGAAGGTGGAGCAGGGTCCCCAGAGTCACAAGAAGAGCAAGAAAGAGAAGAAGAAAAAGAAGAAGCACAAGAAAGAGAAGAAGAGAGAAAAGGAGCACAGAACCTCACTGTCCTCGGCTCCGACCAGGGCCCACCATCGCAAGCACGACTCCAACTCCTCCCCCAAGAAGCGGAGAGGGCATGACAGTGACTGAGGTCCAGCCACCAGGACCTGCCCATCCCAGGCAGGCCCCGTCCTCAGTGAAGCCTTTGAACATGTACCCTGCCAGGCCCAGGCAACTGTAGGGCAGGCTAGTGGGGGCCCCTGTAAGCAGACAAGGTGTCCAGGTGAGGCCTCACCCTCAGATGGCCCCAGGCCCACCAGAGGATACACACCTGTCCAGAAGGTCCACCTGCCTCAAGCTCCAAGTACTGTTACTTCTGTTTTTCCGTGTGTTGACTCACCCTTTGTACTTAAGCAAACTTATTTTAAGCTGAAAATAAAAAATACAAGTTCCTGAAGGTTATACACTGGTAATTAATTTATTGAGCACTTAGAGTATAACAGTTCCTGTCTAGGTCCTGTATACAATTGATTGATTCCTTGAATCCTCACAACTTTATGTGGTAGATACTACTGTTTTGAGATGAGGAAATAGACACACAGTGGAGTTGTTGCCTGAGCGTTTGAATCTAGGGAATGGCAGAGTTAGGACTCAAACTCAGGCTGTCTGCCTTTAAAACACACATCCTTAACACTGGGCTGCTTCTGAGTCAGTTGAGAATGTGACAGCATGCTTTATCTCTATTTCAGATCTTAGTATACAACTTTTTGTTACATTGCACTGGTTTGTGTGTGTGTGTTTTAATATATTTTTATTGATTTTAGAGAAAGAGAGGAGAAAGAAATACTGATGATGTGAGAATCACTGATTGGCTGCCTCCTGCATGCCCCTCACCAGATCAAGCCTGCAACCCAGGCATGGGCATGTGCCTTGACCAGGAATTGAACTGTGACCTTGTTGTTCATTGGTCAATGCTCAATCACTTGGTCACACTGGCTGGGCTGAGCCAGTTTTCAGGAGTTAGGGATGGTGGTGGGCATTAGGTGTAACTACAAAGGGGTAGCCCTAGGGAGCTCTCTGCGGCACTGGATAAGTTCTATGTCTTGATTGTGGTGTCAGTCATGTGAATCTACACGATAAAATGACAGTACATGTACCAATGTCAGTTGCCTATTTTAGTACTGTACTGTAGTTGTATAAGATATGCATATTGGGGAAACTGCATAATTGGCACACAAGACTACTATTTTTGTAACTTCCTGTGAGTCTATCATTTTTTTTTATATTTTATTGATTTTTTACAGAGAGGAAGGGAGAGGGATAGAGAGTTAGAAACATCGATGAGAGAGAAACATCAGCTGCCTCCTGCACACTCCCTATTGGTGATGTGCCCGCAACCAAGGTATATGCCCTTGACCAGAATCGAACCTGGGACCCTTGGGTCCGCAGGCTGACATTCTATCCACTGAGCCAAACCGGTCAGGGCTATCATTTTTTTTTAAGTACATGCCTACCTTTGGCAAGCTCCAAGTCAATTAGAGATGTCTCTATAAGATTGGCTCAAAGAGACTTCATGTTTTTGTTTTGTTTTCTTAATACGTATTTTTTAATTGATTTCAGAGAGGGAGAAAAACATCCATGATGAGAGAGAATCATTGATTGGCTGCCTCTTTCCTGCACATCCCACTCGGGATCCAGCCCGCAACCGAGGCATGTGCCCCTGACCAGAATTGAATCCAGGAAGGACCCTTCAGTCCACAGGCCAATGCTCTATTCACTGAGGCAAACCAGCCAGGGCCAAAGAGACTTTATGTTTGAAGACAAATCTAAGGGCAAGAAAAGCATAATGGCTCTGGGCAGGGCAGGAGCAGAATGGTGATGGCGGTAGCAGCTGAGCAGGGTCACCACTAACAAGCATGTCACTGACTATAAAAAGAGGGCTGAAACCATATCTTGCAATGATTCCCAAATGACTAGTGTCCAGCATTTAAATAAGAACCTTTGGGGAGAGAGCTAAATGCACAGAATCCCTATCTCACACATCTTAGAGACTCTTGAGTAGGGCAAGGACAGGGTCCAGCAGTCTTGTTGAAAAAGTTTCCCAGGTGTCACTGGTTTGAAAATCTCAGATTAATCTCTGATAAAGCTGGATCCCCAATAACATTTCAGGAGTCAACCACCATGGGGACTGCAACCCAAGCCCTTGGTTGGTATGGCTCAGAGATAAGCATACTATTCATGTCATATAAAAACATCCAACCATAGCCTTTTTTGAATGCTAACTATGAACAATGAAATGTAACAATTATTTTTTTCTATAGTCTCTTGTTTTTTAATAAGTTTCTCATGGTAGATAATGTAGTTACAAAAACATAATTACAAATACTTTAGGATTTGCCCTGGCTGGTGTGTCTCAATTGGTTGAGCGATGTCCCATGCACTGAGAAGTTCCCTGGTTTAATTGCTGGTCAGGACACATGCCCAGGTTGCAGGCTTCATTCCCAGTAGGGGGTGTGCAGGAGGCAGCCAAGTGAAGGTTCTTGTCCATGTTTCTCCCTTTCTCTCAAATAAATAAAAAACCTATTTCAAAAAAATATTTTAGGATTCAAGGGTCATTCATTAGGTACTGCTATAAATTAATGGCTTTGGCTACAAGTAACAAAATACACAACCAACATAAACAGGGCTCTATTTTTCTCATATAGTAAGAAGTCCAGAGATAGGTAGTTTTGGGTATTGGTTCCACAGCTCAAGAGTTGGGACTGACATCTCTGCAGTTTTCTTGGCCTTTCTTTTATGGCTCTAGCCTCTCTGCATTCAAGACTGATGAAAGGCAAGGGTCAGGACCACTGGCATTCTACTCCTGGCCAAAATGGTATCCCATGACCACTCCTCCTGGTAGTAAAGGAGGCTGGGAAATTGACTTTTGTGCTTTTATAGTCTAGACTGCAGAGGCAAGAAAGGGAAAAGGGGAAATACTGGGTTTTGGGTGAACCAACTACTACTGCGTCTGCGACAGTTTTCAAATTACATTTTATCAAGCATGGTTTAATTAAATCTAGAAACAGCTGATCAGATACATAATAAACTCGGAAAATACTGATTTGAAAATCAAGCATAAACATTTCCACTGTCAATAATTGTACATTGTGGTATTGGTCTTTCATTCTCTGTTGGAACCAATTCCAGTTGTTGAAGAACATCTGTTCCTTCAATCAATTGCCTAATATAGGAGAAAAAGTGAAAAATTTAGTCAGTCATACATTTCCACATTTAGCTTACATTCCTATATTGAGTCCTACCCTGCTTAGCTAAGGATATTTCCTACAAATTAAAGTAACATCAGTGATTAATAAATAGTTCTAAATGTGTCCAGAGTGCCATGGTTCCACATCTATCTGGGACCCTTCCAAATCTGTTATTCTCACTACCGTCAGGGTGAAGTTTGAAAAATGCAAATCTGATTTCACCTCCCTGCTTAAAACACTTCCACAATTTCCCATTATGCTTACTATAAAACCAAAAATCTCTACCATGGCTGGCCTCCCCACACCTCTCCAAGACTGTCTTGCAGCATGTGCCCCTTGCTCTCTGTTCCAGCCATTCTGGCTTTTAGTACCTCAGTAGCACCTTGAGCCCTTCCTGTCACTGCTGTCTCCTTTGCTCTTGTCCCCACCACCAACCCCTATGTCTGGTCAATTCCTGGCCTTCCTTTAGGTCTTAGCTCAATCATTTCCTTGTGGAAATTTCCCAGGTCCCTTTATAGGAATAATCAGGGGTAAATTTGATATTTACTTGAATACTTCTTTGATTCATTTCTGATTCATTCATGAGGGCAGAGATCATGCCTTTGCTGAATGCACAATACCTAGCACATAGTAGGCACCTAGTCAACATCCATTGAATACATGAATAAAAGATACATGAACAAAGATACATGCTGGTTTCAGTATCTGTAGACGTTCACTGGCCACAAGCTAGAAATCTGAGTGGAGCTAATCTGATGGTTTTCTCAAAAAGAGAGAGAGAGTCCTAAACATGTGCTCCCTACCAATGCTTGTATTGAGGCATGGCTCAGGGGAAGGTCAATTTCCATTTTATGAACCTTCATAGGGACATGGTCAGTGCTGACACTGATCATGCTCTAGTCATCTTTGTCTGCCTCTGGGCTCTATTTTTGCCATCCCAATCAGAAACCATGACAGAGCAGGACACAAGGTACATTCTGAGGATGAAGAGCAGGAGAAAAGGGACAGATTCACCTCTGTCCAAAAAGAATGTGAAGCCTCTTCTCGAAACTGGTTTCACAAATACTGAAGGAGCGCCTACTGTGTGTACCTCCTCATTGTTACAGGTATTAGGGCACAAGATGAGTGAGACCCAGTCCCTACTTTGTGTTGTTCACAGTGTGCCATAGAGGACAACCAGTTTCATTTTTGTAATCAGAGAGGTTTCTGACCTAAGCCTTGAACGGAATTTTGGCAAACTGAAGGGAGGCAGAATGAACAAATAAGCAAAGGCTCAGAGGTTGTTCTGTGAATGATGGTACTCTGGTCTAGCTTATAGCTCAGCTGCCATGTCAACAGCTGCCAAATCCACGCCTCTACACCTTGCCAGCTTGAATACCTATTTCTGGGATTCAGGAGTTACCACCTGTCTGTTGTATCTTAATCCAAATCATAACTTGTCCATCCTGAATTCATGATCTCTCCCATATCCTTTTTGTCTTCTCTAGCTTGGTGAATGGCACCAACCATTCAACTAATTCCAAAATCCTAGGAGTTCCTCTACCTTCACTGCCCAAATATGTGTGGCTATTTAAATTTAATTAAAATTAAATAAAATTTAGTTCCTTAGATGCATTAGTCACATTTCAAGTGCTCCAATTGCCAGATGTAAACTCTGTGGTTAAAATGTAAAATGGCATGAAGTTTCTTCATGGGATGAAGAGTTAATAATTATCCCTATGGAGTGACTGGAATAATCTAATACTTATTCAGAAAAATTCTAACACTTCACATTTCAGGGAAGAAAAAGTAAACTTCAATGTATATTCACTTCAATAATCAAGTAGCGATATGAAACATTGAAGTGATGAAAAGTATATTCATCCATTGTAGGTCCACAGGCCTATAAGCATCTTGCTAATAATCTACTTATATAAAAACCCTGGGTGGTGTTCATCACGACCAGACCAGAACCGAGACCAAGCGGAAGGAAGTCAGTCCTGCAGGGGCTGTGGTGGCAACGGCT
>NW_006300376.1:461767-474708 GCF_000327345.1 Myotis davidii | reverse complement strand
TCATGCTCCGGGCTACTAGTCTATATATATATATAAGCCTAAGTGACCGTTCAACTGGTAGCTATGATGCTCAATGCACAAACATGGAAACATGGAACAGACTGATGAATCTCGGGGGGAGGATAAGAGGGGAAGATGGGAAGAGATTAACCAAAGATCTTATATGCATACTAGGGTCCCTCGGCCTGGCCTGCGAGGATTGGGCTGAAACTAGCAGTCTGACATCCCCCGAGGGGTCCTAGATTGCGAAAGGGTGCAGGCCAGACCGAGGGACCCCACTGGTGCACAATTCACCAGGCCTCTAGTATTCTAATAATTACCAGGGATATCTCCATATTTTAAATTGTTCAGTAAAAAAAGGTTACTTGTGCCCAAGCCATTTTTCATCAGTAGTTAGATCTCGGTGGCCCAAGATCGAAGGGTAGTGGGTTTTGTATCTGGGTCAAGGGCACATACCTTGGTTGCAGGTTCCTTAGCCCCAATAGGGGCATGTGCAGAAAGCAACCAATTGATGTGTCTCTAGTGCCAAAGTGTCTGTCTATATGTCTTTCTCTTTCTTTCTCTCTCCCTCCCTCCTCTCTCCCTTCCACTCTCTAGAAATCAATGGAAAAAATATCCTCAAATGAGGATTTAATTTACTTGCAATTTAGATAGTTTTCATCTATCTCTTCACAGTATTCATGGACAATTACTTAAATGGTTTCAACTCACTGCTGCATCTAAATATATCTACATTATTAAGTACTATGGTATTATTCAACATAATTTAGATTTGGTAATATCCATTAGACTGAACAAAAATGGATGAATGGATGGATAGATAAACAGAATATTATAATGGCTGTGCCTCCTAAATATTTTCTGGTTTTTATGGATAACAAGTTTCTCACAAAATGTTTCTAAATGTTTGTATTTGTATTACTTTTGCTTTTAAATTCTTAGTTACCCATAGACTTCATACAATACTTAATCCAAATTTTTTGAACCACGTTTTTACATATATGACTATAATATATACTAACTTACAATACACGTACCCAAAAGCCACATATTTTTTATCCAGATAGGGAGCTGATTGTAGCGTGATGTAGAACTGTGAACCATTGCTGTGACGGCCTTTGTTGACCATTCCAAGAACTCCCCTTTTATTATGAGGAACTGAAAAGCTTTCATCTGTAAAAGACAATGAACAGGAGGTCATTAAAATATTTCTATTATCACATGATCTCACTCATATGTGTAATCTAATAAACAAAATAAACTGATGAACAAAATAGATCCAGAAACATAGAAGCATGGAACAGACTGGAATCTCAGGGGGAAGGCGGGGGTGAGTTAGGTCACATGAACAGGATGGACTTTCAATAAAGAGTAAAAGGAAGTTACGGAAAGGTAAAGGCTATGGTAGAAACTCAGAACCCTCTCATTACACTGTCTGAGTCAGGAGTTCTGCCTGTCTCTGCCACTTACAGGAAGACAAGGAGTAGCCCTTACTACTCTGTGGTTAGAACTGACATCATTTGCAACATATGATGTTAAGAGTGAAATGGAACTGCTTGTTTGAAATAGAAATCAGAATTCATGTGAAAAAAAATCAGTTTCTGAATTTATTTAAAATAAAGCTCATTCTGATACAGAGATCAGAAGGGAGAGAGTGTGAGAGCTGAATGGTGTGATCCATAAAAGACTAGGACTAAAAGACTAGGACAAAAAGGGAGCAATGGTGTGAAAGGGTTCTGAAATGTAAAGGTCAATTCAATTTCCAATAGAAACACTATAAGTGTTGGAAAGTGCATTGCACTCTCTGATAAAAGTATAATCAGGCAGTTTGGGACATTTCCATATCATTTTCTGAGGACCGTTATGTCAAGTAGACTTTCTGACCTCTAATTTCTTGTTATAGAAAAGTAAATGAAGTGTGATGCCTAGCAAGATGGGTGTTTTTTTCTATTCATTTTTAAAGACCGTGGAAGGGAAGGAGGAAGAGAGGCAGTGATGGAAATGGAATTATTTTTTATTTATAGAAGATGGAGTTATTGAGGACAAATGGCAGTTTTTCTTTAAAAAGATGATGAGGGTTTGCTTTATAATTATTTTTAAATATACATTTATACCTTCTATACATAGGATAAATCTCACCAAAAAAAGTTCTTAAATAGCTACCCAGATATCAGTTCTTTTTATTTAAAATGTTTTTTCTTTACTGATTTTTTCTTTAGAGAGAGAGAGGAATGGGGAGGGGCGGGGAGAGAGGTCAGACATCAATTTGTTGTTCCACTTATTTATGCATTTGTTGGTTGATTCTTGTATGTGCCCTGACTAGGGATCAAACCTGTAACCTTGGCATATCAGGACGACACTCTAACCAACTGACCAACCAGCCAGGGCTTCTTAAGTTTTTGTTCCTAATAAAAAAAAAAAAAAAAAACTTTTGTAGCCATAGCTGGTTTTGCTCAGTGGATAAAGCATTGGTCTGCTGACCAAAGGGTCCTGGGTTCGATTCCGGTCAAGGGCACATACCTTGGTTGCAGGCTCCTCCCCAGCCTGGGTCCTGGTCGGGGCTCATACAGGAGGCAACCAATCAATGTGTTTCTCTCACATTGATGTTTCTCTCCCTAAAAATCAATGGAAAAAATATCCTCCGGTAAGGATTAACAAAAACAAAAAAACCTTTTGTATAACTTTCAGTTGCATTATTGAGTAGATAGTACATCAGGCTCTGTGCTTTTTATTAATGTCCAGTTTCATTTAAAGATCTTGAGATTAGACAAATAGATTTTTAAAAATTGATTTTAGAGAGAAATATTGATTTGTTGTTCCACTTATTTATGCATTCACTGGTTGATTGTTGCATGTGCCCTGACCAGAAATTGAACCCTAAACCTTGGCATACTGGGATGCTGCTCCAACTAACTGAGCTACCTGGCCAGGGTAGATAATTAGATTTTAAGTGATGTGTCTATTAGGGCCCAAGCTAATATTAAGAAACTCATCTATTTAATATACCAAGGATAATTTAGTATTTAAAAATTTATGCTTTTTTTTTGGCTTTTCATATAACTGACCATTTCTCTAGTCAGCCCAAGCCAATCTAGTCACCAATCCTTCAAGTGTGGGAAGGACTAGGATTATTATACAAAGAATAGAAGGAGGAAAAAAGGGTTACTATTCATCATCTAGGGTTTGGAAAGACAAAAAGCAAAATTCAAAGCAAAACAGGTTTTCCTCAAGTTAAAAAAAAATAGTCAATTTATAAAATAATCATCAAATTAAATGATATAATTTATTCATTCTTTTGAATTCACTGTGTTAATAAAATAACTTAATAAAAGTAAGTTTTGTGGTTGTAGTGTTTTTTAACAAGCTCTGGGTTTTAATTCTGCGTCACAGAAATAGGGTCCCATGAGAGAACTTTGGAGGACGGACTCTCAGTCCGATGCATTAACAATCCACAGGGGTGAAAGGAGGAAAACCCATCTGTGGCTGTTCTGAGTACCCGTCATGGTCTCTCGCCCACAGTCATCTGGAGCATCCCTCTCTTCACTTGATCGGTTACTGGATTTCTAATTCTGCATTCCTCACAAACAAAACAGTAACAGAAACTTCCCTAAACACACTGGGCCTCCCTGGGCACCAGAAGCCAGGCCTCCATCTGGAGACCAAATCCCCACAACTGTCTAAGGATGGAAACGAAAGGTAATTAACAGAGCCACAGGGATGTCCAGAGGGGCAGGTGAGCAGATGAGCTAAGACAATGGTCGGCAAACCGTGGCTCCCGAGCCACATGCGGCTCTTTGGCCCCTTGAGTGTGGCTCTTCCACAAAATACGACGCGCGGGCGCGCACATACACTGCGATTGAAACTTCGTGGCCCATGTGCAGAAGTCGGTTTTCGGCCTGGGTGAGTCTATTTTGAAAAAGTGGCGTTAGAAGAAGTGGGGGGTGTCGGGCAGGAGACTCGGCGGCGCAGGTGGGTTCCTGCGCCTTAGGAGTACCCTAATTAAGTGAATAACAATGTACCTACCTATATAATTTAAGTTTAAAAAATGTGGCTCTCAAAAGAAATTTCAATCGTTGTACTGTTGATATTTGGCTCTGTTGACTAATGAGTTTGCCGACCACTGAGCTAAGAGATGGGTCTCCTCCTGGACAGAAGGCCCGAGTTGTCTGAGACTGTGCCTCCAGCAGAAAGAGTTTGGGTGATCTGCTAACAGCTGTGGCAGGAGTGGAAGGTGGATTCTCATCGGGGATTAAGGATGCCAGGAAAGCTTCCAGGAACAGCCGGTCTGCACTAAACTCATGAGCTGCTCTGGGCCACTGCCCCCACGCCCAGACAGTTGTTCTTTCTTGTCGCACAGCACTTAGTTCTTCCTTTGGAATAAAAATCAGCACAGCACCGATAGTTTACCTGTTTAAGCATCTGTCATCACAAAAACTCTACAGTCCTGGAGGGTGGAAACTTGGTCATATCATCTTTGTTTCCAAAGGCACTAGCACCACTGTAGGCACCAAACTACGAGTTTCCTGATTTATGAGTAAATAAATGAATGCTGTCACTTGCATGGTTTCATTTGATAAAGCTGTCTCACATGAATTTAAAAGGAAACTAGCTTTTACTTTTCCCTTACACTTTGGCCACCGATTCAATATTATTTTTTAAAACCTTTTCAGCCTGGCTGGTGTGGTTCAATGGTTGAGCATTAACCAATGAACCAGGAAGTCACAGTTCCATTCCCAGGCAGGGCACATGCCCAGGTTGTGGGCTCGATTACCAGTAGGGGGCATTCAGGAGGAAGCCAATCAATGATTCTCTCTTATCATTGATGTTTGTATCTCTCTCTCCCCCTCTCCCTTCCTCTCTAAAATCAATAAATATATGTCTTTTTAAAAAATTAAAAAATAAAACCTTTTCATTACATTAAAATACAGACACAAAAAAGCCACAGAAAACAAATATATAATTATTAATTATTATAAGGCAAACACCTTTTTAACCACCACTCAGGCCAAGAGAAAGAATTTTGCCAGCCTCCCCTTAAGGCCCTAATTAAATCCCTCTTCACACCCTCAAAGTCACTATTCCCCTGACTTTTACATAATCAAGTACTTAATGTTTCCTTGTAGTTTTACCATCTAAGTGTGCATCCCTAGGTAGTATAGTTTAGTCATTCCCATTTTAAGACTTGTTATGCCTTTTAAATTTCTTTTAATCTACAGGTTCTGCCTCTATCCCTTCCTTTTCCTTACACTTTATCTGTTAATGAACCTAACTATTTAACCTCTAGAATTTCTCCCAGCCTGGAGCTTGCTCGTTGCACACACAGGGTGCAGTTCAATATACTTATTTCTCTGTTCTCTGTCCTGTCAGTTTGGCTATATTACTTATGTGGAAAATGCTTATTTCACCTTGATTGATAAGTTAGGGAAGGAGTTGAGCATAATGAATTTTAATGAATTTTGCCCCACTCAAGTGCAATTTCCTCCGGGTGTTTCATAACCAAAACATATGTGTAACACTGTTTCTGTTTTTATTAGGTTACTGTCTTATTTTTTAATGTGTCACTGAGAACATTTTGTTTTTAATCTCATTTCTGCCATAAGTCCTGTGGTTTTTATTGCATGATTTTACATAGCACAGAGATCCTTAAGAACACATTACGGCAGAACTGGTTATATTTCTTGCAAATGGACAGCTGGATCCAGAAGCTCAATCAGACGCCTGTTCTATCCCGTTGGTGGTGTGCTCTCTCAACAGAAGGCTCATAATATCCTGTTGTCTATTCCGTTTTGGGGATGATAGCTGAGACTGATGCAGCAAATGCCTACATCCAAATGCCTACAATGGGGGCAGCAAAATGGTGATAGTCTATTATTTCCTTTTCCCTTATAATTGGAACACTTTTATGATAAGATGGTTCCCCTTGTCTACAGTTTAGTCTAGCTCTCATAGAAAAGGCAAGATAAATGGCTGATTCTTTCTCTGTATTTATTGGTTTTCAAAATAATGAATTCATTACCTCTCATTCCAGAGGGGCAGGTGAGGAGATGAGCTGAGACATGTCTTCTATTGGACAGAAGGTTCAAATTGTAAGCAATTAGGCTTTATTTATAAAATAATGTTATTATGAACTCATGGATTTAATATATGTGTTGGGTTTCAAATCATTGCAACTATTATTCAAATTGCTCCATCTTTGGCCAGTGAGAACCTCTTCAAATGGGCTCCTGAGACCTTTGACGTGCCCCTAGTAAATCTTTAATAGCGTTCTTGCTCTCTGACGATAGCATGGCTAAACATGAGGCTCCAGACTCATTTTGCAATGTCCTGTTCCATCACTGGAACCTGACATTTCTCCCAAATGCCCTGGTTTCTTTAAGTGAGAAATGATATTCAAAACAACAATCTAAATGCTAGGAACGTGTATCATGACCGGATTGGTGGTTGTTTGTATACCAATTCAGTAGACACAGCTATATACTAGTATATAGATGAGATACTTCTTGAGTTTAAAGTGAAATTTCCAATTCAAATTCAGGACTATGGAATATTTTACTTATTAACCTCTACCATATTTCATCTGCCCCCATCAGGCCATGTTTGGGAGTGGGGGGCAACCAATCAATGTTTCTCACATGAATTTCTCTCTCTCTCTCTTTGTGTCTCTCTCTCTCTCTCTCTCTCTCTCTCTCTCTCTCTCTCTCAAGTGAAAAACATGTCCTGGGGTGAGGATTTAAAAAAAAAAAGCCCATAAACCCAACTTCCTCCCTCTACCTTCTACTTCTTTTTTAAAAAATATATTTTCTTGATTTTTTTACAGAGAGGAAGGGAGAGGGATAGTCAAACATCGATGAGAGAGAAACATTGATCAGCTGCCTCCTGCACACCCACTACTGGGGATGTGCCCACAACCAAGGTACATGCCCTTGACTGGAATTGAACCCAGGACCCTTCAGTCCGCAGGCTAATGCTCTATCCACTGAGCCAAACCGGTCAGGACCCTTCTACTTCTTTAAGGTACATATCTGTTGTGTTTATTTGGTCTTATGTTCTGTCTAGTTTGTTTCTGAAATTCTTTTATTATTCTTTCCTCAGTTTATAACCTCATGCTGAGTTTTCCTAATTCTGATTTATGAGTTCTTTTCTGTCTTGTATCATTTTATTCATGTTTTTTAGCTCATTTTGAAATTGTCAGTTTCGATCTATTTTGAGCATGTCTTTCTCTTTTTTTGTTTGTTTTTTGTTTGTTCATTTTATTTTATTTTTTTTAATTGTTTTATTGCTTAAAGTTGAGCATGTCTTTCTAGTATGCTTTTATTATATGTAGTGCTGTTACTCTATTCCTTATTCCCTTTTTTCCTTCTAGTAACCATGAAACTTTTTGCTGTTCATTTTTACGTAAAATTAATTTTCCTAAACATTTAGAAGCAGGTGTGGCTTTAGAAGAAGCTTTTCTAACTTCACAAATCCTTTTGTGTTGTTTCCAATTGCAGGTCAAGATATGCATCTTGCTTTCTGAGATTTCCTAACTGTGTTCCCATCCCCTCTTCCTCACTGTTGTCCCTATATCCCGCATAATTTTGATACCATTCCCAGCAATACCTCCTCAGTGTGAGCCTGTCCTAGAAGAGGGCCATTTCAGATCAGGTTCCAGAGTCACAGAGGCTAGCCTGAACCTTATTACAAGCCCCCTGCACACACCAGCGACCGGCTATTTTGGGGTTCAGCTGTCCTCAGGTCCCTCAGATGCCCTGCTTTCTCCCACACAGATTTCTGGCTGTTGCCTGACAGTGGCTGTTGGCAGTCTGCCCTTCCCTGTTTGTACTTTGGAATTTATGTAACTTAACTTATCAGGTTTGTTATAAATGTTATCCATGGGTTTTCCGTTTTTCTATCTAATTATTTTGTCTGCTTTTATTTTGGGATTTTAAAAAATTAAAAAACTACACCACCACCACCACTACCCATCTTCCCAGGATCCCAGACAGCCTAAACAGGAGGATAATCAAGGTGCCAATTCTGAGAATGGCAAATTACAAGCTTTAAGAATCAATTCCCTTTGACCTTACAATTGTAATTCTAGGAATTTATCCTAAAGAAATAATATACTTAGGAAAGTGAAAAAAAATGTGTGTACAAAACTGTTCTGGACTAGCTGGGTGCCATTTTTAACTCCCACTTTTAGTATGTTATCCCAAACACTATCTTAAGTTGTGAATTGTCCTGTCCTGCTAAATTTGAATAATCAACTAATATATGACTGATAAAATTTAAAGATACATACCTTCAAATGTTGGTCCATAAATTGACTCTCCACCATCTCCTTTTCCAGCCACTATGTCTGCAAAATAACAATAAATATTATAATTATGAAACTAAAAAGAAAAGCACAACACTGGCAGGGTAAATAATGCTTTAAATTATGATTCCCCTTTACAAATGACTATTATAAGTTTCATACCATGAAAATATTACTATAATGCATTTTATAAACAATTTTACATTAAAGACACTATTTTTTCCTAATAATTCTTGGAGGTAGGTTAATTTACAATGTAAACTTTGAAATGATGAAGTATTAAATTATAATTGTGATGATTTTTTAAAATGTGTTCATATAAATTTTGCTTATTGCACAAGTTATCACATAGTCCATCTTTTAAGAAAAATGGAAAGATTAAACTGAGAGGATAAAATAGAAACAGTAAGATATTTGTAAAGCAAGAATAAAAATAGGTGCTTTAAAAAGAATTATTGTTCAAATTTTCATTCCTTGGAACCCTATAGTGATAACTCATTATCTGGTATTTTGGAAATGGAGTTCATTTGTAATATAATGATTTTTTTAAGTAAAAGATATATTTTTTAATATCAATGCAGCTGTAAAATATAATTTTTTACTTTTTTAGTATTTTTATTAATCCTCACCTGAGGATATTTTTTCCCATTGCTTTTCAGAGAGAGTGGGAGGGAGGGAGGAGGGGAGAGAGAAAGCAGGAGAGGGGGGAGGGCACTCTCTCATCAGTCTGTTGTGAGACACACATCCATTGGTTGCCTTCTGCAAGCACATGACCCAACAGGGGGCGGGGAGCAAATCGCAATCCAGGCACATGCCCTTGACCTGGAATCAAACCCCCAACCCTTCAGTGCACAAGCCAATGCTCTAACCATTGAGCACACCAGCCAGGGCTAATTCTTTATAGTTTTAATAGAAGAAGGGACACCCAAAGTCCTAGAACCCACAGAAGTGGGGCCTAGAACCCTGGGCCCCTACAGAGTAGAAAGAGAAGAATCAACAGTGAGGTGGATGTGGACCATCACACTGAAGGCTAGGAAAAGTCCAGAGCAAAGGTAAGGAGGGGAACAGAGCCAGGAAATCTCAGAAAGCAAGCCACCAACCTTGTGAACACTACAGAAAAACAGCGGAACAGGACGCTCTGTGAAATTTTGATTTAAATATTTTTAAATATATATTTACTGCACCCTCTCACAATCCGGGACCCCTCGGGAATGTTGGACTACCAGTTTCGGCCCAATCCCCACAGGCCAGGCCGAGGGACCCCACCGATGCACAAATCGGTGCACCAGTCCTCTAGTATGCATATAAGATCTTTGGTTTATCTCTTTTCCCCCTTGCCCCTCCCCTCTTCCCCCTCCTCTTTGAGATTCATCAGTCTGTTCCATGTTTCTATGCCTGTGCATTGAGCATCTTCCCCCTGGTGGTCATTGCATGTCATAGCTACTGGTTGACCAGTCACTTAGGCTGTTATATATATAGATTACTGACTAATTTCTCCCTCTGGGATATTTCCCCAAAGCTTCCCAAATTTAATTTTGTGCTGTGAACCAGGCACTTAGTCTGTAAAGCCAAAGGACTGACCGGAAAAGAACCAAAAAGGAAACCAAAATGCTTCTAGATCTTACTTTTCAGTTGTAATAATGTAACATCTTTGGTGAAAAATAAGTTGTTTTCCATTTATTCTATTTTTAAATTTCCACCTTTAGTGTGTTTCTTAAAAGCTTTGTATTTTCTAAGTACTCTAATTTATTTAAGTGAGCATTTAAAAATACATTTTGATTAAAAATGTTTTCCTACTTTCTTATATGTCTTGTTATTTTAGAATGTTCCTGATAACATACTTTAGATTTTAATAATTAGGGAATTTTTAAAGAGTATGAATATCTGAACTCATCATTTGGCCATATGAAAAACATCCTTTAAATATATACAACGTTGTTGGAGCACTTACTCCTTGATTCTGCTCAACTATGCTAACTGTGGGGTATACAGGTCCCCAGATGCTGGGTATTAGATGGAGAAGATATGAGAAGTCATAGGCATATAAGAGAGACGTTATTGCAGACCAAGTAGACATTGCTGCTAAGGAGCCATCAGACAAAGCAGTTCTTCAAAGCAGCTGTGCAAAGCAGCCATGTACTGGCTGGTCAGTAACATCCTATGTAATAAAGGCCTAATATGCTAAGTATCTGACCGTTTGACCATCCGCTATGATGTGCACTAACCACCAGGGAGCAGACGCTCCGACCAGTAGGTTAGCTTCCTGCTGGGGTCCAGCCAATTGGGACTGGGCAAGACGGGCTGGGCATGCCCTGGAGCCCTCCTGCGGTCCCTCCCCGGCCTGATCATGTACTGGTGGAGTCCCTCAGCCTGGCTTGTCCTCTTGCAATTCAGGACCCCTCGGGGGATGTGAGAGCTGGTTTAGGCTTGATCCCCACAGGCCAGGCCAAGGAATTCCACCAGTGCACAAATTCGTGCACCGGGCCTCTAGTATCTTTACACCAACTTAGGCAAAAGAGGCTTCTTGCTAAATAGTGATATCAATGTTTGCATTATAGAAAGGTACACCTGCACAGCACATACAGTAAAATCGCTGTGTCCTTGCTTTTGTACATGCATATGGCAAATTGGCCTTGAACATCTGGTGTACTCTGATTAGGGTTCCCACAAACATCTGATATTAAATATATCTAATCCTATATGCATTTTACAAAAGTAAGTAAAATTTTGGACATTCTGATTTGATGTTGCAATTAAGTTTGTAAACTCACCTCCTCCTTGTACCCAAGCATTCTTTACTATTCGATGAAAAATCGAACCGACATAATGTAGCTTGATGCCACTTTGAGAAAACCCTGCTTTTCCTGTGCACAACACCTGAAAATTTTTACATGTTTTGGGACATGTCTCACAGTATAGCTACAAAATAAAATTAAAGATTTAAAAGATTAAATATTTAACATTTTGACAGTTACATATTTCCACTCCCCCCAACTTACTAACAAACAACAACAACAAAACCTCTTACCTCAAAAACCAATCTTCCAATTGGATGAAGACCAATAGAAATATCCAAGAACACAAAATCATGCTATTAAAATTCAGGATAAAAGGATAATGCAGGTCAATATCATGGAAGAAAATTTAAAAAATGACCAAAAACAAAACAATGTTTTTATTGATAAGATGTTAATAGCATTCCCAGTGGAGAATGTAACAACAAAATTGAAAGAATCATTTAAGGAGTTTTGTTTCATTTTATTATATCAAGTCTTTACAACCTAAATAACACACTTTTTAAAACCTTTCAGCAACATTAGCCCATCAACAAAACCAAGAAGACATGGCTTAGGTAGCCACTACATCACAAACTAATTGTGGAAAGGACAGTTAGTCCCTTTGAGAAAAGAGACTGGTAATTCTTTTCTTTCCTGAGTAATTTTGGGGAAAAAGCCAGTGTGAGTGCCACGGATTTGGTTACCATGTGTTCTGGATTTTCAGAGGCAGCTCAGCTTAGCTAACCAAAGCCAGACCAGCCTTTCTGAGAGGGAAAATAAGGCCCCTAAATCCATAGGAGATGTGATTCCAGGGAGTGGGAGAGGGGTGCTATGCAATCATGTCCTCACGTTCCCAGAGGCTCCCAGCTCACTTTCAATTGCCATCCTTTCCAGTAGAGACAACTAACATTTGTGAGATGTCTAGCCCTACCGAAAAGCATCCACCATGAAAGCACTAGTCTCCATCACGGTGGCATTCATTTAGGGAGCAGAGCACATCTAATGGAACACATTTTGAATATTAGACACCATTCTCATACATAAAACACCACCTGATTTAAAAGGTACATAATTTGCCGTGCCCTATTTCTTAAGAATCTGGGAAACATAACTGAAATCCTCACTCTCATTAATTTTAGGTCACTTTAACCTGTTTTATTATTATTGATTTAAGAAAGGGAAACAGATAGAAACATCAATGATGTGAGAATCATTGATTGACCACCTCCCGCATGTCCCCCACTGGGGATCGAGCCCGCAACTGGGCACATGCCCTGACCGGGAATAGAACCAATACCTCCAGGTTCATAGGTCAAGGCTCAACTGCTGAGCCACACTGGTCTTTTAAATAATCTTTTTAATTGAAAGATTAAAAGAATGTGTATTCTGGCATCCCTACTAATTATAATTAACAAGAGACCCAATGGGATTTAACTGCAAGGCTGCGGCTGTCTCGGTCCTAACAGGCTTGGCTTTGTCCGTATGGTTGTCCAGAAGTTCGTCTGGACGGTCATTCTGCTGTTCGGTCAATTAGCATATTAGCTCTTTATTACATAGGATTTGTGCCTCTCAGCTTCTGTACTACTTCTTGATTATAAAACAACTGGAGGCCCGGTGCACAAAAATTTGTGCACTCGGGGGCCCTCAGCCTGGCCTGTGCCCTCTCGCAGTCTGGGACCCCTTGAGAGATAACGCCCTGCTGGCTAGGCCTACTCCCTGGGTGGCAGAGGGCAGGCCCAATCCCTAGGTGCAGCCCCTAGTCAGGCTCAGAGCAGGGCCGATTGGGGAGTTGGGGCGAAGCCCCGTCATGCACAGAGCAGGGCGGATCGGGAGGTTGTGATGCCACCCTCAGTCACGCTCAGGGACGG
>NW_006300376.1:455513-461162 GCF_000327345.1 Myotis davidii | reverse complement strand
AGGTCTGAGGCCTCCACTGCTGAAAGTAGGTATCTGGTTTGTTTCGATTCTATTCGAAACTCTGTATCAACTCCAGCTCTGAGATCCCCCATCACTGAAAGCTGGTTTCTGGGGTTTTGTTTAGCTTCTATTTTTGTTACAATGTTCAAACTGCAGGCTCAGAGGCCTGCAAGGCAGGCGGGAAGGATGGTTTCCTCCTTCACTGAAGGAAGCAAGCCTCATGTTAGTTTCAAGCTGCCTGGCTGCCGGCCGCCATCTTGGCTGGAAGTTAATTTGCATATCTCGCTGATTAGCCAATGGGAAGGGTAGCGGTCGTACGCCAATTACCATGTTTCTCTTTTATTAGTGTAGATATTATCACTTTAGAATAAGAGGCATAAAAATAAAACTAATTAAAAAAATAGAATAAGAGGCATAACATAGTCCACTTCACAGGCTTAGAGGAAGAAGAAGGATCTACTGAAAATCATGATTCCCTATGCAATAATATCTTATTTTTCTGGGGTTGTCAAGAGCAGGTAATTGTGAAAATTCTAATGAAAAGAGAGTAAAAGGAAGGCAATACAAGATAATGTCACCTAGCAGCCAAACACACAAATATAATTATGTAGCACATCAATCCAACTCAAAGGTAAACAAGTCCCTGGGTTTTACTCAGCAAGAAAAATCTACCATTTGTGGGGGGGGGGGAGAGACACAAAAACCTAAGGATCTTCTCTGGAAAGTAGGTCCCCTCCCCTCACTGCCACTAGTTAACGGAAACTGTCTTTACCTCTAGCCCATGCTGCTATAGCAGCTTTCCAGAAGGCTGCCCTGCCGCCAGGCCTGTTTCTGCACAGCCCTAAAAGTTTTTCCAGAAAAGCAAAGGACTGTGTCATACTCTTTATGAAAAGTTCCTTCTTGATTCAGAATGGATGGTAAGTTCAACCTTTCTTTCATGGATCCGTTGGTTTGTTGGCTTTTTGTTTTTTTTCTTCCTATTTAACAGCTGAAGACCTTTCCTACTTGGGGAATTCCCCACAGGTCCCGGCCACCCTCCACAAACCCTGAACGGGCCAGATTCTCCCTCTTCCCATCCTGAGAGCCAGGGTGCAGGGATATGACCTGGGCTCCACTAGTTAGGTAGGTGCTCCTGCCTGGGCAAAGACACAGGGCAGCGAGAAGTTATTCTTAGGGAAGGTGACAATTTGAACCCAGGCCAGCGGGCACCCATGGCAGTCCTTGGCTGCATATTCCTGGGAGGGTGACTCTGGCCATTTTCTCCTGTGGTCAGGCTTCCTTTGGTCCCTACCTGCTTTCCAAAGCAGGTTCTCAGCTTACCTGTCACTTATGAGGTTACCAATATCCCTTAAATACATACCCTTTCTCCTTAATCTAAATTAATCAGAGTAGCTTAGTATAGATGACATCGAGAATCGTGACTGATACTCTTTCTTCCAGCCACGTTTCCCCAGTAATTCTGGTCTCCTTGCCTTCCCAGTTATTCCCAGAGCACACCATGTACTGCTATGCACATTAAGTGCCGCCTTGCACCCCATAGTTTCTACATTTTCCAAGTGCATTGTTTATTCAACCAAACATTCATGGACCCCCTACTATGTTTCAAATTCCGCTCCATGCAGTGATTAAACAGGGATGCAAGATACTGGTCTTTGCCCTTGCACAGCTCAGAAAGGCACTGGATCTATCTGTAGGCCCAGGTCACCAGGAGCATGTAGTAATCTTCAACATGTGGTATAGGTGTTGCTACAAACTTTGTGAGCAAAATTAGAGTACTTTTATCTCTATTGTCATCCAATCCTGACGTCTGTCCCTCACTCTCTGGACCTCAGACTTCATGACTGTCCTCTGCCGTAGAAACCCCAGTGACATGGCATCCTGCTCTCATCAACTGTGTGTCATGCTTTAAAATGTCACCTTCCTTCCCAAACTTCCCATTCTCCTGGTGCAGTAACTGTCACTTCGGTGTTAGTACTAATTAAAATATCCCACTCTGAAGGTGAGTTAGCAATAGGTTTGACCTTCTTTGAGGGAGAGTCTTTATATTTTAACACAAATGATAATGTCTATAAACCTCTAGCAGTGGTTCTCAACCTTCCTCATGCCGCGACCCTTTAATACAGTTCCTCATGTTGTGGTGACCCTCAACCATAAAATTATTTTCGTTGCAACTTCATAACTGTAATTTTGCTACTGTTATGAATTGTAATGTAAATATCTGATATGCTATATGTGTTTTCCGGTGGTCGCGACCCACAGGTTGAGAACCGCTGCTCTAAGGGGAGTGGGAACGTCTGAATGGAGATATTCCTGGCTGCCAAACCCTACCACATTATAATCCTTTGCAAACCTGGTTTCCTACTCTTTTATATTCCCTTCATTAGGATATCAGTAATTAATGCTGAGTCAACATAAATCATCAAAGATTCCACTATTTTCCTTTAAAAGTCAGTGTAACTTGCCTTGGTGTCGCTTAAGAATTTAGTAGAAAAATCCATAGTAAGTGCCTCATAAAGTGCAGGAGGCTTAAAGTCAATCATATTCCACACCTTGTGGGCCCATTTCTGAAGTTCAAGTGCATCACCCAGCAGCAGATCATTAATAAAACACATGACATTGGAAGAATATTCCCAGACTTCATTCTTAAGTTCCTGTAAAGGAAAAAAAAATGTAACGAAGAAAGAAAACAACAATAAGCACATGCTAAATCCACAAGCCAGATCTTGAATTCAGCTCTAGGTCTAAATCTCTAAAATATATATATATAATATATATAAAATAAAATATGTATTTTTGCCACCTCTCAGAATTTTGCTCTCAGCAAGAATTTAAGAACATTGTTCAAGACTCTGACATCACTTAAAGCAAAGAATGACCTAAAAATAATCTTAAAAATGATATAATCATAGAAATAGATGGTGACGTGGTACTAAATATCTGTGTGTAGCAAACTTGTTACAGTAACTTGAAACGAAAGGCAATCTGTGATGTCATTTTTTAAGTTTTTGGTTAATTCTCACCTGAGGATATTTTTTCCAGTGCTTTTCAGAGAGAGTGGGAGGAGGGGGAACATTGACCACATATGCCACGATGGGAGTGGGGAGCGAACCCACAACCCAGGTGTGAGCCTGTAACCCTGTTAGGAGCCCTTAACTTGGAATGAAATCTGAGACCCTTCAGCCAATGCTCCAACCATTGAACCACACCGGCCAGGACTGTAGTGTCATTTCTGAAGCACATCTGACTGTGTGCATACATGGAGTGTGCATATATGGGAAGGTCAGGGGTTCTAAGACATGGTTTTCAGTGCAAAACATGGAAAGAATGCTTTATTCATGGAGGTAGGGTCAGGTTGAGGGCCAACAGAACTTCTGGGCACCTGAGGGGAAGGGAGGAAGGGGACTCACCTGCATCAGCACTTTCAAGTACTAAATGCGTTTTCATCCACACGATACTGCCAGTCAACCTCCTAATTTCAGTTGTGTCCCCCCTGAGGATTCTGGTGTATTATTCCCAGTGTTATGTCACATGTCAGAACCATGTCTAATTTGGGACAGCTGTTCTCTAATTTTAGCGGGCAATCAAAATTACAAATTCCCAAGGCCCCACCTGAGTTTCTGATTCTGGGGTGGGGCCTGAGAATTTTCATTTCTAAGAACATCCCAGGAGATGCCAATGCAGCTGGTCTGGAGACCGCACTTAGAGAAATGCTGGTTTAGGGAACAGCCTGCCTTCAGTTTGCTAACTCGTTCCATTTTAGCTCCTCTCGAGATTTCTTGTTCAGCTGTCACTGACCATGCCCTTATCAAAACCTGTTCAAGAAAGAGAATAGAGTCCAGCCAGGTTGGCTCAGTGGTTGAGCGTCAACCTATGAACCAGAAGGTCACTGTCCGATTCCTGGCCAGGGAGATGCCCAGGTTTCGGGCTTGATCCCCAATGTGGGGCGTGCAGGAGGCAGCCAATCAATGATTCTCTCTCATCATTGATGTTTCTCTCTCCCCCTCTCCCTTCCTCTCTGAAATCAATAAAAATATATTTTTGAAAAAAAGAAAGACAATGCACTTGTTCATGGTGAACTGTAAATCACTGATAGAGCTTACGGGTCAATACTTCCCAGACTGCTTAACTCGACCAATGTTATCACATTTCACAGGACACAAAACTTGGGAAAGGGGAGAAAAAGTTTAACTGTGGATATTTTAGTTCGCTTCACGGGAGACATACAGTAGGAGATACACTGTACTCAGAGGCTGAAGACATAATGCCTCAACTCTGTCTTCTGTACATGAGGAGTCCTCGCCTGCCTCAGGCTAGTGACTGAACCTGCTGGTTTCTGGGGCTTTCCAGCACTAGGTGTATGACACTGCCTTTCTGGAGAGGAGAGGAAGGCATTTCAAGAGCCCTGAAGCCATCCCTCGGGTGTGCAACACATTTGGCTGAAGACCACGGCCAGCCTGGACCTAAGCGCGAATGTGCTAAGAAGCACTACAGCTGACACGTGACACAACACTTATATGAAGGACAAAATACTGGCCTGAAAAGGGAGAGAAGGGTAAAGTGATAGTTATCCAGGAGAGGGGGGTTAGAGAAGGAAGAAAGGAAGAATAAGGAATAAAGAATAGGAAAGCAGCAGCAATGATTATCTAAAAGCCTCATTCAGGCCGCATGAGAAACGCAGGAGGAGGAGAACACAAAACATTTCAAGGTCAACAACCCAGGCTGAAAAGGGCAAGAAAATACTCTTTAAAGAGTATAGTGGGAAAACATCAGAGGGGCAGGTGCAAGTAAAACCCAAGACCATGGTTCCTGGAGGTGCAGAGCGTGATGCTGGTTGGTACACAGTATAGTAAGTCTGATGATAAAAATTAAGAAAAACACTGTTTGCCTTAGCCGGTTTGGCTCAATGGATAGAGTATCGACCTGAGGACTAAAGGGTCCCAGGTTCAATTCGGGTCAAGGGCACATGCCCAGGCTGCGGGCTCAATCCCCAGTGGGGAGTGTGCAGAAGGCAGCCAATCAATGATTCTCTCTCATCATTGATGTTTCTCTCTCTCTTCCTTCCTCTCTGAAATTAATAAAAAAATATTTTTAAAAAAGAAAAACATTGTTTTATGTTAGGGTGCCCAACAGTCCTGGTTTGCCCAAGACTGACCCAGTGTTGGCATTAAAATTTCTGTATCCCAGGAAACTCCTCCGTCCCAGGTAAACCAGGGCCATCGGCCACCCTGGTTGGTATCAGGATTAGAGTTAATATATGTAGAAGCTATTAGAATAGTGTCTGGCATATAATAAGCACCATTTGTAAGTGTTTGGTATGATTCTATTTGAATGCCAATGAAAAGGTATTATGGCTATGAAAATGGCATGAGACTTAAGGAGTGGTATTCTTGACTCAGTTCTGTACAATTCCTGTGACTGGAGAGTGAAGTGGTGTCCGGTAAAGCAACACTATCTGCATGATAATCACAGGGTCACAGGACTTCCTTGTGCAATCAAGCACAGAACAATCGAAACTGATCTGGTCAGGGAGCATGGGATTTCATCAGCCATGGCCAGATCGGGTGGGGCAAGGAAACCAGGACTGAGTCTCTACGTGACTGGGCCAGGGGTGTCAAGCAAGGCGTATACACCATTCCAGCCGCCCCCCCC
>NW_006300376.1:455105-455442 GCF_000327345.1 Myotis davidii | reverse complement strand
CCACTGCACAAAATGAGACATTGCTGAGCTAGGATGCCACCTTAGAATCCACATCACATCCTCCAGGCAGCACTACAACTTATCAGGGTTGGCACCCAAGAGAAAACCTATCTGCCCTCTCTGCTAGCCCTGGGATTCACCAAGCGTACTGTTGGGGAGGAGAGGCAGAGAAGGAAACTTCAGTTAACACAAGGCGACCCTGTGGGAACTTGGTGCCTGTCATCAGAGTTCCCCTAGGCAACACAAGCCCCTCATTATATCTGTGATCCAAAACCAAAACCTTCCAGAGAGATGAGTGCCAGGCCGTAACACCTGAGCATCAGGGTGAGAGGAAGTG
>NW_006300376.1:451477-455018 GCF_000327345.1 Myotis davidii | reverse complement strand
GGAAAGAGGGGTAAATAGCAGCATGGAGAGTTTAAAACTTACCTTTATCACAAGCCTTCCAAAAGAAAATCCTGTAAATATTTTACTTTTTCTTAAAATCAGCCTGGTAAATGAGTTAAATGATTTAGGGAAAGTGCATGATTTAGAGAAATGAAAGTTAGTTGCACTAAAATTACTACTTCAGTTTTTCCAAAACAATGCATAAAAATACTTCAGGCAAAACTTTGCTCATTTCCCCGACCCCGAATATCCTTTACCCTTTTTTTCTTCTGTAGATATTGATCCCATGCAAATTCTTGAAGAGGAACCATTATAGGATCATCAAATTTGGATGGAAAATTGGTCTTCAGACACTAGGTTTCAAAATAGAACAATTAGAGTACGTTTTTTTAAAGTAGTAATAATTTCCCCCAATTTTTATGAGGTCTCCAAGAAATTTTATACCATGCATATCTAAGCTGCAGTCTGGTTAGATGCCCCTTGCCAGCCACCCAGAACCCTGTGTTTACTTCCATTAAGTCACTCCCCAGCCCATACTGGTGCTCCGTCTTCTTTGTCTCTTTGAGGACAAAGACTATGTCTTTGTTTTCCTATATTTCCACTGGCCTCAACATCTGGCATAGAGTGGATCATTTACACATAGCAACTGAATAAACAAATGAACAAATAAACAAGTTTGTGCCAATAGTTTTGTGATCTGCCATGTTCTTTTTTTTTTTTTTTTTGAGGAACTGTATTTATTTTTTATTTTTTTTATTGCTTAAAGTATTACAAAGAGTATTCTATATGTCTCCTTTTTTTCCCCTTCTTGACATTCCCCCAGCTCCCCCTATTCCCCAGTGTCTTATGTCCATTGGTTATGCTTATACGCATGTATATAAGTCCTTCGGTTGATCTCTTACCACCCCTCCTGCCCCCCAACCCTCCCCAGCCTTCCCGCTGTAGTTTGATAGCCTGTTCGATGCTACTCTGCCTCTATTTTTGTTCATCTTTTTTTTTTGAGGAACTGTATTTATTTATTTTTTAATTTTATTGCTTAAAGTATTACAAAGAGTATTATATATGCCATGTTCTTTTAGAACCAGTTTTCCTAAGTTAAACTCTTACTAACCCTCAGTGGATCTATGGATACTTTTAACTAAAATAAATAGATGCTTATTTAATTATTATTTAATTATTGCTTTAATTCACTGATATATGGGGAATGACCAAAAGGATACTGTTGTGGTTATACCTCTTACGAAAAAGAGAAATACTAAATATGTTTAGGTTTAGATATTGAGCATGTTTTAGTTTAACATATTATTTTGTCTTTATGATTCAGAGAGAACAGAACCTAGACACAGAACCTAGAGACAGAACTTCGCTGGAGAGAACATGGCAAAAGATCCTGGACAGAACCTGGCCACAGAACCCAGACACAGAACCTAGAGACAGAACCTGGCTACAGAACCTGGATAGAACATGGCAAGAGAACCTGACTAGAATCTGGTGATTCAGAGAAAATTCTTACTAGTTAACAATCCCTGTCAAAAATAAAAAGTTTTAACTCCTAATCTGTCATACTTTTCCTCCTCCTAAAGCAAGAGGAGGTAGTTGAGGCAACAACAATTAGGCCTCACCTTTCTGAGTGGGTCTGAGGAATAGATGGGCCAACAGGGAGGAGTGACAGCTGGCCTCTCCCATCGTCGTCTAACAGGACACTGATCCAGCACGTTTCAAGGGTAGATAGCCAGGATGTGAGAGCGTCTTGCCTTGGGACTAGGGATAGCAGAAGAGGGCAAGGGCAATCTGGCCATTTCCTTCCTAGACTACTGTCCCCAACCAACAGATGATGTGTGCTTTTTTCTCAATTCCGGGGTCTGCGGAGTCTGAGGCAACTGTGCAGGATGACTGTCTTGAACTGAGGGACCACCTGGAATAACTAATAAGCCCAACAGTTTTCAAATTGAGCATACTTAACCACACTTTCCTCCTAATTTAGTGTTTGTTCTAAAATGGACTACGTCCAAATTAGTATATTATGTAATACTTACTCTTTAGAAATCTGAATCTTTGTCAGTTACTTAGGCATCTGGGATTGCTCACAAATGATCACATTGGACTTATTTTCACAGATCCTTTATTGAGATAGAACTAACTGAACTTATATTGATGTCTTCGTATTCAAATAGAGCTACAGTAGGCAAAAGCTTACGAAAGGGAAATTATCATTACTAACATAATAACGGCATTGTTTTCTTGACTTAGTGTGTGCTCTACAGCAGGCCAAATCAAAAAATCAAAAGAATCATATCTCATGTCATCTGAAATTATATGCAAGTCAAATTGTAGTGTGCACAATAGTTTTATTGGAAAACCACTACTCATTTACATATTGTCTGTGGGTGCTTTTGCACCACAAAGACAGAGCTGAGTAGTAGCCATCGAGAATCTATGGGACTGAAGGCCTAATAATCTAATATCTAGACTTTACACAAAAACACTGCTCACACCTTATCTACAGTGTGGAGCAGGCACAGAAAACACGTGCTTTCATAAAAGTTGCTGAGAAAAACAAAGGGATAAAATTCCTCAAACACATGAATTACAATTTAGGCCATAAAACTAGGTTGATCCTATCAGCCCAACTAACACAAACAATTCCTACTTGTTTTGATGATCCATATATTGTTTCCACAGCCTTCTGATCACTTATTCTCTTCATTTTGATGTAAACTTTACCTATTTCACAAATTAGTTACTATTTCTTGACTTGATATAATTACAAACTTTTCTTTAACTCTGTGGACTTGGACTAGGCAAGATAGCAATTTGAGATTTTTTTCTGTTTGGGAACATTTTGTGTCAAGTATCCAGCTGACTACTTTGGAAGATATAAACATGAATAAGGTATTGTCCTAGTGTCCAGTGGGAAGGAGAGAAGCGTGGCATAATTTTAAAGCATCAGTTCTGGAGCAAACCCCAAAGACATGCTGCATTCTACAGTTCCCGGGCACTGGGGTTATAGGTGTGTTGCAACATCACTGACCTGGCCACATCATTCCAATTAAAGTGTTTTTCCATCTAGATCATTCTGTGTGTTTACAAATAATTATCTGTATTCTCCAAAGCACCTGATGGTTGGTCATTTATGAAGAAATCCCCTTAAGCACCTACTTCGATTGGAATGTAGTGACTGCTATAGAAAGTTTAAATAATAATAAAAAAAACTTCCCAAATGGTTTTCAAAAATCACTTGGAGTGGGAGTTTGTAAAAAATTTAAAAAATCAGCTAATTATTTGGTAGCTTTTTCCTAAACATTTTTTCGTGAATTTTTAAAATCTGTAATTCCAGTTAAAAGTTAATGTGGAACACAATGTGTGGCTACGCAGAGGGGAGGAATTACCTTTGTGCCCCGCAAGGTTGTGAAGGCTTCCTTCGCTCGGAAGGCCCTTTAAAGGTAGCCCTTCTCGAAGTGGAATGCCCGCCCCCCCAGAACCCGCACATTTCCCCTGCACGCTCAGGTCCAACCAGACCGGCGCCGCTCAGCCGGGACGC
>NW_006300376.1:446134-450909 GCF_000327345.1 Myotis davidii | reverse complement strand
GGAGGTGCCGCCCGCCCGCCCCCGCTCGTGTCCGACAGCGCCCGTCGCGGAGGAAGCCGATCTGTCACTTGTCCTTAGCGCGTCCCGCCATGAAGCCCAACTTCTCCATGAGACTGAGGGTTTTTAACCTCAACTGCTGGTGAGTGCTTCCGTGGGGTGCGATCTGGGGCCGCAGAAGGAGGAGGCCATCCTCACGTCCCGTCCTACCATCTCGGGGCTGGGGGAACCCGCACCTCCAAAACCCACACCTGGCCCCGCTAGTGGGTCGGAGGGCCGAGCACCCCAGCAGCCACCCCACCACCTCACCCCTCCGGCCCTTCCGTCCTTAGGGCCATCCCCTACTTGAGCAAGCACCGAGCGGACCGCATGAAGCGCCTGGGGGACTTTCTGAACTTGGAGAGCTTCGACCTGGCTCTGCTGCAGGAGGTGGGCTGGGGGGGAAGCCCGGTGGGAGGAGCGGTGGCTTCAGACTTTCCCCGAGGTAAGAGGCAGGCGGACTGTCTCCTCCCGCCCTCCCCCCCAGGTGTGGAGTGAGCAGGACTTCCAGTACCTGAGGCAGAAGCTGTTGCCCACCTACCCATCTGCACACTACTTCAGGAGGTGAGCAGCCTACTGGCCTGGACACCGCAGGCTCTGGGCTCTGCCATCCCCCTGTCCGGCCTGCACCTGCCCTCCTCTTCCCCAGCAATTTTTGTCTGGGTGTGGAAGCAGGAGAGGGTGGAACCAGGAAGATCCTAGCTCTTCAGCTCACCTTCCGCCTTATCATCGGGTCACCTTATCATTCTGTCACCTTATCATTCATCCCACAAAGGCTGTGGCTTTGAGCTGTGTTCTGGGGCTGGCCCCAGCAGGAGACAGAAAGAAGTAGCTGATAAGTGCTGAGACAAGGGAAGGGAAGAGGACTGGTTCTTTCTCTTCCTGCTTTTCTGGCTGTTATTAATCAGGACTTGTCTTTCAGTGGCATCATTGGCAGTGGCCTCTGTGTCTTCTCCAAACACCCGATCCAGGAATTCACCCAGCATGTCTACACTCTCAATGGCTACCCTTACATGGTATGCCTGACCTCTTCCACCCCCCCTTCCCCACCCCTCACTAACACGGTAAAGGAGGCAGCTTCCTAGGGCTGCAGGGATGGGCAGGAAGAGGGTAGCAGCCCTGAGTTCCTGCCCCCTCCTGCCTGCAGATCCATCATGGTGACTGGTTCTGTGGGAAGGCTGTCGGGCTGCTGGTTCTCCATCTAAGTGGACTGGTCCTCAATGCCTACGTGACCCACGTGAGTGAAGTGGGCGGGCAGTGCTGGGGGCTGGGACAGGCAGCCTGGTCCTGAAAGGGAGAGACGGGGCTCCTCTAGCTGGACCGCCTGGGGGTGAGGCGTGAGGGCAGGCTCTCCTAAAGTCAGTAGGCAAGGTTCACCCGCTTTTACCGAGCACCGTGCCAGTGACAGACACAGGCTTAATGCAGACCTTCCCTTGGGACCCTCAGTCGCATCTGCTGTAATCTCATCTATCTTGCTCAGCTCCACGCAGAATACAATCGACAGAAGGACATCTACCTAGCACATCGTGTGGTCCAAGCTTGGGAACTGGCCCATTTCATCCAGTGTGTGAGCCTGGGCTTGACAAGGGAAGTGGGATGGGGTCGGGCTGAGGGGGGGCCAAGGCCTCACTCCTAGGACAGAGGCTGGCTAGGGAAGAATTCTGGGCCTTACTCACCCGGTTTCCCCAGCCATACATCCAAGAAGGCTGACGTGGTCCTATTGTGCGGGGACCTCAACCTGCACCCAAAGGACCTGGGCTGCCGCCTCCTGAAGGAGTGGACAGGGCTGCGTGATGCCTACCTTGAGACCCGGGACTTCAAGGTGAGGGACTTGCCTGATTACTTCCCCACCTGGAGGCCCAGCTTCTTTCCCTCTTCCCCTGGATCCTGGCACAAGCCAACTATTCACCTAGGGCTCTGAAGAAGGTTGTACCATGGTACCCGACAACTGCTACGTCAACCAGAAGGAACTGCAGCCATTTCCCTGTGGCATCCGCATCGACTATGTGCTTTACAAGGTCAGGCCTCGCCCCACACTGTGTCCTCACCCACCGTGTCTCTTCTCTCACCAACCTGTGTGGTTCCTGTGTCCAGTCTAGTCTTAGTTCACTGATGACTGGAGAATGGGATAGCCAGGAGCTGGTTCTCTGGGAAAGCAATGTTCTCTCTGGCCTTTACTTTTCCCAGGCAGTTTCTGGGTTCTACATCTCCTGTAAGACTCTCAAAACTACCAAAGGCCTTGACCCTCACAGTGGCTCCCCACTCTCTGATCATGAGGCCCTGATGGCTACTCTGTGTGTGAGACACAGCCCACCCCAGCACGACCCGAGCTCTACCCATGGTGAGTCACCCCACCCTTCCCTTTGGTCCCTCCCCACCACAGGGCAGCCCTTCCACGCTGACCCTCTCTTCTGCCCCATTGCCCTGCCCTGTTCTAGGACCAGCAGAGAATTCACCATTGGTCACCGTGCTCAGGGAGGCTTTGACAGAGCTGGATCAGGCTGTGGCTCAAGCTCATCGGTGGGCCACCTGTGCTGGCTACGTGATTGGTCTGGGGCTGCTTCTCTTGACAGTGCTGTGTAGCCTGGCAGCTGGAGGCGGGGTCAGGGAAGTTGCCATACTGCTGTGGACCCCCAGTGTAGGACTGCTGCTGGGGGCAGGTGCAGTCTACACCTTCCACATGCAGGAGGCCAAGGGCTTATGTAAGGCCCGGGCTGAGCTCCAGCATGTGCTGGGAAGGGCAAGGGAGGCCCAGGACCTGGGTCCAGAGTCTCAGCCAGCCTTGTCCCTGGGTCATCAGGAGGGGAACAGGGCTGAGGACCAATAAAGCTTGGCACTTGGATGGCTCTGCCTTTTTTTCTTGTAGAGGCAGTGATTGGGGCCAATGGTCACAGTCACTGTCACAGTGTAGACCAGTGATGGCGAACCTATGACACGCGAACTCATTTTTTTGATTGATTTTTCTTTGTTAAATGGCATTTAAATATATAAAATAAATATCAAAAATATGTCTTTGTTTTACTATGGTTGCAAAGATGTCACCAGAGTTAAGTTAGGGTTTTTCAAAATGCTGACATGCCAAGCTCAAAAGGTTTGCCATCACAGGCTCCTTCCTACACATCTCTCCCTACATATCCCACCTCCCATCTGCGGGCAGCCTCAGTCCTGTGGGTGGCAAACACGTTTTTATTGTCAACAGTGAGGCCCTCTTTCAGGCAGCCCAGATGAGCAGGGTGGCACTGTCCTTGGGTGGGATGGTCTTTTAGGAGGAAGGCAGATAGCCCACCCTCCTCTAACCCTGGGCCTCTGGCCCTGACGCCAGCTCGCTGAGCCGGCACTCCTCCTGGAAGCGGATGAGGGCGTCTCGCTGGTTCACCACACTCACCAGCTTCTTCAGGATCCCCTCCTCAGCCTGCCGGTCGGCAGCTGTCTTTAGGCTTTCTGAAGGGAGAAGACGAAGCTTAGAGAACTGGGCCGGGAGGCGAGAGAGGCACAGCCTAATCCTGGCCTGTGTGATTTCTACAACCTGGCCTTTGTTTCCTAATCTGTAAATTAGGTTGGTCAGCACCAGTGGTTTTCTAGCTTTGTTTCCCAGCGGCAGCCCAAATGCACAGCTCTGATGGACCTGCAGGCAGAGTGGGGGCTGCTGTCCCTTCCCCTGGCGTCCTCGAGTTGGAGGGACTCTGACTAGAGGACTGAGATCACAAGGCTCCTACAAACTCCAGCCCCATGATGTCTGCCTCTCCCCACCTCCTGCATACCTTCCCGGTTCATGTAGCCTCGAAGCTCCTGGTCCAGCTGCAGTTGTTTCTCCTCCAGGCTCAGCTCCTGTACCCTGTGGAGGGCAGGGATAGAGGAGGCACAGCGTCCATGGTGCCCAAGGACCTAGCTGGGCCTGGCTCATAAGACACGGTCACCTCCCCATGTCCCTTACTTGATCATGAGCTCAGCCTCCTCAGCCACCAGGCTGTTTTTCTTCTCAACGAGGTGTAGCAGCTGCTTTAGCCATAGTGACTTTTGCTGTTCTGGGGAACCTGATGAGAAAAGAGGAACGGGTGGTCCGGAGGCCTCCCACCAGGGCCATAGGAGTCCTGAGCATGAGGAATGGAACCTGCTGTGGGCCGGAGCCCAGTGGTTTGGGGGATCGCTGGGAGCTGTACACAGTGCCAGAGGCAGAGGGGCACCCCAGCTTATCCTCCCCCAGCTTCACTCACTGCTCTGGTTCCTCAAGGCCAGCTCCACCTTCATCCCCTCGGCCTCCAGCTCCCTCAGAGCAGCCTCAATCTCATTTAGTCGCCGCTGGATGCTCTGGGGAGGACAAGACGAGACCCAGAAGTCTGGGTTGTTCAAGAATGGAGCACTGGTGCAGCTCAGGTCCCCAGCCTCACACTGAGCCCATAAGAACGGGGAAGCCCTAGTCCCACCTGGGCCTTGCAGAACCTCTTCATCTCCTCCTCCTTAGCGCGGCGCATCAGGGTCCGCCGCCAGGTGGGGTACTTGTCCATGGTGCCCGAGTTCTTGGCTAAGGTCAGCAGAGCCTATGGCGGGTCAGACTGTCAGGGGCAGGGCCTGGCCTCTTGGTGGATAGGGGCTGGGGAAGATTGGTCTGGAAGGGGCCACAAGGAACCTGGGCTGGAAGCGGGGGTGAGTTCTGGTAGAAAAGATGGGAGCTTAGAGCTATGAAAGTCAGCCTGGGCGAGAAGACCTTCCGAGAACAGGGTTCGGAGGTGAACAGCTGG
>NW_006300376.1:437301-446090 GCF_000327345.1 Myotis davidii | reverse complement strand
GGGACGGCGTGGGCAGAACAGGGCCAGGTTTCTTCCACGCACCTGTTCCATGTCTGAGTCCAAAGCCACGTCTTCCTTTTCCTCCTCTTCCTCTTCACTGGAGGAGGGGCTCCCTTCTTCCTCCTCCATGGCCATAAGAACTGAGCAGAGAAGTAGACATGACCCGGGGTCCCCAATCTCCCTTTCGCTTCCCCAGCATGCCCCTCCAGGAATCCCAGCACCACCTGCCCATCCCCACCCTGGGTCAGCACCTCCGGCCAGAGCAGTTACCTTGGGGGCTCTGGATTGGCACTCCCCATCCCAGGAAGCTGCCCTCCAGGGCCTGGCGGGCCAAGGCAGAGCAGCTGCGGGGGGGCTTGGGTGGAGGCTCCATTTCCGGGTCAGGGGTCAAATTAAGGGAGGACAACCTCTCGCGTTCTGGGCTGGAGAGGCGGATCGGCCGACGGGGGGGCTGCTTGGGGCTTGGGACAGAACTGGCCCCCTCCTGGGGGGCCACGGGAATCGAGGGGCCGGATGGCATGGGGAGGTCCTAGAAAAGCACCGTGTGGTCTGGTCAGTGACCTGCCCAGTGCAGGGTTGAGGCTACCCCTTTAGACAGATGTCGGCCCTGGAATTCATTCATTTACTGGACAGTGTCTGCCAGTGCCCTGAATACTTGGCTGCAGCAGTAAGTGAAACAACAGAGATCCCTACCTACATTCTAGTGGGGAACATTCAGTTACCCCCGGCAAAGTCCTCTGGGCTGAATGCAACGCTGTTATGTTCCCGCCCCCAGCACGCACTCAGCTTTTACCTGACTCCCGGGGCCCCTGTCATTGCCCTCCTCTGTGTGACGTGGCTGGGGCAGGTGCTGGAGGCAGTAGAAATGTCCTGGGGAGGGCAGAGAGGGGGAGAGGCTTCAGATAGAGGCAGCACATGGCCAGAGGCTCCATTTATCAGGGAGTGGGGTGACAGGGCTCTGGGTTTGCAGGTGAACTTCCGTTAGCCTCCTGGTTCCTTAGAACCCCACATTTGGGGCTTTGGAGGAGACAGAGATATGAGCTCAGGGGAACCAAGTGCCATCTTGAGGCTGTTTCCACCTCATGCCCAGCACGCCAATTCCCCTCCACCTTCCAACTCCTTGCCTCCAGGCAGGCCATGCCCAAAGTCCCTCTCGGGGCCTCCTGGGCCCACTCACCATCTCCTGGGTGCTGTCCGTAGCTACCTGGCCACAGTGTGGCCTCACAGACATGGCAGCAGAAGCAGCTCCGGTGGTAGAAACGGCCGTCGGCACACAGGCGTTCCAGGATATAGAGGCGTTCCCCACAAAGTGCACACAGGTCCTCGCCACCAGCCTGCACCCAGCCCCGTGCCACAGGGTCAGCTGGAAAGCTCTCCCCTATCCCTGAAACCCCCTCCCTGACCCCAAGCCTCTGCCTGCAGGCAGGGCCCCATTCTCACCTCCTGGTGTGAGGGGGGTGTCAGGGGTACACCAGCCTCTGGGACAGGTGGCTCCTCATTACTGGGGGACTCGGCCTCTACCTAAAGAGGTAAGTGTTCAGGCCGGGAGGTAGAGGTAGAGGCAGGATCAGCTGGGGAGTGGATGTGTGCAGATGAATAGGAAGGGCTGGAAGGGAAGGGAAGGGAGACTAGGAAGGGAGACTACAGAGGGGTGGGCGGGGGGAGCAATACATGGGGGCACAGAACATGGGGAAGTGTCCCGGGAAAGGGACCGGTACATAGGACGGGACTATCCAGCCCTTGCATGTATTTACCTCCAGGCGTGGCTTCTTGCCACCTGCATCCTCCCCGTTTTCCTGTAACAAGTCCTACACTCAGCATGGGGCTCTCCCCTTCCCCCATCACCCCAGTGACCCCCACTGGGAACCACTGCCCAGACCACCTGGGCCCGGGTCCGTTGCAGGGTCCTCTGCAGTTTGCCAAGGAACAGTACAGCACTGGAGGTCCCCAGGGCGCCTTGGCTGGCGGGGCCTGCAGGGAGAGTCGGGGTATAAGGGTAGATGGGCCATACTGTGCCCCCAGAATAGACCAACCACAGTCCAGCCCAAAGGGACACCTCTCCCAGGCTGTCCCTCAGAAGGCATCCTCCTCTCTCTCTCTCTCTCTCTCTCTCTCACACACACACACACACACCCCTCCTCGTCCCACCCTCCAGTTCACCTGGGCTGTGGCCTGTGCTTTTGAAGGCACTGTGAAAGTGGCTGAGGTAGGCGATGAGGCCCAGTGGGTCACTTCCTGCCACCACTGCCTGTGCGGACAACACGGGTGTGATGCCCAGTTCATGTTCTGCCATCTTCAGCGCCCAGCCAGTCGCTTCCAGAGCCCCAACTCCCTGCAGCTCTGAGGGTTCCCTGTGGGTATCAGGAGAGAAGCCAATGGGAGACCAGAACCTGGCCCCATCAGAGGGGGAGATGGTGGGTATAGGGACAGTGGGAAGGGCTGGGGGAGTGTAAAGGCAGAAGGCGGAAGGGTTATTCTTTTCTGTGCTATACTGCCGCCACCACCACGATCCCAGGACAACCTCTGGCTTGGGGATCTCTACCACTCACAGAGCTGCCCCTGTTGAATGCATTTGATTCTTATAAGATTCTCAGGCAGGAGGGCAAGCAGATTCAGGCAGGAATACTACCCCTGGGGAGGGGAAGTGACTTGGGCAAGTGGTGGCGCTGGGACTCAACTGGGTGTGCTAACTCCCGCACAGTGATCTGCCCACCACTCCACACTGCCTGAAGTAGAGGAGGGGCAGAGGTGTGAAGGAGAGGTGTGGTCTGCCAGGGACCCCTGAGCCTCATTTGCAACTCACAGCAGGCCAGGCCGCAGTCGGTTCACCAGGGCACACAGAGCCAGCCCATCGGCCCAGGAGGAAGAAAGGTTGGTGACACGGACACCAGGATAGCCAGCCGTCTGCTCCTGGCACCAGCGTAGCAGTTCCTCCTGTGTGCCCGCTGACCCTGGGAGAGGAGGGTGTGCTGTGCCCAAGGCCCCTGGTCTCGCAGAGAGCCCGCTGCTAGGGTGTAGTTGGTAGGAAGAGGGAGGCAGGGTCCCGCCCCTACTAGGGCACCAACCTGACACCATCAGCAGTACCTCCTTCAACCCAACTTTCCCATAACAAACAACAACGCTTTTCTGGAATAAAGTGAGGGCATGGATAAGGGGCGATCACTGCTAGCCACATGGACGGCAGCAGGCTATGAACTGAGGAGCAAGGGAGGCCCAGAGGCTCAAGAAAAGGTGAGCTGAAGTCTGCAAGGCTGGGAGCGGTCAGGCAGAGCAGCCGAGCACAGGGCAGCATGGCAGCCATTCAGCTGCTGTGGAAGTAGTGGTTGAGGTGAAAACTTCCACACACTGGCCAACAGCTGCTGCTGAGGGCTCCACTGCCCCTCCCTCCACTCTCCAGACACCCCAAACCTGCCCACCATCAGTGCTCCAGTGCCTGCTCCGGGCTGAGGGGGCAGCTGTTCTATAAGTGGTGCTTAGCCTCGCTGGCCGGTAAAGATTTTGGACATGCCCGGGAGGAAGGCCTGCTTACCACTGTCAGGCTTCCCCGCGTCGGTGCTGTCCTTCTTCCTGGGCCCGGGCTCCTTGGCCATCACGTCATACAGGTCTCGCACCTACGGCAGCCATTTCAGGTCTCAAGGCAGGCGGACCCCCCTGGGGTAGGGCCAACTATGGGGTAGGACTGCGCAGGTCTGGAGGAAAGGCCTGCCCTGGAGGA
This sequence comes from Myotis davidii, assembly GCF_000327345.1. Classification (NCBI taxonomy): domain Eukaryota; kingdom Metazoa; phylum Chordata; class Mammalia; order Chiroptera; family Vespertilionidae; genus Myotis; species Myotis davidii. The sequence continues at coordinate 442,375 of NW_006300376.1, read as the reverse complement.
GGGGCCCCCCCGGGAAGTCTGGTGAGGGTGCCAGGGATGCTGACCTGATTGCAGGATACGGCCTGGAGGTTCAGGTTGGGGTAGCGCGTGGCTGGGTCCAGCCCATACTGGGCCAAGTTGCGGTGCATGTTCTCCGGGGATGTCTGTGAGAGGAGCTGGTACAGGCTCTCGCTGGGGTGGGAGCGGTAAAGGGGGGGGCAGGGACATGAGTCAGAGTGCACCCATCAGCAAGCACCCCTCTCTTTGTCCAGGCCCCCATCTATTCACCCAACACTCCCCTCCCTCCACCAACGTCCCCCCAGGCCCCCACCCCCATCCTATGGCTAGCCCTTTCCTGCCCCACCCCCTAACTCAGGCCTCACCGCTCTGCCAACACTTCTAGGGGCCCAGCGCCCTCTGCCCACCGCTTCACCATCCAGGCGGCATCAAAGGCTGCCAGGAAGCCCCGGGCCACTCCAGTGCCCAGGGGCCAGAAGGGCTGCAGGGTCAGAAGGATAGGAAGCAGCTCAGAGTCCCACAGGAGTGTCCAAGCCCAGATGCTCCCCAGGTCATTAGAGAGGGGGATCCTCCCACAACAGGCAAACTTCCCCCCCCTCCCCCCCACTCAACCATGGAACCCCTGTGCCTCCTTTAAAGGAGTCTCTGTCTCTCTAAGCACCATTAAGCCCCTCCTCCTCCCCCACTCAGGGAACCCTGACTCCTCACCTCCACCAGGCAGTCCCCCACCAGCCCCAGCAGCAGGCGGGCACCATGCTTCTCCTGCACGCGAGCAGAGCTATCTGCCCGCATCATGCTCGTGAAGTCAAAAGCAGAGACATCAGGCCTCCCTCGGGCGTCTCGGGCAAACTCCAGCTTCCCGAGCTTGCCCTGGGTGGCGAACTCAGCAGCTGCCCGGGCAAAGCGCTGCAGAGCCTCAGGCACCACGTTGGCACTGCTCAGCAGCCGCTCGGTCTCTGGCCAGTCCTGCAAGGCCAGCAGATCAGAACCGACGTCAGCTGGGCAGCCCTGTCCCCTTGAGTGTAGAAGGTACACACTCAGGCCCCAAGAAGGGCTTCCCCGAACTGCACAGCAGCTGAAGGCTGAGCCGGGCCCAGCATGAGTGTCCTGCCTCCCAGGCTCAAGCCCCTCCCACAGCACTCACCCTGCTCCTGAGCCCAGAACCGTTGCTGCTATATCATACACTTGCTTTGGACAAGTCACTGAATTTCTGAGACTCTCAGTTTTCCATCATTTAGAAATAATACACCTAACTTCTCAAATCCTCGTGGGAATTAGGTGAGAAAATGCAATGCATATAAAGCTCTCAACACAGTACCTAGCATATTATAGGTGCTCGATTATTTCTTTCAGCAAATACTTATTGGGCACGTACACAGCCCAGGCACCATTCTAGGTACTGGGAATAACCAGCAAACAAAAGAGGCAGAGACAGAGCCCCTGCCCTCAGGGAGCTGACAGCTGTAGTCCTGTGGCTGGTGTCAGGGGTTTAGCCCAGAGTAGGATTCAGATTACCAGCAATCCCAGGGGAGAGGAGCTCGTTAAGGTGGAGGAAAGGTCAGGCCAGAGACAGAACAGGCTCTCTCCATGCTAGGGGTGGAGGGTAGGGCAGGCTATGTCCCGGCCTGGCCTCCAACTCCCAGGGCCCACACCTAGCCCCTTCCTAGTTGGGCCTGGCCTCACCTGATGTAGGACCCCCAGACGCAGCAGGCACTGCTTCTTGGCTGTCATCACAAAGTAGTGTGTGTCGTCCTTGTAGTATACAATGTTTTCCAGATCAATGCCTGGGGGGCAGGGCAGGGGGCAGGATATGTGTCTCCTCCTTTTATATGTCGCCTCTCCAAACACTGGAGCCATGCCCCACCTCTCTGACTCCAGTGGGTGCCCCCCACACAGGAGCCCATGAGTTCTGATGGCACAACAGACCATCTGTCCCAGGCCCGGGAGGCCGGAGGGCATGGAGCAAAGAGAACGTGGGTGGGGCAGCAGCTGGGAGACCTGCAACACGTGGGCACATGCTTCTGGATGACAGCCTGGCTTCTTGAACTAGGGTGTGCACGCCCCATGGGGTGTGGCAGTGCCAAACCAAAATAAACATGGGGCATCTTCTTGAAGTGCCAATTTCATTTTGAATTTACATCGCTTATATATTAAAGCATATATAAGACAGCGCCAAGCAAAATCCCACCCATTCTGTGAGAGATTTCCAAGGCCTGTCATGCTGGATAGCAAAGCGGGGCTGTGCCTGCTGAATCTCCCAGGGGCACCGATTCTTTGCTGCCAAGAATCCTTGGACTGAGGACAGGTCTGGGCGGGCAGGAGAAGCGGGAGCCAGCCCACAGTCAGGCAAGGAGAGGGACCCCCCACCCATGACAGAGAGGGGCCCTGACCTGTGGCTTTGAGCAGGCTCTGGAAGAAGCTCTGGTTGTAGATTCTGGCCACACCACTGATCTCGGGCACCTGTGTCTCTTCCACGGTGCGCCTGTTCACAAAGTTGACTGTGATGCCAATAGCCAGTTTGCCACGCATTTCTCGTACTGTAAAGCCTAGAGGTGGGGGCAGGAACGCAGTGGCAGGACGATGAGGGGTGTAACAGCCTAGGAAGGCCCAGGAGAAGCTCAAGATGCTGACGACTTCTAGGAAAGGGCTCACTCACCTTCCGGAACGAATTTACCTCCAGCAGCAGAGATGAGGACATCAAATTCATAGCTGGCCAGCTGAGCAGGGGGATTGGGCTGGAGCTGGGCACGCCAGCCACTCCCTAAGGCAAAGGGTGTGAGAGGCACAAAGGTGTGGGGATCTGAAGGGGCCCCTATATTCCCAGGACAAGCCAGTGACATCATTAAATAAATGTGTTAAAGGGCTTTATGGTTTAGAAAGCAATGATACATTGTCAAAATACCTTTACAACTTCCCATGGAAAGTAGGGAGGGAAGGGAATACTACTCCCATTTTACAGATGCTCAGAGTGAGGCTCTGAGCAGTTGGCACAAGGCCACACTATTAGAAAGGGAGACTCACTATTTCTTCCACATGCCAAGATGTCCTTGGCAGAAGGCGGTTCTCCGGAGCAGAGAAGTACTTACCCTTTTTGGGAGGGGGATGGAGGCCAGTGAAAGCGACGCCCCAGTGAATTTCCACTCCCAGCAGTAATGCCACTTTCAACAAAAGCAGCTGAAGCTGCCGGATGCCTAGAAGGGAGAGGACATTAGGAACAGGGACCCAGGACCACAGAGCCTCCCCAGGCACCAGTCTGCGCCTGGTCAGAGCTGGAAGTCTTAAAGATCACGCCATCCAACTGCCCATTTTACAGATAAAGGACCTGAGTCCTGAAGGTCACCCAGATGAACTGAATCTTGTCCACTCTGCCTCTTGGCTGGCCCAGCAGAGCCCTACAGGGCTGTCTCTAACGCAGGCTCACAGCCCATGCAGGCCGCCAGGTGTCACTCACTGATGTGGTCCAGGGTGCCCGTGCAGAAGCGCCCATAGAACTTCTTGGCACCGAGTGCCCGAAGGTCGTGGATGGTGAACGGCCAGAGGTGGAGCACATTGTGGCGAGAGAACTTGGTGCGCTTTTCCACCAGTACCACGCGGGCCCCCAGCAGCGCCAGCTCCACAGCAGCCCGCAGACCACAAGGACCAGCGCCCACCACCAGGCACTGTGAACACACAAGACAGTGTGGGCGTAGCATCCCATCTCCCTCCTCTAACTGTCCCCACTCTGCAAGCCCCATCCCAGGCACCACGTATTCACCTTCGTGTTGGCGCAGGCCTGGCCCTGCTGGTAGACGGGATGGCTTGCTCGCTTGTCCAGCTTGGCCCACAACGACTTGGCGCTCCAGTAGTTGAGCTGAGCCTTCATCTTTTGGTACTGGGGCAGCCCCCCACCAGGCTCCAGCTCCAGGGCCTGGCATAGCCCCTGGAAACTGCTCAGCACATTCTGACACAGCTGGGCCTGCAGGAAACTCTCAAAGTGGGCATGTGCTGGGTTGGTGGACGTGGGTGAGGCCATGGAGGCCCCTGGATCCCTCAGGGAAGGGAGGAGCTGGACAGAAGTAGAGGATGCTGGAGAGGAGAGAAGAGAAGGAGGGGAGGCTAGAAAAAGGAGGAAGGGGAAGGGCAGGGGAGGAGAGGAAAGCAGGCCAGGTCCTCCCCTGATTGGCTCTGCTTCTCTCCCCCAGCCCACTCCCAGTCTGCGCTATAGACAGCTGCTCTCCCTTCCAAGTGAAAGCGGCCAAATTTGGCAATGAAAAATCAGCAGTCCTGTGCACAGATGGCACACAAGAGGCGAAGGAGCCACCAGCTCAGTGGCCCCTGACCAGGGATCTCCAAGCCCTGCTCCATCCCTGGGGTCCACCAGGCAGAAAGCGGAGTGTCGGGACATTTCTCAGACATGGACAGGGCGTGTTAGCCAGGAGCGATTTCCTTGTGGGGCAGACCACACACCTGCAACCCCAGCTGCTGGGCACACATACTCCCCCACTTTAACCCACGCCTCCCGGTGCCAGGTGACCCTGATGGCCTCAGTGCCACGTGGGTGTGGGTGTGCCTGACACCAGGGGCAAAGTTTTTCTCCTTAGCACGGGTGATTCCCTCCTGAGGGAGGGCAGAGGCGTCTGTAAGGGCGAAGGTTCCACTTCCCTCCACCCAAAAGGCCCCAACCAACAGAGGGAGGATGTTGCCTGTCACCACTGACTGGGTGAGGGAGCACGGGTGTACTTCTGACTCACTGTGGTCAAAGACACTTCCCCTGTGAGACCTGTCTTCTCCAGTGGGCCTCCAGGGCGGAGTGGGGGCCACAGCAGCCTGGTTCCCCCTCCCAGCTTCCTCCCACCCCCATCCAAGACCCGCCCCATCCCCTGTGGGCTCAGGCGTGCTCTCCTAGGAATTTCCCCAAACAAGGCCTCCCTTTGTCCCCCTTCCCTGGCTCGGGCCCCCACGCACACTGAGGAGTGACCAGGGGGCTTTCTCACGCTGGGGCCTGGAGGAAGGGGGGGGCACGGAGAATGGGGTTGCCGCTGGGGGAGTGGGGAGAGGTGCGTGGCCTCGATGGGCGCAGTTCCCCGGGATGGATCGA
>NW_006300376.1:432691-436540 GCF_000327345.1 Myotis davidii | reverse complement strand
GAGCCAGCCTGTGGGCAATGAGCCAGCCTGTGGGCAATGAGCCAGCCTGTGGGCAATGAGCCAGCCTGTGGGCAATGTGCCAGCCTGTGGGCAATGGGCACGAATTACCCCTGGGAACTCCGAAATCGGCGGCTAGCACGGCGGCAGGAGAAGTGAGAGGACAAAGAGGGTGTTGGGAGCGGGGGAGGAGCGGTGGCATTCGCTGCCGAGAAAGGATCCAATGGAAGGGCTGTGTGGGCGGGGGACGAGAGTCCCAGGACTCAAGAATGCCTAGGAGTGAGGCCCCTCAGAACTGTCCCTGCTGAGAAGGGCTGGAGAGACCTGTGGGATCAACCTCCCCCTGTTCCGGGTGAGGAGACAGCCTGAGGTCATTCATTCAGCTAGCTGATACTAATAAAACGCCCCTTCTGACTTCCTGAGCGTCTGCTATGAGAATCCCCTGATCTCATCACAGCAATCCCATTTTACCGAAAAGGAAACCGAGGGTCAGAGCGGTCCTGGGACCTGCAACAAGTTGCACGCAAGCGGCAGAGCTGGTATGGGGCCCAGGTCTATCTGACTCCACGACATTAGTGTTGGTAACAACGTGACAAATGAAAGGCTGGCATTATAAGGAGCTGTTTCTTGTTTAGAGCAAGTGACACTGTTACACTAGAAACACCATCAAAACAGAGGAGTGAATGGGAGGTTTGCTCTCTTCGAGATCCAGGGATCAGAAAGACCTGGGTGCCCTATGGCTCTTTCTCTTTATTCTCACTTTGTGTTTTGTCTGGAGACCCAGTCAGACTTGAATACTCTGCTCCCAGCTTGAGCTTTAAGCCAGCAGGGGAAGGGAGGCTGGGGGAAAACGCCTGCTCTGCCAGGGAGGCAGGGAACTCAGCCAGGTCACGCTCAGGAAACTAGGGCAGCCTCCCAGCTGGGCCTATCCTGGCTCTTGAGTGTGACTTGTTATTTGGCTTGAAACGAAGGTGCCAAACATCAGGCACACCCATATTTAAGTACATATTATTAGAAGCATTCTACAGTCCACTATAAATGAGTTACCAGGCCTTTACAGACACCCATTTCCCTTTCATTAGCTGAGGGTAACAACCAACTGCTCTGACTTAGCGCATTTGCAAAGCACCAGCTGGGTCTGGCCCTTGACTCAGTAGCTTCTGTTGCAGTCAAAGGCGGGGTTATGTGGCTCTCTGAAGGGCAAATGGTAAGATATGTCTTTAAAAAAAGATCAAAGAACAATAATGATTTCATCAATACTGAAAAACTGCTGACTTGAAGCTTCACTTTATGTTAAAGGCACACACAGGAGCAGAAAGCAATGAGGCCTATTTTGGTCTGTAATCCAGACGATCTGGTCAGATTCCAGCTTTGCTTCACCAGGAGATCCACGTATGACCTTGAGAAAGTCACCAACCATGATGCTTCTGTCTCATCATCTCTAAACGGAGACTGTATAATGACTCAACCTCCTCAGCCCATTTGATTCTAAAATACTATTATTCAATGTCGGTGACTCTAAGAAATGTACAGACTAGAAGATCCAATGCAAGTTCTATTTAAAGTTTCTTCAAAGAAAAAAAATGACCTCTATTAAAACTAAAATAATAAATTTATTATTAATCGAAAGTCTTTCTCTTCTTAATTAGAATCTTGAGTCATTATCCATATTATATGTGTCGTATATAAACTAAAAATACTGGCACAGTCACATCAGCCAGCAAATAAGTGACTGATACATGAAAAATCAGTTTTAAAGGAACCTGATTTTAATATTTTTGCAAATAATATTGCTGGCAATGGCCACGGTTAAAAACCTAAGCTATTAAGACAGGACCCATTTCTTCTAATTCACACCATGTTCTATCTTCCTTCAATGCTATCCATACCTCACCTCCCAACCTCTCATTTCCTGAGTCTGGAGCCAGAAATTAGGTTCCTGGCAGGGCAGGTGGCATGTCTAAGACACCCTGCACCTATGGTCAGTTCATTCAAACAACACATCTTTATGCCTGGGCTGGGAGCTGTGGCTGCAGTGTGACCAGACAGGCATAGCTCCTGATGTAAAAATAGTTACAAACCAAGCCAAGTGTGTCGAGTGCTGTTCACAGATATGACAGGGTGGCTTGATTGAGATTAGGCCAGGGAGGGCCTCCCTGAGGAAGTGACGCTACACTGAATTCTGACAAATGAATAGACATTAGTCAGAGAGTATGGGCAGAAACCTTTCAAGGCTGAGAAAATGCCTACCTCAAAGCTCTAAGGCAGGAAAGTGTGTGTGTGTTGTGTGTGTGTGTGTGTGTGTGTGTGTGTGTGTGTGTGTGTGTGTGTTGGGTGGAGGGGAGGGGATATGGAGGGAGGGAGGGAGGGAACAACAAGAAAGCCAGGGTAGCTGAAAGTTAAAATGGGAAAGGGGCTGCCCTAGCTGGTTTGGCTCAGTGGACAGAGCCTCGGCCTTCGGACTGAAGGGTCCTGGGGTTCGAATCCGGTCATGGGCACAAGCCCAGGTTGCAGGCTTGATCCCCAGTAGGGGGCGTTTGGAAGGCAGCCAATCAGTGATTCTCTCTCATCATTGATGATTCCATCTCTCTCTCCCTTTCCCTTCCTCTCTGAAATCAATAAAAAAAAATATATATTTTTAAATAAATGGGAATGGGGCCCAAGAGGAAGCTAGACTGGAGATCTTAAGTGCAATGGGAAACTGCAGAGGATTTAAATAGAACAGACACATGGTCATATTTGCCATGATAACACAATATCCAATCACAATGGTAAGCCCAAATGACCACTTCCAGTAGAGAAAGGGGTTGAGGGAGGGGGAGAAAGGCCTTGCCAGGAGTCCAGGCAAGAGGACTTGGTGCAGCTGTGGGATGGAGAAAGTGGATGGATTCTAAACAGAGTTTGAGGTGCAAGTGATAATTTGGTGATGGATTGGGTGGGCAGGGGGCTGAGGAGGGTTCTATCAAGAATGACTCCCAGGATTGTTTCTTGGCTGATAAGATGAATAAATCACAACAAAACTAAGTTTCTCTTCCTTTCACTCTTCCCTGCAACCTTATCCCTCTTTACGCTGCTTTTTATTCAAGTACCTTCCCCTGAAGTCAAAGCATAGACTCCAACACAAGAGCCTCTACCCCCAGCAGCTGCTAAGATTAAAAATACAAATAGGTTCAGGATCAATTTAAATACTTTTCTGCATTTTTGTCATGAGAATGCTTTTACACATCAAATACTAAAATTATAGGAAAAATTTGTCTGCAAGCCACTTAAGCATACTAGAATTGAGAGATGAATTTTAAAAATGTACGTTTATTTTTAACTCTACTTTAGCCTAAGGAAGCTATAAGGATGAAAGTATACAAATGAACAAAAATAACAAAAATAAGTGCCCAACTTTTCTTTTGGAAAATCTTCAAATCCATTTTTAAAAGAATCTAATATTATAGATATTAAGAATTCAAAACAAATAATAAATCCATGTTCTGAAACCAAGGGAGTTCCCCAACCTAACTGCTGCTCAAAATTTCCCCTTCTACAAATCACATTGGATTTGTCAAATGTAGAAAAGTACTTTTCACTTAAAAAAATAAAGGTAAGATCTCTAGTAAATGTTACCTAAATGTGATCAAGTTCTTACATTTTGTATTAAAAAATGTGAATGAGCTTTAATTTTAAAGCTCTATTAATGTAAGTTTTAAAAGTGAGAACAGCCCTAACCGGTGTGGCTCAGTAGATAGAGCGTTGACCTACGGACTGAAGGGTCCAGGGTTCGATTCCAGTCAAGGGCATGTGCCTTGGTTGCGGGCACATCCCCAGTAGGGAGTGTGCAGGAGGCAGCTGATCGATGTTTCT
>NW_006300376.1:418256-431945 GCF_000327345.1 Myotis davidii | reverse complement strand
TGTATCATGTAAGAAGTTTATGATTATATGCTAACACTTCAGACAAAACCCCTAAGTTTTAGTTTAAAAGGTTCTATTCCATTAAGCAAATCCTATGTAAAGAGAAATCCAGCTGAACATTTCAGACTGGTGATAGCTGCTCTTGGGTGGAGGCAGCGTAGTGGGGTCTCCCGGCCCTGAGCACTTCATCTGTTTGGGATTCAGTGTTCTCATCTGTAAAACAGTCATAATATTACTTATTTCACAGGAGTGTCATGAAATATAAGTAAAATAAGATGTGCTTCTAATGGGTTACAGGTGTGTCCCAGACACTGCTTCCCAACACATTCCAAATGCCAGTGGCTATGGCCTGAATTGTGTCCCCCATAAATTCAATGATGTCCTAACCCCCAGTATCTTAGAATGTGACTATCTGGAGTCAGGGTCTTTAAAAAAAGTAACTTAGTTAAAATGTGGTCACTAGGGTGGGCCTTAATCCAACATGACTGGTACCCTTATAAGTTTAAGACACACACAGAGAAGACCATGTGAAGAGGGAGGAATGGATGGCCTCAGAAGAAGCCAATTCTGCCCACACCTTCATCTTGAACTTTTGGCCTCCAGAATTATGAGAAATAAATTTCCGCTTTTTAAAGTCACCCAGTCTGTAGTATTTGTTATGTTGCTCTAACAAGCTAATATGCCAGTCATGGCAAGGGGTGACTCGAGTCCTCTAACCGCAGGGTAATGTCCAAAGCCTACTTTTTGTGCACTGTGACATGGAAGAAATTTGAGAAGCACTAAGACAAGAGTTAGACTTAATGCAGCTGGTTTTGCTCCTGGCTTGCATACCTGACAGAAATTATTACTCCAATTTATGAAAATCTAAATGTAAGCATCTAGAATGAGTCTCATATTCCTCAGCATTATTTAACTGGTTGCTCACAAAACTTTCAAGAACCAACTGCAGAAAATACAGAGGAGAGGTATAAGGAGGTGTTTGGAGAAACACTGGCAAGCATAAGAATAACTTATTTTGATGGTAAGAGCTCAAGTCTTTCCAAGGATAGCCTACTACTGAGAAAACCAGATTCACTTTTTTAAGTGAAAACGTCTTTTCAGTAGTCCAAAAGCAAAACATTCTACTACTAGAGGCCTGGTGCACAAAACTCATACACAGGTGGGGTCCCTAGGCCTCGCCAGCAATCAGGGCCTATCAGGGCCATCTTGCCCAGTCCTGATCAGAGCCAGGCCAGCCGGGGTCTGCTGGCTGCCAAATGGGGTGAGGGACCACGGGAGGTTTGCCAGGCGGGGGGAGGTTGGCTGGCCATGGGAGGTTGGCTGTGGGAGCACACTGACCACCAGGGGGCAGCTCCTGCATTGAGCGTATGCCCCCTGGTGGTCAGTGTGTATCATAGTGACTGGTCGACCAGTCATAACGGTTGCTTAGGCTTTTATATACAGTGGGGCCTTGACTTATGAATGTCCCGACTAACGAGTTTTTTGAGATACCAGCTGTCTCTTGGTCGATTTTTTGCATTGAGTTGATAAAGTAATTTGAGTTAACGAGCTCCTTAACGAGCTCGGTCTCGGAAGGAATTAAACTCATAAGTCAAGGCCCCACTGTATATAGATTTCCTAAGAAGTACAATTTGTATTTCTGTACTTGTTAAGTCAATTTAAAAAATTGCACGTTTTAGTAAAAATGAGTTGTGGAACACTCATAAATCTCTCATATATACAATAGCAATGTTTTTAAGTACACGATATTTCCGTGGGATACAGTCATTGAACTTTAAAATACTGATTTCACCCTGGCAGGGAGGCTCATTGATTGGAGCATTGTCCCTTCCACCAAAAGGCTGCAGGTTCAATCTCTGCTTAGGGTGCAATATGGAAGACAATTGGCTGATGTTTCTCTCATACATCAATGTTTCTCTCTCACTCTCATTCCCTTCCCCTCTCTCTAAAATCAATAACAAAAATAAAAACATATCCTTAGGTGAGGATTAAAAAAAAAATTCAGAATTTCATTCAAAGGGGCAGAATATATATTTGGGATGCTGAGGCAAGGCTAGATAAATAAAGCTATCATTTTCTCACTCCCCTTTCACAGACGGTCAAACAACCCAGAACTCTTCCTGAAGATATTTCTATGGCTGAGACTGGCTCTCAAGTTAGAAACAGATTGGCCTGTGCTGTACAAGACAGAGCTACTAGCCACACATGGCGAGTGTGACCATGGAACTAGGTTTGCATTTTAATTAATTTTACTATATTTAAAAAACCGATACTCATTTCAGTTACTGAAAAAATTGTCCACAACTACTTGAATATATAGTCTTAACTGTACAATGCATGAACTCTAAATATAGATCAAGCATGTCCAATGAACATTAGCATCCAAAATGAGTGTCAGGAAGTATACTATACACACTAGATTTGAAGACTTAATACACAAGAAAGGATATAAAATCTTATTAATCCATTTTTATTTTGATTACATGTTGAAATGATACTATTTGGCAAATGTTGGATTAAATAAACTATTTTATTAAACTTGATTTCCCCTCTTTTTGTTTTAATTATGGCTACTAGAAATTTAAAATTACGTATGTGGTTCACATTAAATTTCTCATAGCGTAGAGGTAGACTGTCATATAGCTAGTTAAATGTGACTTCACCATATTTCCTGAATAATTACCCAGCTACCGAGAGTGAGTAGTTAAAAATTCATTTACTTGAATACTATTTATATCCTGGAGAAAACGTGGGCCAGTAGGCTTTGAACAGCTGGGAAAGGCTTTGCATTTTAAGAATAAGGTTTAAGTAAACAGTTTAAATAACTAAGGTGAGAACCTGAAATAATATTTAAGGCATAACTATATTTGCAAAAATACTTCTGCTCTAGTCAGGTCTGATTTAACATTTACTTTGGATACAGTCATCGAACTTTAAGATACTTTGGTTGATACATATAAATCATTTTGTCAATTATATATAATAACACATATTTTGGCAAATATGTTTGAAAAATGCTTTCACCTCCTCTCAAACCTGAGCAATTCTGTATTACTTTAACCTCCAAACTTAATTTGATTCAGGTGGAAATCAAAGGTGTCTAAAATAAGAAAACAGGTGATGTGATGATCCTGTTAATTTTAGGGTAAATCACCCCTACTCTCCACCAGCATTAACTTAAATATACCAGTGCCCACTTCGTTTCTCAAAAATTCACTACTAACTTACTTGAGAGAAAGCAGTCCAAGTAGTCAATAAAATATGCTGGATTGGGAAAATCTAACCCAAGCATAATTTAATCTTTTGACTATTATCTAAAGTCATATAATAATTACAGATATATGTTGGCTACTAATTCTCTGAGGCTCAATGATTTTAAGATAAGAAATATTTATTTTTAAAAATAATGTGCCCATTTTATGGAATTTAACCTACTTTGCAATAAAAATAGCTTATAAGTTCCTATCCAGAAATTTATCAGACATAATACACAGGTCAACATCTTCAGAGGTCAATTACAATTCAGTATATTTAACACAAATTATGTCGAATAAAATTATTCCAGGACAATTAAGAAAGCTTTAACTTCATTATGAAGATCAAGTATCTTTGCAGGTCTGGGAGTTCGACTTGTCTTGTAGAGGCAATAGTGTTGCCTATGAGAAATAAGGAAGTGGAACCAGCCATTCTACCTAATTCAACATATGACTTCCTTGCCCTAAAAAAATAATGTAACTGGAAAGGTCAGCAAGACAAGAACCTATGGCTGTGAGCTTTTAGTACTTACAGAAAAGTCTAAATTGATATCCCAAAGAAAAATTACCCAAGTCTTAATGAGATGTAGTAGATGAAATGAAAACCACTCGTCAATAGTAAAATGCTAAATCTCTATCAGTACTATATATAGGACATGATACACACATCTTGCTGCCTGGGTGGAAAGCATTATAGCTAACAGCTGGCTACATCTCTGCAAGGGCCTGTAAGCATTTCAGGAAGCCTGACGTCAAGCCCACAATCCAGGTATAGCTGGCATAGGGAGAAGAGAGCAGCAGAGCAGTCAAACGTGTTTCTAGGTCAGCTCTGCTCCTGGCTCAGCGGTGTGGGCTGTGGCACGTGGGGGCTGGGTGGTGGCGGAGCAGACTCCTGCGTCAGCTGCAGGTGCGGAGCCGGATGTGCAGCACTTGCTAAATGGAGCTCCCCTGTTTGCTCTTGGTGGGCGTGCAGATGCTCCAGGGTTTCCTTGGAAAGTGTGATTACGTGCACTGGCTCGCTCTGCGAGGGTTCCATCTGGCTTTCAATCACACTGAGGTTCTGGATGTGTTCCGTTTGCTCCTGTTGAGCTGAAAGAATTAAATTCTGTAATTGTTCTGGCTGCTGTGTGAGCAGCGTGAGATTAGCAGCCTGGTCTGCAGTCATGCTCTGGGAACTGTCTGCAGTGACGATGCTGATTCCTTGGCTGGGACCAGGCATGAAATTGATGTTATGTACAGAATCGGTTACAAGAAGCTGTATTTCTTGCTCTCCGGAGGTAGAGAGTTGATACGGCTGCAGCTGAAGAATATTCCTGACCTCTTCAGTATTATTATTGCTGGAAATGCTGCTGGCATCCGCTACATGTTTCTCTTTGCTATGGATTTTCAAGTGAGCCTTCAGGTTGTCTAAACGAGCAAACTGTAAGTTACACTCAGGGCAGGAGAAAGGCTTTTTGCCCGTGTGCAGAATGCAGTGTCTCCTCTTGGCGCTGGAGTCAGAGAAGGATTTGCCACATATGCCACAGGAGTACGGCTTCTCTCCTCTATAAGGAAACACATGTTTTATATTAAAGGCAGAAAGATCTATGTATTACTTCCTGATTATTGAGGAAGAAGCAGTCAAGAATAGAGGAAACCAGACTGGGAGTCATAAGTCATGGGGTCTCCTACTCACTTAAGGACGTGGAGCAACTCACAACTTCCATGGGCTTCAGTTTCTAATCTTATTAAAAAAGGTGGGGGTGGTGTCTGAGGAAGGGGGGTGGATGGGGTTGGACTAGATGTAATAAAAGTTTATGATTACATAGTATTTATTTTAGATAAGTAAATATTTATATATTACACATTTAGTTCCTTTTTGCTTTGTTTTAGTTCTCACAGCCATTTTCTCTGATGGCCAAGTAAATATATACAACTAATTTCAACATTAAAATGAGTAGCCCCTAGTTGTGAAGCTGTTAGAAGACATATGAAATCAAATTTAGAAGTACGTCTTGTGAACAAAAACACTCACTCAGAAAACATTAAATTCAATATTTATTTTGATTGAAGATTTAAGCTTTGGACCTGCCCCCAGACCAAACCAAAATTCAAGAAATGAAATTAATAGTGCAAACTTTTGCTGGCCAACATCAGTTTTCCTGATTTTGCCTAAGTGAGGAATTTATTGAAAAGATTTTTAAAAATTATAAACTACACAGAAAATTCTACCAGAGTAATAATTTGGTGAAAAGAATTATATATGTACCGTATTTGCCGGCGTATAAGACGATTTTTTGGCCCAGAAAAATATGCCTCCAAGTGGGGGATCGTCTTATACGCCAGGTACACTTCAGATAGACTGCCCATAGTGCTTGCCCCGTGCCATAGTGGCCTCTTGAAGCTGGAAATCTTCATTCACCATCAAATTTAGGCATCCATATGAAATCAAATTTAGAAGTACGTCTTGTGAACAAAAACACTCACTCAGAAAACATTAAATTCAATATTTATTTTGATTGAAGATTTAAGCTTTGGACCTGCCCCCAGACCAAACCAAAATTCATGAAATGAAATTAATAGTGCAAACTTTTGCTGGCCAACATCAGTTTTGGGGGTAGTCTTATACGGCGAGTATGTAAGAAAAGATTTTTTAAAATTGGAAACTACACAGAAAATTCTTATACGCCCAGTCGTCTTATACGCTGGCAAATACGGTAATGAATGTCATCCTACTGAATGCCAGGGTTGAATGAGGACTCTACACAAGAGACATATCTGCATAACTTTACCGATGGATTCTGATGTGGGTCTGAAGAGAACTCTTTGCTGTGAAAGATTTGCCACAGATTTCACACGTAAATGGCCTCTCACCTACAAAAGGAAAAGCATTTAGAAATATACATTCAATGTAAAACAAAGGCAAACATCACCCCATAGTTTCACAATGTAAAAAAGAACAAAGGCAAAACCACTTGAATCCTCAATAAGCACCTACTATGTGCTGGGTGGCAGGAGGATGCAGAGAAAGTGTAGGTATGGTTCTTTCCCTTAAGCTTAAAAACTGAAACAAGGAGGTAAGCGACTATTGGTGGGAAACACCCTTGGATAACTTAGACTCTCATGCCTTACTGCTTGGTTAAGCAGCCCTCTTGACCTTCATAAGGACACCTGTCACTAGGGTGACTTTCGTATTGTTTACATTTACATCTGCTTTCTAAATATATCTAGAATCTGACCGCTCCTCACCATATCTACTGCCACCTCTGGTCCAGGCCACTGGCATCTCTGTGCAGCAGCCTCATCATGGGTCTCTCCCCCCTCCCCCCTTCTGTCCCTGCTGCCCAGTCTTAACAGTCAGATCATTTCACAATCCTGTGCAAACTCTCTAATGGTGCCCATCCAGACAGAAGCCAAAGCCCTGGGCCTACAAGGAATCAGATCTGTTCGACCACCTCCACTTCTCACCCGAAGCCTCCCTAACTTCATCCAGCACTCTCCCTTTGCTCGCTGACTCATCCTCTCGGGGGTCCTGGAAAGTCCCTGAATTCACATCCCCTGGCCCTGGCAGGTCTCCCCAACGGGTCTCCCAGCATGAGCCACTCACCCCAAGTCTCTGCTCAAGTGTCACTTTACTAGGAGGCCTCCTCACCACTGAAAGCACTGTCTCAGCCCAACACTCCTAGTCCACTTCCCCAGTCAGTTTTCCCACAATGCTGTCATGTTATTTGTTATCTAGCCCCGCCCCCACCCCATTCTTACGTAGGATAATTTATAGGCTGAGTCACTCTTAGCATCAGGCCTGGCACACTATTCCAGAAATCCTCGCTGAGTGAATGAATTTCACAGGATGGTGACTAAGACTCACAAGAATCAGTAAAGCTTCGGCAGTGTTTATTCAGCATTAGTTTGTATACTGCACCTACAGTGACAGACTGTGATACCCTCTAGGCACGACTGAGACAGGTTTAATGAGATATGGTGCCATCTACCAATCCAACATCTGGAATGTGAAACTTGTCAGGAAGTGTCAAAGGTGGGACTGAAGGAGTTCAGAACATTTATAGCCAATCAAACTGCTGCTAACCCTCAAATAAATTAAACCTAAAATTACAATAGCAATTATGAGGAATGCTTCAATTAGGTTAGATCATTTTAAAAAGTGCACTTAAGCAAGGGCTTCCAAATCAAATACATAGAATAAGATACAGTATTTTTCATTGTATGCAAGAGCCACCAGAAGGCTTCACAAATTTTGAAAAAGCTTCATTAACACATTTGCTGTAGGAGATTTTTAATAGGCTAATAAAAATTAAAGATATAAGAGGAACCTAAAATAAAGGTCTGTAAGTCTGATGGTACTTACAGGTGACTATCCTTGGATATCTTTCACTCCTTGGTCTAAGGCCAATCTGAGGACAATAATTACAGAATTTCCTAAACCCAAGGAGGATCCCCAAAAGTTTTTGAAGGGTGGCAAACACACAATACAATATACAGATGATGTGTTATAGAATGTACACCTAAAACCTATATAAGTTTATTAACCTAATGTCACCCAAATAAATTCAATGAAAAAGAAAGTTTTTGTAAACAGATTACCTGAGCGCAGTGAGAGATCATTTCACATCGTCCCTTCCTTCTTTCCCAAATCCAGGCCAAATGGCCACTGATCCTTTCTCCCAGGGATAACTATTTATTACCTCTGTCCTAAGAGCTGGGCTTGGTTTTCTGCCTCCCTGTGACATGCAGGCTATCACAGGGAATGACTTGGGAAGGTAATAACCTTTGCACCCTCTCGAGTCCATGGAATACTTTAACACTGTCAGAAATAATTACTGTTTATCCAAGCGGAAACATGACATTTGAAAGGATTTATTAACTATAATTAAAAATAAAACTACATAACCAGAGGGAAAAAGCAACTCAGAGATGATGTAGTTGGATGGGTAGCTAACCTATGATGTCATTTAAGTTACAACCCAGCTCTTTGGGAATTGAAAGCAATTATCCTTATCTTACAAATCTTTGCAAAACCAGAAAGGCAGCTGTAGAAGCAGTTCAAAGCCCACCCATTTTTATTATCTCAATTCCTAAGACTGAAGAAAAAAACAAGGAAAAAGAAGTGGGTTTTTTTTGTTTGTTTGTTTTTTAATACAAATGACTATAGAAACACCCTGGTCCCAAATCTAGCCTATAGGCCCTCTAAGATTGTATTCTCCACAACTTCTAGTAAGAAAAATCTTTAGTTTATCTGAGTGGATAAACTTAACTCATCACAGGTCTCCTGGCTAAACATTTAAAACAGAGCCTACGAGGCCTCTGTCCGCACCTGTCCGTGTGTTCATGTGCTCTGAGTGTTGTGTTTTCTATCTTCAGATGGTATTGCAAATTGTAAAATTATCCTTTAAATATGAAGGAGAAATAAAGTTGTCCCTAGACATAGAAGTTGAGAATTTTATCACCAGAAAACCTCCATTGCAGGAAATACTTAAGGGAGTTATTCTACCTGAAACAAAGAACATTATGGTTACAGCGCGACGAGCAATACCACCAAAAGACTTACAGCATAAACAGGGATCATTTGTGACAACAGAAACATAAAAGAGGAGGGGGGGAAGGTGTGAACTGGCAAAGGAAGGTGAAGATCAGAAACACTCAAAAGGAAAAAAACTACAGTATATATGCAACTTCATTTTTTATAAACCTACTGGAAACCATACACAAAAATCCCCAAACCAGGTCATATAGCTTAACAAAAGAGGAAACAGAGGAAAGAAGTGTGGAATACCACCAAACAAAAACAACAGACAGAAACATAAAGGAAAAGAACGGATGGAGGCACAGAGCTACCAGAAAAAAAAAGATAAAATGGCTATAGGAATCCTCATACATCAATAATAAACCTAAATGTAAATGGTCTGAATTCATAAATAAAGAGACAGAGTAGCACAGTGGACCAAAAAACAGAACACAACCATAGGCTGCATACAAGACACACATCTAAGCTATAAAGACAAAGGTAGATTCAAATAAAAGGGTGGAAAATGATTCTCCAAGAAAATAACATCCATAAAAAAGGAGGTGTAGTCCTACTTATATCTGACAAGTAGATTTCAAGATAACATGAGACAAAGATGGACACTTTATAATGATAAAGGGAACACTACATCAAACATAACACTTCTTTTTTTTTAAATTTTTAAATATATTTCTATTGATTTCAGAGAGAAAGGGAGAAGGGGAGAAAGAGAGAAACATCAATGATGAGAATCACTGATTGGCTGCCTCCAGCAGGTCCCCTACTGGGGATTGAGCCCGCAACCTAGGCATGTGCCCTTGGCCGGATTCGAACCTGGGACCCTTCAGTCCACAGGCTGATGCTCTATCCACTGAGCCAAACCAGCTAGGGCAAACATAACACTTCTTGCCCAGCCGACGTGCCTCAGTGGTTGAGCGTGACTTATAAACCAGGATTCAATTCCTGGTCAGGGCACATACATGGGTTGCAGGCTCAATCCCCAGTATGGGACATGCAGGAGGCAGCCGATCAATGATTCTCATCATTGATGTTTCCATTTCTCTCTCCTTCTACCTTTTCTCTGAAATCAATAAAAATATATTAAAAAAGAAAAAAACACACATAACACTTCTTAATATATCTGCACCCAACTAGGGATCACCAAAATATATAAAACTACTACTCACAGAATGGGAAAAACAGATCAAAACACAATCATAGTTGGGGATCTCAATACTCCATTGACAGCTCTAGAAAAGCAATAAAAAATATTTTGGGCCCTAACTGGTTTGACTCAGTGGATAGAGCATCGGCCTGCAGACTGAAGGGTTCTGGGTTCAATTACGGTCAAGGGCACATGCCAGGGGTTGCAAGCTCAATTCCCAGTGGGGGGTGTGCAGGAGGCAGCCAATCAACGATTCTCTCTTGTCATTGATGCTCCTATCTCTCTCTCTCCCTCTCTGAAATCAATAAATGATACCTTATGAAACACTAGATCAAATGGACAAAATTGACATTACAGAACCTTGCATCCCAGAACATTAGATTATACATTCATTTCCAGTACACATGGAACACTCTCAAGGATAGACCATATGTTGGGTCACAAAACTAGCATCAACAAATTCAAGAAGATTGAAATTATACCAAGCATATTCTCTGACCACAATGCCTTGAAATTAGAAATCAACTGCAAAAAGGAAGTAAAGGAACCCAAAAATACGTGGAGATTAAACAACATACTACTAAAAAATGACTGGGTGAAAGAATAAATAAAAGAGGAGATCAAAAGATATATAGAGACAAATGAGAATGACAATACAACATATCAAAACTTCTGGGATGTAGCAAAAGCAGTAATAAGAGGGAAATTTATATCATTACAGGCCAATCTCAAGAAACAAGCGAAATTCCAAGTAAACAACCCAACATCACATCTTAAAGTACTAAGAAAGAAGAACAAAAGCACCCCAAAGTCAGCAGAAGAAAGGATAATAAAAATCAGAGCACAATGAAATGAAATAGAGAACAAAAAGACTATACAAAAAATTAATAAAACAAAGAGCTGGCTCTTTGAAAAGATTAATAAAATCGACAAACCCCTGGCTAGACTAAGAAAAAAGGGAAAAGACCCATATAAACAAAATCAGAAATGAGAGAGAAGTCACCACAGACATCACAGATATATACAAGGAATCATACTAGAATATTATGAAAGACTATAGGCCACCAAATTCAATAACTAGAAGACATGAATAAATTTCTAGAAATAGGTAGCCTTGCCAGTCTGCACTGTACTCGGAACCACCACCACGGCCGCCTACAAGCTGGTGCTGATCTGGCATGGCGAGAGCGCATGCAACCTGGATTCGCGGTGCTGGTACACCACCACCCTGAGCACAGCAGGGCACGAAGAGGGAAAGTGTGGGGGGCAGGCGCTGCAAGATGCCGGCTATGAGTTTGACCTCTGCTTTACCTCAGTGCAGAAGACAGCAATTCGGACCCTCTGGACAAGCCTGTAGTGAGGCCCTGGCGTCTCAATGAGCAGCACTATGGGGATCTGACAGCCCTTAATAAAGGAGAAACTGCTGCCAAGCACGGCGAGGCCCAGGTAAAAATCTGGAGGCGCTCCTATGATATCTCACCACTGCCGATGGAGCCCGGCAACCCCTTCTACTGCAACATCAGTAAGGATCGCAGGTATGCAGACCTCACTGAAGATCAGCTACCCTCCTGTGAGAGTCTGAGACACTAGTGCCAGAGCTCTGCCCTCCGGAATGAAGAAATAGTTCTCCAGATTGAGGAGGGGAAATGGGTACCGATTGCAGCCCATGGCAACAGCCTTCAGGGCATTGCCAAACATCTGGAGGTCTTCCTGAAGAGACTACCACGGAGCTGAACGTGCCAAAGGGTTTTCCCATCGTCTATGAATTGGATAAGAACTTGAAGCCCATCGAGCCCACGCAGTTCCTGGGAGATGAAGAGACCCTGTATAAAACCGTGGAGGCTGTGGCTGCCTAGGGCAAGGCCAGGAAGTGAAGGTGAGCAGGCAGACAACTTTCCCAAGGACACCCTCCCTGCCCATCCCACTTCTCTGTGGCACATGCCACACTGACTACATCTGCTGGCATCTAAGGTTGTAGCTGCAGAGGGTCACTGTGGCTCCCAATTTTGTTTTAGCCACTCTGTCTCTTGCACTCACTCCCTTCAGGCAATCTGGTCAGAACAGCACCTCTGGGGCACGGGTCCTCAGTCTAAGCCGAGGGAAGACTCTTATCTAAGGGCGTCCAGAGGTAGTAACTCTGCTTTTTGGATAGTGCTTTGTTTATTACTAGGGGCCTGCCTGAGTAGGGGGGTAGGGAGGAGCCATGCTAAAGCGTGACCAATGAGGAGAGGCAAGAGAGCCTATTTGTGTTCCCCCAGCAGTCCTGTGCTATTCTGCAGTCAGATGACTGAGTGCGGGCTCCAGTCATTCCAGTGGAAGATGAGTGCCTGGTGATTCAAACAAACATTTCCTCCCTAACCCCAGGAAAGCTGGCTCTAGAAGACTGGGATCAATACTGAATATTTACATGTTGCATTTACTTTTTTTTTTTTAATAAAAAAAGTGTATCTATATAAAATAATACAAAACAAATACCCTACTGGGGTTTCTAGTGGCGGTTGAACTATTCCCACATGTGGTCATCACAAAATAAGCCATTCTTCACACCAAGGTGGGATGAGCTCCTTGACTTGTAAGGTGTAGGAGTTACCCTGCTGGGTATTTTAGAATCCCTCCCCTGCTATATTGTTTCATGGCAATGAAATGTCTCTTGATCATGTCCAGGGATGTCTTTCACTGTGTCTAAGTTCTGAATCATGTTGCAGTTGCGTGGCCCTGCCACTTGGGCCCAGTAAGCATTTTGAAACATAACTACTAAATCTTTTTTCCAGATCAGTATAATAAAGGAGTAATGTACAATAAAAAATAAACAAGAAAAGAAATATATAACCTATCTAGACTGAATCATGAAGAACTGGAAAATCTGAATAGACCAATCAGCAGTAAGTAATTGAAACAACCATCAAAATCTTCCCCCAAAAACAAAAGTCCAGGAGCAGATGGCTTCACCAGTGAATTCTACCAAATGGTCAAAGAAGATTTAGAACCTGTCATTGTCAAACTCTTCCAAAAAATGGAAGAGGCAATACTTCCTAACACATTCTATGAGGCCAATATAACCCTGATACCAAAATCTGGCAAAGATAATGCAAAAGGCAATACTTCTTAACACATTCTATGAGGCCAATATAACCCTGATACCAAAACCTGGCAAAGATAACACAAAAAAAAAGAAAACTACAGCCCAATATCTCTGGTGAATACAGATGCAAAAATCCCATATAATAAAAGGCTAATATGCAAATCGACAGAACGACTGGTTGCTATGATGCGCACTGACCACCAGGGGGCAGATGCTCAATGCAGGAGCTGGGCTCACAGCTGGCAAGTGCAGCGGAAGTGGTGGGATCCTTCCCCACCTCCGTGGCAGTTGGACATCCCCCCAAGGGCTCCTGGACTGCGAGAGAGCACAGGCCAGGCTGAGAGCCCCTGCTGAGTGCCAGAATATTGTGCACTGGGCCACTAGTCTATAATTGCATATTGTTTAGACTGCTGTATCCTTGAAGTTTACTGTATCAAACCCATGTTAACTTTAATAAAACACTATAAAATCAGATCTATTATATGATGAGCCAAGTAAAAAAAAAATAATGAATTTTAGATCGTCTAATCTTGAAATGGACAAAATTTTATGGTGTATTCATCTAAATAGTTCTTAGTTTGGCTTTCCTGTGTTTGTAAACTGCTTCTGTAGGATTATGAACAGTGTTCAGTAATCTGGGTCATGAAGTACATATAGCACTGTTGGCTCAGTGATGGTTACTTCACAA
>NW_006300376.1:408579-417728 GCF_000327345.1 Myotis davidii | reverse complement strand
AATTCAGTGTTTGCCATTTTGTCCCCTGCACCCACTCCCTTCATGCAATCTAGTCAGAATGGCCCTTCTGGGGCATGGGTCCTCAGTCTAAGCCAAGGGAGGCTCTTATCTAAGAGAGTCCAGAGGTAATAACTCTTGTTTTTCTGCTAATGTTTTGTTTATTACTAAGGACCTGTTTAAAAGTAGGGGGGTAAGGAGGAGCCATGTTAAGGTGTGAGCAGTGAGAGGCAAGAGAGCCTCTGTGTTCCTGAGAGCAGTCTTGTACTATTCTGCAGTCAGGTGAACTGACTGGGGGCTCTAGTCATTCCAGTAGAAGATGAGTGCCTGGTGATTCAAACAAACATTTCCTCCCTAACCCCAGGAAAGCTGGCTCTAGAAGATTGGGATCAATACTGAATATTTACATGTTGCATTTACTTTTTTTTTTTTAATAAAAAAAGTGTATCTATATAAAATAATACAAAACAAATACCCTACTGGGGTTTCTAGTGGCGAGAAGTGTGGAATACCACCAAACAAAAACAACAGACAGAAACATAAAGGAAAAGAACGGATGGAGGCACAGAGCTACCAGAAAAAAAAAGATAAAATGGCTATAGGAATCCTCATACATCAATAATAAACCTAAATAGTCAAAGAAGATTTAGAACCTGTCATTGTCAAACTCTTACAAAAAATGGAAGAGGCAATACTTCCTAACACATTCTATGAGGCCAATATAACCCTGATACCAAAATCTGGCAAAGATAATGCAAAAAAAGAAAATACAGACCAATATCTCTAATGAATACAGATGCAGAAATTCTAAACAAAATACTGGCAAATCAAATACAATAGTACATCCAAAAAATAATACATTACGATCAAGTGGGGTTCATTCCAGGGTCTCAAGGATGGTTCAACATACGCAAAACAATCAACGTAATACACATAACCAAAAGCAAGAATAAATATCATATGACCTTATCAATAGATGCAGAAAAAGCATTTGATAAGATACAACATCATTTATGATTAAAACATTCAATAAAACAGGAGTAGAAGGAAAGGCCATAATAAAAGCCATATATGATAACACCTCAACATAATAAAGGACATATATGATAAAACCTCAGCTACTCTCATACTCAATGGTGAAAAATTAAAAGCTTTTCCTCTAAGATCAGGAACAAGACAAGGATGTCCACTCTCACCACTCTTATTCACCATAGTGCTGGAAGTCCTAGCCAGAGCAATAAGGCAAGGTAAAGAAATAAAAAGCATCCAAATAGCGAAGGAAGAAGTCAAACTGTCACTTTTTGTGGACAACATTCAGAAAAAGAAATGAAAAGAAAAACACACAAAAAAACCCAACAAACCCAATTCCTTTTGTAATTGCAACCAAAAGCATAAAGTCCCTAGTAATAAACATAACAAAGAATGTGAAAGGCCTATATATTGAAAATTACAAAGCATTATTTAAAAGCAATTGAAAAAGACACAACAAAATAGAAAAATATTCTGTGTTCATGGAAGGGAAGAATCAACATAAATGGCCATATTGCCCAAAGCAATATACAGATTTAATGCAATCCCCATCAAAATCCCAATGTCATGTTTTTAAGAAGTAGAATGAGAAGTCATCAGATTTGTATGGAACCACAAAAGACCCCCAAAAGCCAAAGCAATCCTGAGATAAAAGAACAAAGCTGGAGGTAACACACTACCTGACTTCAAATTATACTATAGAATTACAATAATCAAAACAGCATGGTATTGGCAGAGAACAGACACAGATCAATGGAACAGAATAGAGAGCCCAGCTATAAAATCACATGTATATGGATAGATAAATTTCGACAAAGGAGCCAGAAACACACAATGGAGTAAAGACAGTCTCTTCAATAAATGGTGCTGTGAAAACTTGAGAAAGTGGTCCCAATATAAGGTGATCTTCCCAGTCCCACCTTCTTTCACCTCCTTACTACTACCAGACCTGAGGCCCTGAACCTAACTGTCCCCTATATTTGGGCTCCTGAGCATTAAAGAGAAAAAACCAACATGATATAGAAAAATGTTAGTTACATGCAAACAAGTGGTTAGAACAAGATGGAACTTGGAGACTTTGTAG
This sequence comes from Myotis davidii, assembly GCF_000327345.1. Taxonomy (NCBI): domain Eukaryota; kingdom Metazoa; phylum Chordata; class Mammalia; order Chiroptera; family Vespertilionidae; genus Myotis; species Myotis davidii. The sequence goes on along the minus strand of NW_006300376.1, from coordinate 415,618 downwards.
AAAATAGGTCTACCTTTCATCTACCTTTCATCTAGTGCCAATATTCCACCTTTGTGTGGAAATTACCGAAAAATCGGTACAGCAGTCTAGTAGGGTTAAGAGTGAAACATGGAACCAGACTCTGATTTGCACTCTTTTGTGGTATTACATAAATTTCCCTAGAAAAAGTGCTCAGTAAGTAATCTGTTTTGCTAATCTACAGAAATGTTACTGCCCCACAAATGCTGACAGCATTCTGCTTGGGCTTATCCTATCTAATAAAGAGGGAATATGCAAATTCACCATCACACCATCACAAAGATGGCGGCACCCACAGCGGAGGTGGGGTTTCCATAATACAAGATAGCTGCGCTCACAGTGGAGGCGGGGTTTCTGTAACACAAAATGGCTGCACCCACAGCAGAGGCTGAGTTCCTATAACAAGCCTTAACGAGCAATCAGCGGGGACCTGAGGCTGTGTGGTGCTGGGCTGGGGCAGGAGACCTGAGGCTGCACCTCCCCTGGGCCGGGGCAGGGGACCTGAGGCTGCACCCCCCCTCCCCCGCCCTGGCACCAGGCCAAGGGACCTCAGGCTGCACCTCTTGTCCTGTACGGCTTGACGGGGGACCTCAGGCCACGACCCCCACCCGGCGGGGCTTGATGGGGGACCTCAGGCCGTGCCCCCCACCCTGGCACCGGACTGGGGGACCTGAGGCTGTGCCCCCTACCCCGTGGGGCTTGACAAGGGTGGGGCCAGCTGGGACTGGATCTCGCCCAATGGGGTGGGCCAGGTGGGTCTGGGTCTCAGGCGATTTTGAGGTGCCACGGGTAGGCAGGGACTTAGCTCTGGGTCCCGTGGTGTACCCCAGACTCTGACAGGAGGAAGATTTTCATATACAATTTACTAATTTTCTTTCATCTCTGACACTTCTATTATAGAGAAAGGGCAAACAGCAATATTAAAATATTCCCTCTAATTAATCCCCTTTTAATATGCACGAATTTCATGCACCGGGCCACTAGTAGATTATAAAATTCCCACCCAATTTACAAAGAACTATCTGGGGAGGGTACTCCAAGTATTTTATTCCTAACTCTCCTGAAAATATAAAGTATACTAGAAAGGAAGGATGAGATAGTGTTTTACCTGTGTGTGTTCGTAGGTGTTTCTTTAGTTGAGACACGTCCATGAATTTGCGATGGCAGTGGTTGCATTCCGGTAATGAGTGGCCTTGTCGCAACAATAAAAAAAGTGTCAGTGCCTCTTCCCGCCATCTTGGAGCCCTGGAGGCCTGCTGGGAACAGGACTTCTATAACGACAAATACGTCTGGAAGGCTGTGGGCCAAGGCCATTTTTGCCAGCTATAAGTGGGGTCTCCAGACCCAGAGGGAACACACAGCTCTTAAAACTGAAGGTGCTTGTGCTCGACCTGAAACTGAACTCTCTCTGGGCAAGAGATGTGCCTATGTGTGCAAAACAGAAAACAACAGTGACACCTGCTGGCCAACCGGACAAAACCAGAGTCGCCTGGGGAAGGTAACTCACGCCATGGAAACAGTGGCAAGGTTCGTGCTAAATTCCAAAGCAACCTTCCTGCTAAGGCCAGTGGACACAGCACCTGTGTAACGCGGTACCCCTCGTGGATTTAGACTTATTGGAAAGTAAATAAATAAAATAGATTTGTTCTCTTGGAATAAAAACAGTGTTAGTGCATATATGCTCTTCCTGCATTTCTTCAGAGATTTGTGTTACAACAATTTCCTCAAAGATAACCACTTTAAATATGGTACTTTAATAAAACCTAATAATTTTCATATTAATTTGGTAACAGTTAAAATTTCCTCTGCATTTCAATTTACTGCTTCCTAAGAAAGCTGGGACCCTTCCAATCTTCCTAAGTATAATCTCCTTTTCCCCTTGAAGCACTGGTACACTGTGGCCAATTAATCTCAAATGACTCCCAACCTCCCATTCATTTCTTATGGGTTGTCAGGAAAAAAAGGCCAGTAGGTGGAGCTAGGTTGGAGAAAGTCTGGACGACAGCTATGGGGTAGTGACATCTCTCTCCAGGCACCACTAACAATTAATCCACTGGCACCTCACAGTCAAGCTGCACTTTTGAAAGGTACTAATTTGTAGGGTTTCTGTGAGTGGCACCAAAACTATGGAATAAAAATTAAACACAAACCACAAGGTAGTGAGAATAAACACAAGAACATCTAATTTAGATGGCTTTTAAGGCTTTTTCCTGAATACTAATTTATCTTCTATAATATAAACCCAGTGTTTCAGAAATAATTTTTATTTGCATTTCTCCCCCACCAATCCAAATTTTCTCTCACTTTATTGTACCTGTATGGACTCGGTAATGGCTCTTTAGTTGTCTTTTCTGGCTGAAATATTTTCCACACTGATCACAGGTAAAAGACTTCTGTCCTGCCAAATAAAAAACAAAACACTAAAACATGCAAAAAACTATAAAGAACTAGAATGCTCATTAATATGGTAAATATCATAGTGGGCACAGGTCCCCATTTTCTACAAATGATACAAGTGACTTGTCTACAAACCCATGCCTTCAGAGTCTACCCCAGTAACATACATGTTACAAAGGCATGGAAGACAATGGGGAGTGGTGGAGACTGGGGTAGAACTGGAGAATTCAAGTGTGCCCCAAAGGCATCTGAAGTAAAATAATTCCAAGTTCTGGTGGTTAAACGAAATACATCTGCAGCCAGTTTATAATAAGTCCTCGCTAAGGCTCAATGCTGTGCAGAACTGTAAACTTCACTCTAACAAAAGCATAATTGTTGTTCAATGACACCATGCAGGAAACGGCACCAGCCTGGGGGGAGACTAGTTAGATCACGGTAATGCCCACCCGGGGAATGGGAACCTGGTGCCCTCCTGTGCAAGCCCGGCTACCTGAGTGCAGGCTCATGTGCTCCAGCAGCGAGTGCTTGGTGGTGAGAGCCTTGCTGCACACAGTGCAGGTGTATGGCCGCTCGCCTGTGTGAATCCGGCTGTGGACCTGTAGGGAGTGCTTCTGGGTAAAGCCTTTTCCACACTCATTGCATTTGAAAGGTCGCTCCCCTAGAATAAGAGCCCCAGAAAATTGTATAAGCAAGAATCTGCACATCTTTCTGTTCACTCGCAAATTAAAGTAACAATAAAGGGATTTCTCTTAAAAGGCACACATCCAAAAGGCCAATGAACTGGAGAAACAGTATCAGCAATACAATTTTGCAAGCTGAAACAGATGAATCGGATGGCAGCAGTGAGGAATGTCGAGATACAACCTAGTTTTGAAGACAGAGCCTCCAATAAGACTTAGGAATTGGTGGCACCTGTTCTCTCTGAACATGGGGGTAAGGAGGATAAGTGACAGTCTATTTCAAAGGTGCTTAGACCCCTCAGATTCAGTCTCCTACCCCACGGAGCCAGGAGACCGGCCCTCTCCTCAAAAGAAGACGGAGACTGCTCTCCATAGAGGGTAAAGCAAAGGGTCTCTGGACTAGAGGTCTCCCAGGCCAGTGGAGTAGGACGACCACAGGGAGAACAGGTCAAACTTTGTGTTTGAGATGATGAGACACCTCCACCCCCCTCCCCCGCCAGCCTTCTTCTCCCTCCTGCTCTAGATCCTGGCAGCAAGGAGCCTATAGCCTCCAGGTGGGAGAGTGGAAAGTCTTTGCCTACAATGTAAAAGAGCCCAAGGTAAGAGAGCATCAGCAAGGAAGTGGGGGCCAGCCACGCCACCCCCAGCAAGGCTGTTTTCTACAGGCCTTCTCCATACTTGCAGAGTTGCCAGTAGCTTTTAGAAAACCATTCTTACAAAACGATGTTTTTAAATCATCATTTAAAGAAGGCCTCCAGTAGTTGAAACAGATGCCAAAGAAGAAGAAAAAAGGCAACGTGCAGAACACAGAAACTGCCTAAGGTGAAGAAAATGTTAAAACCTAACAAATAAGTAAATGTTATTATTAACATGCTCAGAGGTAAGATATTACACTGTGAAACAAAGAGAAAGAACTCTAATACAAAAAAGAATTTAGAGAAAAATAAGCACCTAGAAGCAAAAAACATAAAAGTAGAAACACACACACATACACACACGCACACACACACACGCACGCACGCACGCACACACATGCGCGCGCGCGGAAATTTCCCTAGGTGGAAATAGGAGAAAAAAAGGTAAGGAAATTAGAGGATGGGTTCAGGAGGTTCAACAATCAGAGACCAGGAGTTCCAAAAGGGAGCAGAGAAAACAGAGAGGAGAAATCACCTATGAAATAATTCCAGGAAACTTTCTGGAACTGAGAGTTATGAGTTTAAGAGAGACCCATTCTAATGTGATTCACTGGAAACTCTCTGAATACTGGGCAAAAGGGAAGATCCTATGTGCTATTTTCCTTAAAAGATCTCGTAGAACTACCTAACTCTTTAAACTATGCTGTATTACAGTTCAACAAGTATTCCTCAAGTGTCAACTTTGTTCAAAGAACCAGAATTCAGGGTTCTCATCGATCTTGAAAACACCAAATCTCCAGACAATTAAATCAGAATCTCGGGGCCCAGGCACTGGTAGTTTTAGAAGTTCCCTCGGTGATTCTAAGGAGCAGCCAGGTTCAGAACCACAGTCAGAACTACTGGGTCAGATGACAGCAAACTGCTGGATGACAGAAGACTTACGCATCAGTCCTATACATAAGCTTACAATTAAGTTAAAGGGTATTTAAGTGGTACTACAATCAAATCCAAAGCAGAATGAGTTAGGTAGGTGTATGTATGAGAGAGGGTTCAAATGAAGAAGGGATTTCTGGCTAGGGCTACATTGTCCAATACAATGACCATTTAAATGACTTAAGATAAAATTAAAAATTCAGTTTCTTAGTCACACCACATGTTAAGTGCTCAAAATCCATGTGGCTAGTGGCCACCACTATATCTGATGATGATATTCCCATCATCACTGAAGGGTCTCTTCAGTACTGGGCTAGCGGGACCAGAAAGAAGAGATTTACAGCTAAATGGCTGAGTGAGAAAGCTGTCCACACAGACCAAAAGCATAGCTATGGTCAAGAGGAGGAATGTTCAAGAGTCAGAAAGCAGATGCATTTGGCTAGAGTTCGATACCTGAATATTATACCCTGGAAGCAACAACAATAAATAAGAGGCTCTGGAATCAGACTGCCTGAGTTCAAATCCCAGCTCTGTCACTACATGGGTAACCTGGGCCAGTTAAGCTTTCTAAGACTTGGTCTCTTCATCTGTATAATGGGGATAATATAACCTCTCTCACAGGACTGTTGTGAGAACTAAATGCAGTTACACGTGTAAGGGCTTTATTACAATGCCCATGACCTAGAAGTTGCACAATAAATGAAAACTATTATTATCATTACTACTCCAAAACACATTCCAATAAGCTGTGAAAGTATAATTACCCGTGTGGCTCCTCTGGTGGATTGCTAAAAAGTGATTGTACTTGAAGACTTTGCCACAGTCTTTACAACGGGCCTCAGGGCCAATGGGGCGCTTTCTCCTTCCACAGACCCTCTTGGCTGACCCCTGATCTTCTTCATCCCCAACAAGTTTGTAATCTCTCAGTTTGATGGATCTCTGAATCCTCCGCTTGCTGTACCGAGTCTGGTGGTCCTGCCCATCTTGGGTCTTAGGATCACAGTTCTCATCTTTTTCAGCGGGAGTTCCCTCCCCTCTACCTGGCTCACAAGCAGGCTCAGATTCTTCTATTTCTTTCGCTACGGTCTGTTCATTCAGTACCCCACTGTCTCCCTCTTTAACCGCAGAGTTTTGTCTGTTCTGAACTGAGTTGTTCACTCTCAGCTGTATTTCTTCCTCCGCAGCCAGTTCCGATTTCCCCTCTGGCAAACTGTTGACTTTTCTTGGTCTTCCCCGTTTCCGCTTCGGCGGATCATTTTTCTTATTAGAAATAACCACCACTGGAGCACCAGCTGTGTTCAACGTCGCTGGCTTTGGGGAGCTATGGTTATTCTGAAAGTCCGTGTAAGCCTTTACCAGGTCGTAGACTTTTAAGAATTGAGCAGTCGCCAGGATTTGTTCTGTACTCTTCTCACTGGCCTGGAGATAACCCGTGTAGATAAACTCCAGCAGGATACCAAATGTGTCGGCCACCATGCCCTCCAGCATATAAATGGACTGGCCGATCTCCCCCTCTTCAGCAAACATCATGGAGAAGTATTCACTACTGGCCGCCAGTAAGGCTTTGTGGGCCCGGAAATGCACATTCTCCACGATTAAAGTGATGTCACAGAGAAAGCCCTTCTTCCTCTGGTCCTCCAAGCTGGCCAGGACAGCGTCACTGTGAGTGCCTGAGTGCACAACAAGCTGCCCGGGAGGCTCTGCTGCTGCTTCTGCCATTTTCTTTGGAAACCAAGAAGCATGAAGTCTGAAACAAGAAAACAATGTTTAAAGAGGGGGCAGCACTAGCAAGGCAAAGCCCACACCAAACCAACCTGCTATTCACTTCACCTTGCTAACTGACACTCACTACTGACCATTTGTAAGTCTATGTAAAAACCCAGCTTTGGGCCCTGGCCGGCTTGGCTCAGTGGACAGCGCGTCAGCCTGCGGACTGAGCGGTCCTGGGTTCGATTCTGGCCAAGGGCACATGCCTGGGTTGCAGACTCGATCCCCAGTGGGGGGCATGCAGAAGGCGGCCGATCAATGATTCTCTCTCATTCATGCTGAACCATTATCTAGCTGGGCCAATACATGTTACCCCTCGGGGTCTGTTTTCCCCTTTGCAAAATGAAGGGATTGGGATCAATCACCCTGAAAGTCCTTCCCGGCACTCACTTTCCATAGTTGCACAAACATCAGAATGAGAACTAGTGTCTCGATTTCACAGAGTATGAGCCATTTAGTTCTGTGAAAACAAACAGGAAAAGGGCAAAGAAGACGTGCATGTGCGAAGTGAATTGGGGGGTGGAGGGGTAGTTGCACTTAAATAATAATGCCGGAGGCGGGCCTCGCTTCCGAAGGGCTGCGTGGGACGCCCAAGGCTGGCGCCAGGCG
>NW_006300376.1:405684-408494 GCF_000327345.1 Myotis davidii | reverse complement strand
AGAGTTGAAGACACTAGTCTATGTGTTTATGGGCTACATCGCCTCCAGGAAATCCAGCTCCTTCTCTGAGCCTGGCCCACTGGTGCTGAAGGGGTTAATGCAGTTCCTGCTCTGATGGAAGGGGAGGAGGCAGCTGGTGGGTGCTGGGCTTGGCACAGGGCTTCAGGCCTCCCTGCACCCTCCTCCTCTGGGGCTGCTGGATCATTGCATTGCTGAGCAGCTGTTGTGCTCTGGCTGCCAAAACCGCCTCCTGCAGAGCTCAGACAGGTCCGGTGTTTGCAGGGAATTGGGAGAGGCGGGCAGGAATGACGTCACCGTGCGATTGTGGAAGTTTTCTATCTTATTAGACCCTTGGCTCCTCACCCCAGACGCCGAAGCTCCCTTTAAGGTCTCGAATGTGAATGAATGAAATCGCCTTTATGTCGTCGTCCTTCTTCCCTTCCTTTCCCTCTTCTTCCTTCCCTCCCCTCCTCCTCCATGATTGGCCTCAAACTTGTTTTTCACATCTGCCTTGTGCAACCTCCTCCCCGCTCCCCCCAAGTTACCCCCCTACTTCCAATGCCTTGGTCCAAGGGACTGAAGAGAGCGCTCTAGTGAGACTGGACACTGAGCGATCTTCAGCGTCTTTAAACCTTACCTGGAAATTAGAGATGTTAACACTTAGTGCCTACTAAGTTGGGTTGCTGTGGGGCAAACAAGATTAAGTATGTAATGAGTTTAGTGTTTGGTTTAATTCTTGACTACGGTGATTAAAATTCTTCAGACGTTCATAATTCTTCTTCAGTAGACTATTAAAGGGTTCTAACTCGTGTTAGCTGCAGTGTTGTTCCCAACAGTTCACAGGAGTAGAGGAGATCTCTCAAATTCACCTGAACATCATGTGTTTTATCTGACAACCCTCCTTGGAAAAGATGCCTGATTCTGATGATATGGAAAGTTAACATTATGAAAAAGCTTTCCACAATGAGATAGATAGAAATGACAACAGAAAATACATAACTGAGCTTAAAGGAAAGTAAAGAAAATTCAAGTTAATATCTAACTCTAAAGATTTACTAGGGAAATAAAATTCTGTTGTCTGGATGTATCACAATTTATTTATCCATTCACCTAATGAAAGACATCTTGGTTGCTTCCAAGTTTAGGTAATTATGACTAGAGCTGCTATAAGCATCTTTGTGTAGGTTTTTGTGTAGACATAAGTTTTCAACTCATTTGGGTAAATACCAAGGAGTGTTATTGATGGTAAAAATATGCGTAGTTTTGTAAGAAACTATCGAAGTCTCTTCCAAAGTGACTGTACCATTTCGCATTTCCACCAGCAATGAATCAGAGTTCCTCTTATTCCACTTCCTTGGCAGTGTTTGGTGGTGTTCGTGTTCTGGGTTTTGGCAATTCTTTTTTTTAAATTAAATATATTTTTATTTATTTCATAGAGAAAGGAAAAGGGAGAGATAGAAGCATCAATGATGAGAGAGAATCGTTGATTGGCTGCCTCCTGCACACCCCACACTGGGGATCAAGCCCCCAACCCGGGCATGTGACCTGACTGGGAATCAAACCCATGGCCTTCTGGTTCATAGGTCAAGGCTCAACCACTGAGCCACGCCAGTCGGGCAGTTTTGGCAATTCTAATAGGTATTTAGTGGTATCTCATTGTTCTAATTTGCATTTCCCTAATGACATATTTGTGTGGAGCATTGTTTTCATATGCTATTTTCCATCTGCATATGTTCTTTAGTGAAGTGTCTGTTCAGGTCTTTTGCCTATTTTTGACTGGGTTATTTGACTGAGTTTTAAGAGTTCTTGTATATTTTGAATAACAGTCCTTTATCAGATGTCTTCTGCAAGAATTTTCTCCCAGTTTGTAGTTTGTCTCATTATCTTGACAGTGTCTTTTGCAGACCAGAAGTTTTTCATTTTAATGAAGTCCAGCTTATCAATCATTTCTTTCATGCTTCATGCCTGAGATATCTAAAAAGTAATTGCCATAATCAAAGTTATCTATTATCTTCCAGGAGTTTTATAGTTTTGCATTTTACATTTTGATCTGTGATCCATTTTGAGTTAATTTTTGTGAAAGGTAAAATGTCTGTGTCTAGTTTCATTGTTTTGCATGGGGATGTTCAATTTGCTCATTTGTTAAAGATCAATTGACTATATTTATGTGGGTATATTTCTGGTGGCTTCTCTGTTAACATTGATTTGTCTATTTGTTCACCAATACCGTACTGACTCAATTACAGTGGTGACTATAGTTAACAGCACTGTACTGCATACTTGAAATTTGGTACTTAAGTGTACTAACTGCACACGCGCGCGCGCACACACACACACACAAAATAACTATGTGGGGTGATGGATATGTTAATTAACTTGATTGTGGTAAATATTTCACAATGTATACCCACATCAAAATCACCACATTGGACACTTGAAGTACATATGATTTTATTTGTCAATTATACCTCAATAAAGCTGAAAATAGCTAAATCTGTAATTTTAGAGATTAAGAAACAAAGGCTCAGAGAAATTGAGATTTACCTAAGATTATACAGGTTGCTTTTTTAAAAATTATTTTTTAAAAAGCCAGTCTTGCTACTTCACATTCTAGATTTCTTATGCTACTGCTGAAAAACTGATAATCTTACTTTTCAGATCTCATTCAAATTCAATTTAGTAACTTTTCCTCTTGCATATACTTCTTTTTTAAAAAAAATATATTTTATTGATTTTTTACAGAGAAGAAAGGAGAGGGATAGAGAGTTAGAAACATCGATGAGAGAGAAACATCGATTAGCTGCCTCCTG
>NW_006300376.1:382034-405563 GCF_000327345.1 Myotis davidii | reverse complement strand
AGAGCATTGCATATACTTCTTGATAATGTAATATAAGACTCTAGATTTCATTCTTCTCAAAACTCCAGGTGATTTCAAATTATAAATAATGTATAAAGCATGCCTTCTTGAATACTTAAAGAAAAAAAAAAGAGGCAGCCATTTAGTTATCTCAAAAGCCATTTATTTTTGTTGGGAATATGATAAAGCATCTTACGTTCATAAAACAACTTATTTCAAAAGTGTAACCAACATTTCTATTTTATTGATATCAATGTTAATTTTGTTTCTTGAAGCTTTCTAACATTTACTGAGTAATTTTCTTTAACAGAGACTGACTTTGTAACTGCAAGTGTTAAAAAGGAAAATGAACAACAGATTCATTAAGTAAAATGAATTACCAGAATATTCTTAATGGAATTCTAAATGGAATAACCATTTTGTGAAAGCATCAAATTTCAGACCAAGAGCAATAAACTTTAAAATGGCATTTAAACTTATGCTTACAGAAGAGTACTCCTTCCTGGATGGCAGAGCTTTGAGTCTATTTGGGGTCTGGCAGCCATGGTGTCTTACTCAGGAGGGAGAAGTTCATCAGAGGCCAGATTTTCAATTGACTTCCCTCTATGCCTTTCAGATAACTCTTGAGACGCTGGCTACAGTCACCCAACCAAACTATTCTTTAACTGGGTCTATATTTCTGAGAGAGAGAAAGGTCTGTAACTTATGATCAAAGTCAATGGCTCTGAACTGAGGTTCCTTGTATTTTCTGGTCATGTGGGCACTCAGGTATGTAATGAGTTCACATCTCTCTATAAACTGCTCCATCTTCTTCTTATACTTTTTTCTTGTGTATTCAGAACCTTTGGGATTAAAGGCTGTAGAAAAGTTCACAGACGTGTGAATGTTTTCTGTTAGGTTAGTAAATCATTAAATGACAGAGAAAGAGAAACTGTGTATGTGTGATTGAGCTGAGAAGATATCCAAATCCCAAGCAAAATTTGGGGATTATTCTATTTCACCTTCCTCTATGGCATGAATTTTTGAGAGCTGACTATATTACTCAAGAGTCCCTGCTTTAAAAACTAGAAATTAAGTTTTGGTATTTTTGTAAACACACACACACACATACACACACAGCATTCAAGAGACCAACCCAGCTCAACAATCCTGTTTATCACAGATACTACAATTAGTGTTGTTATTTCTGAGTAATATATCATTAAAAAAGACATACCTTTTAGATGAAATGCTATATAGAGTAGCGCAGATTTCTTTATACTTAAGAAAGGAAATTTGGGCTTTAAGCATCCTACTGCATTCATTGCTTTAATTAGAGAAGTTGCGATACCCTGCAGATAGGAAACAATTTAAATCGTGTATATTTGAGTGATTTATTTTCTTAGTGGCAAATAGATAAAGAGGCTATTCTTTGCCTCTAATAATCTCCTGGGGTTAGGAATGGAGCTTATAAAGATGGTTAGATGACCATTTAGCCAACATAAAAGAAAGCCAAAATATGTTTGGTTAAGAAAAATGAAATTATAAATTGGGTTAGTACTGCCAGTGAGGTGATAGCTACATGGGCTTCATTACACAATTCTCACAGTCTGGGACCCCTCGGGGGATGTCCACTTGCCAGCAGGGAGGAGGCCTAAGCTGCAGTCGGACATCCTTAGCGCTGCTGAGGAGGCAGGAGAGGCTCCTGCCACCAACGCTGTGCTGGCATTCGTCAGCCTGGCTTGTGGCTGAGCAGAGCTACCCCTGTGGGAGCACACTGACCACCAGGGGGCAGCTCCTGCATTGAGCATCTGTCCCTTGGTGGTCAGTGTGTGTCATAGTGACCAGTCATTCTCAGTGGTTCTGCTGTTATGGTCAATTTGCATATTATCCTTTTATTATACAGCTAGAGGCCTGGTGCATGGGTGGGGGCCAGCTGGTTTGCCCTGAAGGGTGTCCTCATCACAGTGGGGGTCCTGATGGGGTGCCTGGCCAGCCTGGGTGAGGGGCTGAGGGCCATTTTCAGGCTGGCCACAGCCATGGCTGGAAGCAGGTATCTGGGATTTATTTAACTTCATATAATTGAAACTTTGTATCCTTGACCAGAGCCCAGTTCCTGGAACTCCTAGCCCCTCCTTGAGTGGAGGCCACGCCCGGAGGCCACGCTAGCTGGAAGCAGGTATCTGGGATTTATTTATCTTCTTTAATTGAAACTTTGTAGGCTTGAGCGGAGCTCAGGGACAGCAGGGCAGGCAGGAAGCTTGGCTTCCTCCATTGCCCGGGGTAACTCAAGCCTCCTGCTCACTCCAGCTCCTTGGCGGCCACCATCTTAGTTGGGTTAATTTGCATATTTGCTTCTGATCGGCTTGTGGGCGTGGCTTGTGGGTGTAGTGGAGGGATGGGCAATTTGCATGTTTCTCTTTTATTAGATTAGATAAATAAAGTGTGACTTCAGTAGGTAGCTTCAAAGACACTATAACTCTGAAGCTGGAAATAAACCTCTCAGACACTGGATCTGTACATTTCAAAATAAGAAAATGTTTTACAGATACTGAAATTCAAAATACAAACCAAACCACATGTCAAATGTAAATAATTTTATGACAATCTACTCTCCACTTTAGTGCAGGTATTTGAAAAGTAGATATTGCATACATCTTTTCATAAGCACCCATAAACAAAATGGTTAAAGTGGATTTGCAGCTTAAAATCAGAAAACTCTGCCTTGAATTTCATCTACCAAAATAAAAATTACTGTTAAAGACGAGGTCATTGTGACCAGCCGGCATTGCTCAGTGGTTGAGCGTCAACCTAGGCACCTGACGGTCACTGTTCAATTCCTGGTCAGGGCATATGCTAGGCTGTAGGCTTGATCCCCGTGGGGGGCATGCAAGAGGCGACCTATCAATGATTTTCTTTCATCATTGATGTTTCTATCCCTCTATCTCTCTCCCTTCCTCTCTCTGAAATCAATAAAAATATATTTTAAAAAATTTTACTCTTCCAATGTATATATATAGAGAAAGAAAATAGTGTAACTGAACCTGTTCCAGATATCCAGGCAAAGGAAGACTAGTGAGATGTATTGGTTCCTTTAATGGAGGAAGTTTGTATGGAAGCTTCTGATTCCAGTATTTCAGTGGCGTTCTAAAAACACAAGGTTCATTAGATGATGGTCACAGATAGACTCACTGTGTGTATACAGGCATGTAGATACAGGAGAGACAATGAAAAGATATGTTCACTACCCATTTTCTCCAGTGGAGCTTTTAGAAATTCATGACCATCACGTTTGCCTCAGTCCCTAGCTCACCTATTCTCAGTTTTCTCATTTTTCACAGCAATTATATACAATTTTCTTTATTCTCTTCAAACTTCTAACTCTCCCAAATAATCCCCTACACAGATGCCATGCTATATAAAGTGAAGATATCTAAACTGTTTATCACCAGCAAAGCCCCACACAGGCTCCTCTTTGCATGGGGAAGCTTCCTTCTCATCTATCATCATTCTCCACCCACACTTTGGATCCCCACTCTCCCCTCTGCCTAGGTATCTCACTATAGCATTCCTCTCTCCCTCTCACCTTTGGCATTTCTTTCCCATGCATTGGATCTTCCCATGCATCTGCCTTTAAACATGCTCAAACCTCCCACATTAGGGGGGGGGGGGGCGGGAAGAAATAAAAAAGAAAAACCACCTCAGTCCTTCAATCTCAAATTTCTTCCAGCAACTAATGTCTTTTTCTTTTTACAGTTAAAATTCTTCAAACAGTGTACTTCACTAGAGATCACAGACTATTGCACAGATTCCATCTGCAGATGTGATTTGATCCACATATTATTTTTTAAAAATGTTGAGTCAGTCACAAACATTTAAAAATCAGGGAAAAATTAATAGAAATGTGGTTTCCAACTTCTTGTGAAAAACAGAAGTGGCTGTCAGTAGATAATTAGCTGCTGCCCTTTTAATTGGGGTGCCTGCAATTGAGTGGGCAGCAGACCCCACTACTTCCTGTTGCTTCACCTCCAACCTGCTTGCCTCACTTACACCACCTTCCTGGCGCTGTAGACATCTGTGCTTGTAAACTCTGGGCTACAGCCAAGGCCTTCATTTCATCACCTCGCACCCACTCCTTGACACTTTGTAATTGACTACTACTCACCTTATTCGACGGAAGCCATTCGTGCCAAGGTGAATGGTGACCCATTATAACCTAAATCTGACACACTTTCAAATGCTGTCTTGCTTCACCTCCAAGCATCATTTACACCTGTTGGTCACACCCTCCCAGAGACTCTCTCGCCTTCACCTCTGAGCCTCCCCTGCTGGCTCTCCTTTCACCTCTCTGTGGGTTCTTCCTTCTCATTCTCCCCGGTAGGCTCTGCTGACATTCCTTTGTCGGTGTTTCTCTGGGCTTGATCTAAGCCTGCTGATTTTCCCACATTACCCTTCACGGGTGACCTCAAACATGCTATAGTATTTTGGACAGGGTTTCTCCAACAGCCTCATAGCTGCCTCCAATCCATCATCAATGTTCCAATGATGATCTCTTTCCAAAGCAAAGAGATTTTGATTATAGCACTCAAAACCAGTCAGTGTATTCGACTGCCCATGGAATCAAGTCTAAGTGATTGATGGTGATTTTACGTGGCCTTCCACACTTGGGCCCGGCTCACTATCTCCAGCCTCCCTTCCTGCTCCTTTCCCTCTCCACATCACATCTAGCCATGCTGAATTTCTTGCACCTCTGTTATCGCCTGGGCCAGGTTTGTAGGTCCCTCTGGTTAAAGCCGGTCCCTCTGGTTAAAGCCTGTCCCTTTTTCTTTTACCTAGTCAAGTCCCACTCCTCATTCACAAAGAGAGAATCTAGTCAGACTTTCAGGCTACGCTGTCCCACAACTCCTGTTATTTCCCCACCCTAAACCCCATCATATCCTGTTTTCTTATCAGGTACTTAGCGTCTCTTTATCTCTGAGCCTCAGGCTTTGGAACAGCAGGGACCAGACCTTGTTCACCATCATATATGTACGTATATGTGTGTGCATATGCATGTATATGTGTATGTATGTGTGTGCACACATATCTATCCCACCATGGTACACTGAACATTAAGAAGATATTCAAGAAATATGTGACTTAGTGAATGGTCTCACCTTAAAAATTTCTCAAGTTTTTCACTATTCTCACAAATGTATATACGATCACGATATTCTATGGCATACTTAATGTTCCCAGGTACTAGGGCTTCATATCTGAAAGACAAAAAAATTCATAGTATAATTAATATGCAGGACTGTGTCAATAAAATGTCAAATGTTTTATTTTTCTAGCTATGCAACTCAAGAAAGAAAGAATATTTTCCAGTTAAACAGTAGTGACCTTTTGATCACAAAGTTAAGACTGTTAAATGAACCACTTATTCCGAGTAGAGATCTCATCCTGTGCTTCCACGAGGACTTGCCTTTGGTTTCCATCCTGATAGGTCACAGGACAGTAGCCGTGGAGCTCAGCACACTTAGGGAACCGCTTCTTCAGCTCTGACAGGGTCAGCCTCTTGGGGATCATGTCGGCAGATGGGAGTGGATGAGGTGCTAATGGAGGCACATATAATGTTGGGTTCTCCAAAAATTTCTATAAAGACAGGATTACAGCAATAGGACCATTTAAACCAGGAACACCATGCCAACCAAACACCCACTGAGGCTCTCCTGGTACTCCCTCCATTTTCAGAAGCAACATTTGGTCCCTCAAACCATCTGAGAGCTGCTCTCAGCACCACCATAACTCCTTCCTTGGCTGGAAATTCCTTACAGTAATACTCCCAAGTGATCACATGTAAGGTCTCTCCTAATCTACTCGCTTGTTCTTCCATTAATAAAAAAACATTTGCTGAGTTCCTACTATGTACCAGGCACTGGGGAGCACACTGTCCCTGCCCACTTGTCTCCCTGTCCTGCAGTATAATGAACTACGTGCATGCCCTTTGCTTTAGTTACCACGCTATGAAATGGAGGGGCGGAGCAGATGCACGTTCTTCCGGTTTTTAAATTCTGTGATTACCATTTAAATAAGCAGAAAGAATGCCTCCTTAATTAAGTGATCAAAAAACTCTAATTCTTCAGAGGCAAAGAAAATGTTCAGAGGCATCTGGTTAGTTTTCAACTACCAATCATAATACTAGAATAAATCTGCATTCTGTTCCATTAAACAGAAAAATAAGGTATACAGAGAATTCTAGTGACAGAAAAAAGTGTAAAACAGGAAACGTTGCTCATTTCTACTAACTTGGACTTCCCTCCTGCACTCTTGGAGCTGAATCCCACCCCCTGGGTGCTCTCCTGTGGCTCAGCAAGCGTCCCCTCCTTTGGTGACACTCACTGTTGGGTCTCCCTACCTGTTAAGTTGGCCCAGGCTGAGGGCCCACCCCTGACCCTGAACATCTACTTTGTGCTACATTATGTTTGGGATGCAGTCTCAGGACTGGCTTCTGAGTTGCCTCATTGGTCCCAAAGCCACAGGTTCAAGGCTCCTGGTGCCCAGCTCCTGGTGTTCACAACTGTGCCCATCCCTTCCTAGAGGAAGTATTGGGAGTTAGGAATAAACTTACATTCAGTTTTTCCTGAGAACCCATTTTATAATAATGCCCTCTGAATTCTGCCGCAAATTCCAAGCTCTCCATTTCCGAGCAATCAACTAGCTCATATGATTCTGCCAGGCTGACCGGGCAGAACTGTCCAAACTCGCCCAGGCGAGAAACCAGTTCCTGAGGTGTGATGCATAACTTGTCAATGCAGGCAGCTTTCCCTATTATCAAGAGATTAACTATTAGCATACATACATCTTTTCATAGAAAACAGTGATTTTTAAAATTAAAATAACTTCAATTACACAGCATCATACAAATGCACACACATTCTATATTTCCGAACAATAGAGTAAAAAGTAAAAGTTTCTCTTCACACCTCTGTCCTCACAGTTCTATCTAAGAGAGGTAATCACTGTTGTTTGCATCCTTTTCAGACCTTCTCTGCATAGCTGCATGTACACAAGTGTATTTTTTTGCATACAATATGCTTATGCCACTATACTATAAAACTTATTATCAGTTAGTTGTGGTCTTTGACATCTTTCCATATCAGTTATATGATTTATCTAATTTTTAAAATTGATGCATAGTATTCCCCATTGTATAAATATACATATAGTTTACTTAACCATTTATCTGTTAATGAATATTCTGTTTGTTTTTAATTCTTAGCTTTTATAAATTATATATTAAAATATATACACACATATATGTACATGTATGCATATGTACATACACCCACTCACACATATACATTTACTTCATATTTTTGATTTTTCTGTGGACAGATTTTAGGAAGTGCAAATAATTTGTTGACATGATGTTACTAACACAAACTTCCCCCTATACCCAGATGCCACCCAAAAGAAGTGAAGAAACATTTATCCAAAAGTGACTAGGTTTATCCTAAGGAGTCTATTTTTAAAAGCCCAAGTTCCTTAAATGGATAAGTTTGAGAGTTTTCTTCCCAATACTTCACTGGAATGAAGACCTAATCTAAGGCAGGGAGGGTAAAATAAGGTAACAGAAAAATAAATGAGGCATGATTTTTGCTTTCAAAGTCTGTTGTGGAATGTATTACTAGTGTGATATTATCTAAAAGTTCTTGGTAATCCTATATAATAAAGAGGTAATATGCAAATTGACCATCATGCCCTCACACAAGATGGCCTCCCCCATGTGGGCACAAGATGTCTACCACAAGATGGCTGGCAGGGGAGGGCAACCGGAGGCAACCAGGCCAGTAGGAGAGGGCAGTTGGGGGGGACCAGGCTGGCAGGGGAGGGCAGTTGGGGGCAACCAGGCCGGCAGGGGAGGGCAGTTGGGGGCAACCAGGCCGGCAGGGGAGGGCAGTTGGGGGCAACCAGGCCGGCAGGGGAGGGCAGTTGGGGGCAACCAGGCCGGCAGGGGAGGGCAGTTGGGGGCAACCAGGCCGGCAGGGGAGGGCAGTTGGGGGCAACCAGGCCGGCAGGGGAGGGCAGTTGGGGGCAACCAGGCCGGCAGGGGAGGGCAGTTGGGGGCAACCAGGCCGGCAGGGGAGGGCAGTTGGGGGTGACCAGGCTGGCAGGGGAGAGCATTTAGGGGTGACCTGCCCAGCAGGGGAGGGCTGTTGGGGGCGACCGGGCCAGCAGAGGTGGGCAGTTTGGGGCGATTGGGCCCGCAGGGGAGTGGTTAGGGACAATCAGGCAGGCAGTCAGACAAGCAGTTGGGAGCCAGCAGTCCCGGATTGTGAGAGGGATGTCTGACTGCTGGTTTAGTGGGATCTGGCCTAAACCAGCAGTCGGACATCCCCCAACGGGACCCAGATTGGAGAGGGTGCATGCTGGGCTGAGGGACACCCCCCACACCCCCAGTGCATGAATTTCATGCATTGGGCCTCTAGTGGGTTTATAAAAACTCAATTCTTCCTTTGATTGCATTCTTTATCTTCATTTCACATACTTTTTAAAAATATACTTTTACTGCTTTTAGAGAGGAAGGGAGAGATAGAAATGTCAATGATGAGTGAGAATCATTGATTGGCTGCCTTCTGCATGCCCCCTATTGGGGATCAAACCTGCAACCCAGGCATGTGTCCTTGACTGGAATCGAACTCGGGACTGTTCAGTCCACAGGCTGATGCTCTATCCACTGAGCCAAAACAGCCAGGGCTTATCTTCATGTCTTATAATACTCAGGTGAAAACAAATTCCCAATCTGCAGACCAACAGGAACCAGAGATACTGGTTATGCCCAAATAATGAAGTAAGTCAGATTCAGTGATGCAATTATCATCAGCATCTCACTGCAGTTTTTCTTGAACAAGATTCTCTCAGCCATGCTGCTCTCTCATCCCTTTTTATATCCTCTCTACAGTTTCTAAAGTTAAACAAAGTCAGTAAGCAGATCTTTCTGAGACTCCCTCCAGATGAACTGTTTGGAGTCTCTGTTTTTTAGGAATAATCAGGTGTAGATAATTTTTCTTCTATTTTGTGTCTTTTTGGAGAAAAATCAGGAAACATATAGGCATATATAATCAACCATTTTCTTTCATAGATTCCAAATATAGATAAAAAGACATTTTATGCTGAATTAATTTTTTATAGACTCAACATTTATATAATACCATAATGAATGTAAACAGTAAGGATAACTTTAATTCTTGATTCCCAAACAAAATTTTGACAAGTGTCACTCCACAGATTACTGCCCTCAATAACTGGCAATCTTGAAAAGAGCTTCTTACATAGCATCCCAAACACCATGAACTCTTCTAGTGGAAAACCACGCATTAATTTTATGTGCTAGGTTCACACAGGCACTCAAAGATGATAGTCATTTATTAAGACAAATATATATGCCCACAAAAGTTGTAAATTATTATATATATCAAATACTGATTAAAAATGTGGGAACAAATGTTCAAATTGAATGAATTATAGTAAGATGAGCCGTGTGTGTAGACTTTAAATCCATATTTTATTTTATTTTAACAGTTATTTAACTGTTTTCTTACCTTGTTTCATTCTTTCCAGGTATGTCTGCATGTATTGATTCACCATTTTAACATTCGTAATGACTTCATTCCATACCCACCATTTGCTGTGAAAACCATCAATCACATACCAGTTCTGATGTTGTTCTTGGTAATATTGCCTAATCTCAACAATATTTTTGTGGTACTTGGACTTCTTGACAGCTATAATCTGTGAGCTATTGTGTAATGGATAAGGCAAACTAATGGAGAAATAGAGAAGGAATGGAAAACGCTGTTTAAAACATACTTTTTCCCCCTGGATGATTAAAGTTCATTCCTTAATCGCTGTTTTCATCCCATCCCATTACCTTTGTTCCTTTTTTTTTTCCAGGAGCAATCTTTTGAAAATCTCCTTGGAAGGTACATCCAACTCAAAGATGATCAGGGGAATGATTGACTCGGCCTCCAAAAGACTCACTTGATACTTGGTTACTGGATATCCATCGATGATAACACTAACAAGGAGAAACATGAAAATAAAAATTTCAGATTTCTTTTCTCTCAGACCTTCCTTTCTTTCTACCAGACGAGTCTATCTCTTTATGAGTAGCTCTATGCTCTCCCTTAAGTAACTTGCACTCCACTCTTTTTATCTCTCTTTATTTTTAAAAAATTTAAATATATTTTTATTGATTTCAGAGAGGAAAGGAGAGGGAGAAAGAGATAGAAATGTCAATGATGAGAGAGAATCATTGGTTGGCTGCCTCCTGCACGCCCCCAACTGGGCATCGAGCCCACAACCCAAGCATGTGCCCTGACTAGGAATTGAACTGGTGACCTCTTGGTTTCTGGGTCGCTGCTCAACCTCTGAGTCACACCCGATGGGGCTCTCTATTTTTTTTATCTTAGTCAGCTCAAGGCTCAGGAGGAAGACAGCATACACAGGCACACGGCTCAGAACTCATACACTTAGCATCATAGAACTAGGTTTTGGCAGGATTCGAGAGATAACATTAATACCATAAAAACTGTGTTATTCAATTGGGGAGGCTAGGGTGTGTGGAAGGGGAGATGAAGAGGTGGTGAGAGAAGCCCTATATTTCTGGGAGAGAGTCATTCCATCAGGACCCATCATGCCGCTGGGCAGAAATGAAGGAGAATTTGTTAGACCAACAGGTTGAAATAGTGGGGGTGTTACTATCAAACTGGGAGGAGGAGTAAAGACTGTTCATAAATTCTGGGAGGAGTGGTCCCCAATCAGGGAGATGCTGGCGGATGGTCATCAGGAAGGGAGAGTTTGGAGTAAGTCACAGAAGGCCTTCCTTCAATAATCCCAGCCAACTCTCTAGCCACTAAATAGTTCCACGTTTCCTGGTCCAGCAGAGTGTAAATTGACCTAGCCACGCCAGCTTAACAGACAATGTATGGGGGTGTCCTTGTCGTTGTCTTTAATGGAGAGTAGCTCAATTTCTCTCTCCTGTGAAGGGTTACTTGAGGGGCCCTCAGTATTGGGGAAATTCAGGGAAAATAGGTAGTCACTCTCCTGGTATTAAGGTGAAATTGAAAACCTTTGCGACTCAAACAAGATTGCTCTTACTGAGATTTCTTGTGTGCAAAGCTGACCTCCAGGGAGGGGTAACTCAATTTGCATAAACCCCAGGATCTTCTCTGAGGAGAAAAAGACTCCTTTGACACATAGTTTTAGGATTGCCACATCCCAGAATCTGCTCCCTCATAACTGAAATTAGGAGAACTCTCCAAGGATTTGGTTACGCAGCAGCTGCAGGGAAGGGCAGAGACTCCTTAACATAAAACCACCCTGAGTAAATCAGGGAATCTAGGTCAGTGACCTGGGCTCAAGAGCAGGGCCTTGGGCTTCCCGTCATTTACTACTGGGTGTGATCAGTGCCTGCACCGAGGGAGCAATGGTTGAGCAGAGGAGTTTAAGCTGAAGGCATAACTCAAGCACAGATGGCCCTCCTGCCCAAATGTAGCATTCAGGGAAGGGGCACTGCTCCCGTGACAGGGGAGGGCCACTTCTCCATTACTCCAGGAGGCAGTACGAAGCTCTGTTGAGTTGTGGAGGTCACACTATGAAACAGTGTGGTAATATCACTTCTCCCCCAGAGCTAGATCAGGACAGTTGTCACCAGTCAATGGGAATGTCCAAGCCCAGAGACTTTTGGATGACTCAGGGTTGCTGCAGAGAGTCAAGTGGCCAGCTTGTTATGCTGGCCTGTCAGTGCTCAAGCCAAGTTTTAGCTCCGTAGAAAACTAAAATATGTGACCATATAGGTACCCAAAGTTTGACAAGCAGAACACACCTTTTATAAGAGCTTTAGACCCTATTTAAGACAAGTGTTTTGAATTCCAGTGAGGAATTTTTGAATGAGTCCACCACCCCCTCCAGTTCCCCACTTACCCTGCGGTATTACATGCACTGTGCATCATAGATACTTCTAAGGCTTGAATAGCCAGAGAATCAGGTACTGTCAATCCTTTATGAAGATGCCAATTTAACATAAGTGCCAGCTCTGTGTCTGGTTGGTTGCTTAACACGGAACGCAAAGCGTCTCCTACTGACAAACGCTGTATGCCATATTCACTTGAAATTTTTTTGGCAACTGGAAAACATTAAAAACATTAAACTTACTCCATTTCACAAAGTCATCAGTTAATCTTAGTGGCAGATTATGGGCAATTAATATTAACAGCAAACTAATCTTCACATTCCTCAAAGAAATTTGGAAAATTAAAATTGTTACATTTTACTGAATTAATACTGTCAAAGGTCAATTATTATTAATACTTCAGGTATGTGGCTGATGAATCTGGGTAATGAACCAACTGTGGGTTTTTCTTATAACTCAACCAACACTTGTTTTCTTTGCCTTCTTTTGCATGAGGTAGCAAAATTATTGAGAGCTTTACATTTTATGGGTACTATTAATGTTTGGTATTATGTCCAAAATAACTCAGTTAATCCTCTAGGAAATAATTTTCATAAATTATAATGGCATACTAGACATTTAAATAGTAATTTACAGATTATGAGGCCATTTTTCTTCTGTAACTCTGATATTTTCAACTATTCCACCTAATGGGTAGCATGGATATTGAAATTCTAATTTTATACATGAGACAACTGAAGCCCAACTAAATGGAGTGATTTGTCCAAGGTCACGTAGAAGTTGCCATTGGTTGAAAGAAGACTCACCTTGGCCTATGCTGCTTCTGAACGAGACCAAGCAATGGCTTCCAGGAATGAGTACTACAGGTGCGAGTGCTCTGTTGGGGTCCATTTACCTTGCCCTCCTCTAGAGATAGCAGTGTGTAGAGGCCCATCTCATCCCATAGGAATGCAGATTAGTTGATTACAGTTAAGATCACCCAAAACAGAGACTGGCAGAACCCTTAGTCTTAGTTTTGCCACAAATGCTAGAATCAAACCTATTTTTTTAAAGTTCTGAAAATAATTAAGCCTTTACAATTTGACATTTTTGTTAAAGAATCAACCTCTATTTCCACAAAGAAATGAGAAATCAGAAGGTCTTGTCTCTATTTTCATTTTCTGCTGTGGTTGTGGGGTCTTATTTTGAATGCCCATGTTCTGCTCACTTTGGGGAGTATCATTATCTTTGTAAAACATATAGAATAGGACTATTAAAGGCTCTTGTCACATTAAAAAGTTTAAATGAGCAAAACAAACTTCATCTGTAGAGGTGGGACACAGAACTCCTTTATTTTTCCTGTTGACAAATTGATCATTGCCCTCATCTCCTCCCTTCATTCTCTAGTCTATGAGTCATTAAGTTCACTGTTTTTCTTTTAAATATCCCCTGTAGCAGCCCTTTCCATTCTATTCTTTTTTTAAAAGTTTTATTTTATTGTTTAAAGTATTACAAATAGTAGTACACGTCTCCTTTTTCCCCCCCACTGACCCCCCCCGCCACTCCCTCCCCCAAGCACAATCCCTCACACTCCTGCCCCCCTACTCTCTGTGTCCACTGGTTTTGCTCATATGCATGCATACAAATCCTTTGGTTGATCTCTTACCCCCTCTATCCGCCCCCCCCCCACCTTTCTTCATAGGTGGTATAGTTTGTACAGCTGTTTCCAAATCTTAGCTATTGTAAATTGTGCCACTATGAACATAGGGGTACATATATCCTTTCTAATTGGTGTTTCTGTTTTCCTGGGATACATTCCTAGAAGTGGGATCACTGGGTCAAATGGAAGTTCCATTTTTAATTTTTGAGGAGACGCCATACTGTTCTCCACAATGGCTACATCAGTCTGTCCCTATTCTTATTGCCACAACCACTGTTTGTGTTGTTTCCATATCATTTTGAAATATTACTGGAACCTATTGTTGAACTATTTGCTTTAAACACAAACACACACGCACACACACAGAGTCCAAAGGTATAAAAAATTCAAACATTATAGGAATATAGTTTACAAAGTGCCTTATTCAATTCAGCAATAATTAATATAATGGATTTTTACTCTTTAAACTATTAATACAGATTATACTTATAAAATATTTTAATGTACTTGTTATGCTAATATAATCTTAATATACTATTATTTGATTATGTTCATTTCTTTTATTTAATCCTCACCAAGGATATTTTTTTCTATTGATTTTTTAAGAAAGAGTGGAAGGGAGGGAGGGAGAGGGAGATAGAGAAAGAAACATCAATGTGAGAGAAACACATCATTTAATTGCCTCCCACTCACACACCAACCAGAGCCCGGGCTGGAACCTGCAACCGAAATACATGCCCTTGACTCAGAGTCAAACCTGAGACCCGATGTTCTAACCACTGAGAAAAACTGATCAGGGCTGTAATTTCTTTTCTTATATTATCTGTGTCAGGTTTTGATATCAGGATTATGCTAATGTAAAAAGTAATTTGTATTCTTTATACCTTTTAGATTATATGGACCATATTCCTTAATAAAGAGAAATTGAAAATAAATCAGGAAGCTAACTGTCTTTTCCCTTGACCTGGAAAAGCTTATAAAAACACAGGAAGGCCCTGGCCGGTGTGGCTCAATTGATAGAGCGTCATCGTGTGCACTGAAAGGTTGCCAGTTCGATTCCTGTTCAGGGCACTTGCCTAGGTTGTGGCTCGATCCCCAGTAGGGGTGTGTGTGGGAGGTAACAGATTGATGTTTCACTCTCACATTCATTCTCTCCCCCCTCCCTCCCCTTATATCTAAGATCAATAAGTACATTCTTGGGTGAAGATGAAAAAAACACCCAAAGCCACAGGAAAGATCTTTTGAGTTTTTAGCCCTTTGAAAGTTTGCTATAATTTCCCTCTAAAACTATTCGCCCCTGGCTGTTTGGGAGTAGGGATATATTTTTGAAAGCCTTCTCTCCAATGGTTATTGGTCTATTTAGGTTTTCTATCTCTTTTTGAGTTAATTCGGATAGTTGGTTTCTGGTGATGTGGCACTACTTTTCAGTGCATTCTTTTATGCTTACGGATAACAAAGACAAACACATCCTTACCTGTAGTTTTCCCAGATTTTGGAGGTCCCACAATTGCGATCTTAATGGGCATATTAGGTTTAGGTTTGGGTTGGCGAATATATTTGATTGGGTTCTTCATAAATTTTTCTTTAGTTTCCTTATTAGATAAAAAGTAAATATACTGACGATGGATTACAGGATAAAATGGATTATCTGGACTTTCAATTGACTTGAGTGTCTCTCCTTCACTTAGCTGTAATAGATACACAATTAGATTTGAAAATTAGTTTTAATTTACATAGTTTTTCCCCCCAAATATATTTAAAAATAAAATTTGTAGATTAAGAAAATCTTCCTTATAGAATAAGAAAACTAATTGCAATCAAATATTAATATTAAAAATTGTGAACAAAGAACAAATTATTTTATACCCGTACGTCAACATTTTCAAGAGGCTTTCAGTCTATGACTACTAGAGTTCTTTGATTTCCTTTATAATGTTTTTAGTGTGTATACTCAATGTTTCTGCCAAGGAGTATTAAGTTGTTGGGATATATTCATGGGCACATTTATCTTTACAAACAGGTCCATTGCTCAGGTAAGGCGATGGATAGGAATGTGTTACCCCAAATGCAAAGTTCAAAAGCCTAACACCCAAAGTTACTGACTTTGGAGCTAGGTCTTTGAGGAAGTAATTAAAGTTAAATGAGTCCTAAGAGTGGGGCCTCAATCCAATGGGACTGGTGTCCTTATAAGCAGAGGAAGAGACACCAGGAGTGCATGAGCACAGAGGAAAGGCTGTGCGAGGACATAGCCACAAGTGGTCGCCTGCAAGCCAGGAAGAGAGGCCTCACCAGAAAACCATCTCTGCTGGCACCTTGGTCTTAGACTTCCAGCCTCTAGAACTGTGAGAAAATTAGTTTCTGTTGTTGAAGCCGCCAGTCTGTTGTATTCTGTTATGCCAGCCTGAGTAGACAAGTAGGGGGTGGGGGGTTGAGTTACCTTTTAGGATATACTGGTAGGACAAATCCCACAGGCTTCTCTTTCATATTTTTATACAGACAAATTCCCACTCACATAATCAACAGGAGCCACAAAAGGAAAAATATCCAGGTAAAAGGCAGCCTAAGGAGTAGGGAAGGAATGGAGGAGGAGGAGGGATCCCACATCTTTGCACTGTTGATGAGAGCTGGGTAATGAACTGATGCTAGGTTTATATGTCTTTTTGTACAGCATCAGATGGCCCAGCATCAGCCATCCCTGGACTTGACAGCGTAGATGTGAAACAGTATGGCAACACGGTTCCTCCCCCAGAGCTACGTCAGGGCAGTTGCCAGCAGTCCAGCGTATTGTCAACATTATCATTGTTGGGCTGGAATGAAGTTCATGGCTGGGAGTAAATGCTATGGATAAGGAGAAACTCAGGAATGGGGTGGAAATGTCTGTTCTATGTTTTATATTTGGTAATAAAAGAAAAGCTGAACAGTCAATGGTTCCATTTCAAATTACCAAATTAAGTGTCAATCCTTACAGTAAGATGACACTAATACTCACGGTGTCATCAAATCAGAAATATCAAATTGTCAGGTGCCAAGGAAGATTCCTAATAGCCCTGACAAATGATTCCTTGTATGCTTGAACCCTTCCTATGACCATGCACTCATTTCTCCACAAGGCATTTTTATCCCATCTTAATTATATCTGGACACGGGCCCCTTTTTTCTCCCTAATTAGGCTTCTAACTTTGCCTGCTTCTTTTCCTATCTTGCCTATCTCAGAGAACATTAGAGCATGTCGATTTTTCATAGGCTTTCCAGGTGATTCTAATACCTGCTTAACTCTATCCAATTCTCTATGCAGGGAACCGTCACAGTATTTTTACATTTTAGCATGAAATTTGAAAAGATTTCTCTTATGATTAAGATAAAGAAAATAGCAAAATTAAGTAGAATTGAAACTGACTGTGTCAATAACAATCAAGAAGGAGGTTTCAAGTAACATGCATATGGTTTTCATTTGGACCTATCCTCCAAAATACTTTTTTTTAAATCAGCAACCAATAATAATAGTATACATTAATAACAATAACTAATACTAATTGAGTACATACAAAAAACCAAGCACTGCCCTGACCGGTTTGGCTCAGTGGATAGAACATCAGCCTGCGGACTCAAGGGTCCCAGGTTTGATTCCGGTCAAGGGCATGTACCGTGGTTGCGGACACATCCCCAGTGGGGAGTGTGCAGGGGGTGCAGCTGATTGATGTTTCTCTCTCATTGATCTTTCTAACTATCCCTCTCCCTTCCTCTCTGTAAAAAAACAATAAAATATATTTTAAAACAAAAAACCAAGCACTGTTGCAATCACTTTACAGTAATTGACTCATTTCATCACTGTAACAATATTTTAAGGTAGGGACTATTTTTATTCAATTGTATTAACATGAAAGATTCAGAGAGGTTAAGCAATGTGTTCAAGTTTACTCAGCTATTAAGCAGTGGTTTTGAACTCAGTTTGGCTCCACAGGCCATGTCTTCTCCACTGTGCTACATCAGTAATAGAAATTTGAAGGTAATCTGGTTGAATGAGCAAATCACTACTAGATGACATTCTTTTATTGTCTTTATGCTTGATGCCATCCCATAAGAATCTGCTTGTTGACTTATTTATTGCCTATCCTTCCTCACCAACCTAACTGGAATATAAGCTCTACAACAGCAGAAACCCTGTCTTTTTTGTTCACTATTTTATTCCCAGGAACTAGAATTGGCATGTTCTTGATTAATATATGTTGAAAACCATCCTGACTATAATCAATAAGTCATCAATTGATAAATGTTGGCAAGGATGTAGAGAAAAGGAACTCCTGTGCACTGTTGGTAGGATTGCAAATTGGTGCAGACACTATGATAAACAGTATGGAGATCCCTCAAAAAATTAAAAATAGAACTACCTATGACCCAGAAATTCCACTTCTTAACATTTTTCAAAGTGCCCATCAATAGATGACTAGATAAAGAAGATGTGGCACATATACACAGTGAAATACTATGTGGCTGCTAAAATTAATGAAAACTTACCATTTGTGAGTTAGAGGGTATTATGCTAAGTGAAATAAGTCAGACAGAGAAAGACCATATGATTACATTTATATATTATATAGAATCTAAAAAACAAAATATTGAACAAACAAAACAGAAACAAACTCATAGAGAACAAACTGATAGTTGCTAGATGGGAGGGGAGTAGTTGGGGAGCTGGGTGAAAAAGATGAAGGGATTAAGAAATACAAATTGGCAGTTACAAAGTAATCTCGGGGATGTAAATGACAGCATTGGGAACACAGTCAGTAATACTGAAATAACTGTACGGTGTCAGGTGGGTACCAGACTTATTGGGGGAATCACTTCATAG
Organism: Myotis davidii; assembly: GCF_000327345.1. Lineage (NCBI taxonomy): Eukaryota > Metazoa > Chordata > Mammalia > Chiroptera > Vespertilionidae > Myotis > Myotis davidii. Next base: position 387,140 of record NW_006300376.1, on the reverse strand, counting down.
AAAGTTACATAAATGTCTAACCATTATGCTGTACACCTGAAACTAATATAATATTGAATGTCAACTGTAACTGAAAAAGAATTAAAATTAAAAAATGCCACAATTGAAGTTATTGAGTTCCAATTGGATAAAATCTATTTGTACATGCTGCATAAAAACAAAGTACTTGGAAATAATTTTGTTATGAACACCAATGGCTCATGTTGTATTGTGTCTCATACTTTCCATAGGACTTTATACTCTTACAGTTGATCACAGTGGTCTGGTGACATTAGTCTTCTATCTTATAGGCGAGGAAACAGAATCAAAGAGGTTAAATGACTTGTCTAAAGTTAGATAGCAAATTAGTATCAGAATTCAGCTCTAGATGTTTAGTTTTCAAATATTCCCACTACCCTCTTCTTCTGTTGCAAAGTTAAAACCAAGTTGGAATTGGGTTAGTTCTACAGAAATAAAAGAAATTAAACCTTTCAACTATTTTTCCCACTATAGAAAGGCAAAATAACCACATATATTTATTACTACTTAAGAATTCTGACCCTGGCTGGTGTGGCTCAGTTGCTTGGAATGTAGTTCCTCCCATGCACTGAAAGGTCATAGGTTCAATTCTCGGTCAGGGCACACACCCAGGTTGTGCGTTGAATCTCTGGTTGTCCTTGAGCTTTTATTTTTTAAAATTTATCTTTATTGTTGAAACTATTATAGAAATCCTTTCCTCCCCAACCCCACTGACCCCTTCTACCCTGCATCCTCCCCTCCGAGGCCTTCACCACACTATTGTCTGTTCGATCCCCAGTTGGTGTGTCTGCAGGAGGCAACCCATCAATGTTTCTCTCTCACATCAATGTTTGTCTCTCTCCCTCTCCCTTCATTTTTCTCTAAAATAAATAAAAATATACCCTTGGGTGAGGATTAAAAAGAAAAAGAATACTGTACAATGCTTACAATTGTTTAAATTATCCACTGTCTTCTTAGAGAAATACTTTCAGAAATAAAATAAAAGACATGGCTTTCAGACGTCACAGTCCTGACATTACCTTCACAGGGTCCCAGTAGCCGAATGTGCTAATATATTTATAGGTAAAGCTGAGCAGTTTCTGGGCAAGGCGTGATGATACTGGATAACACTTCTCAAAAATGCTCGCCCGATTTTCCACCAGTGGTTTCAGTTTTTTATTCAATAAATATTGTACAATGTGGATTTTCCGAGCTCCATTAATGATAATTAGTGGTATCAAAGCCTTTTCAAATTCATCCTGATGAGAAAAAGCATAAAGCCAAATATTTTGAGTGGGAAGAAGGCTGATAGCGTTCAGTGGCAGACAGACATTGCTGGTGGCTGTCTACATGAGTTGAGAGCAGAAATACTTTTCAGCTTCTGTGTGACTGCATGTTGGCAGCTAGAACCTTTGACCCCTGTGGCTCCCATGTTGCCCTTATTAAGAAAATAAATTAACTTGTTTTCATAATTCTAAGTAGTGCTGACAAAAGGAAATATGGCCCTAAGATAGACATTTCTTTAGAAATGTTCAAAAGAAACTAAGGCATAAACCAAATTTCTTTTGTTTCATGCTCAAACGTCACTTTACGAATTATGAAAAATGAAGAAAAATTAATAACCTGTATTCCTTGTAAATAACGTGTATCTGTTTCAAATTTGTCTAACAGGTCACCTCTCAGGCGTTCAATCGCATCAGCTTCTGGTTCTTCTTCTTCCTCACTCATCACTTCCTCCTCTTTTGGAAATTCTTCTTCAAGGATATTGTCAATATCATCATCATCTTCTGTCTCTTCGTCACTCATTTCTTCATCTTCTCTAGCAAGCTAAGGGAGAAAATAGTCACTTTTACTAAACGTGTGTGAGAAGTGACACTGCTAACTGGAATATTCTGAAATAATGAGTTTCAGCTGGTGTGGCATAGCAACATCCATCTCATAACATAGTAAACTTTAAATGTCTGGCACCCAGAAATATAATACCTTTAAGACTCTGACACCATAGTCATCCCATAAAGAAATACATTTGACAAGATATTAAGTGCTATTTTTGTGTATGGTTGTCAGAATGGTATATTTTTGATGGTCTTCAGTAAAAATATTTAATGCGATCCAAAGAGTCTAAAGCACTCACTATTTGTGTTAGTTTGGACAAGATCAGTTTCCTCAACTGTAAGATAGGAATAATAAAAGGACCCACCTCACGAGGCTGTTGTGGACATTAAAGTTAATACATGTAAAGCCCTTAGGAGAGTGTCTGGCACATAGTAGGCATGCAAATGATAGCTATTATTGCTGTTGTAGCTATGGTTGTTACTTTGCATAAAGCGCTGTACTAACAGAAGAGTACATGCCCTCTAGGAGATTACAGCCTATCTGAGGAAACAAGATAATACATGTGATTATTAAAGAGTGACAGAATATTGATACGAGGTGGTGTTGTATAGGCTTTAAGTGCTATAGTTCAGTTGGCATACTATTGAGCCTCATAATATTGATCCTTTTGCACTGCCTCCAAACTCTTCTCCCAGAAGTATTCCCTGTCTCAATTAGAACACTGCCTCCCAGCTGGAAACCTGAAAGTTATTCTGACTTCTTACACTCCATCTCTGCACACCCGGTTTCCAAGGACTGTCATTTGAAATAATGCTCATCCTTTCTGCTCTCACTCCACTGTTTGCTCTCTCACCTCTTGCCTGCAGTCTTCTGAGTAGCTTGATATTTCCTAGTCTTTCTAACTGATTAGACCAAGCATGTCAAACTCAAAGGCTCACATGGGCCAAATAAACAAGGTTTAAGTTCATGTGGGCCACAAAAAGCAAAAGCTTCAATTTTCATAGAAACGTAGGTTTATTTTGATACAGACATGCTGAATACAAAGAGCTGAAATAAATGAGTAATCATTAACATAAAATAATAGAAAATTTTAATAAAAATTAATATTTTTCCTTGAAGATTACTTTACCAGACATTGAATAACTGCACAAATCAATAAGCGTAACACAAATAAACCTATTTTTCTCTTCTCTGAAAATGAAATATTTCCTGTTGCGAACGCCAAACAAGTCAGTCAAAGACTAATGACGTGGCAATCGGCTGCTAAAATATTTGCTGCTAATATTAGTGGAGAAAATGGTGCACCTGCATGTAAGGCACATAAGGATGACCGGAATCAAACCCGGGACCCTTTGGTCCACAGGCAGCTGCTCTATCCACTGAGCCAAACTGGCTAGGGCAATTTACAAAATTTTTATTAAAATTTTTAATTTTTTAAATTTTAAATTTTTATTAAAACATACGGTTATGTGGCTGGGCTGCAAAAATATTCATTGTGGGCCGCATGCGGGCGGGGAGCTGTGAGTTTGACATGCTGGGTTAGACCCTAGTGCCTTTAAAAGGTGTCTGGAGCTGTAAGGTGCAAGGAGGAAGATGAGAGGATAAGGGCCCATTCCTGTTCTGTCTACACTCCTTCCTCTCATTACAAAAGGAGCTTGGCAATGGGATAGTGTTTCTCAGTTCTGGTTCTTTTTTTTATTTATTAGAACTTTGAAACCACTTGGTCTCTTGCTACTTTTCTCTTTTTCTTATACTTCAACAATTTTTAATCCTGAGCTTTGATTTTCTATGGATCATTGGAAGTGGGGTGGGATGAGCCCACACTACCAGCTGGGGACATTTTAGTTTCAGATGAACTTGTGCTCACCTGAGTACCTGGGTATGCATCTCTCTATTAACTACTCACCCGGGCTCAGTGCCGCAGTTCTGCTTATGTGCTGCCCGGCTCCCTGTCCTGGCTCTGCCTATCTTCTGCCTGTGACTGCTCTACATTTTATAAATTAGAAGGGACACAGGCACCAGAGAAGGAGCCAGTGAACAGGAAGAGAGACAAGGCTACGCAGGGAGGAATAAGAGCAGAGGGAAAGCCTCTGAGGAGGTGGAAGAGACGCAATGTAAATCTCGAGATGAAGGGGGTTGGCTTATAAAATATTCTTTAGTCACATTTGGAGACTAAAGTTCCACACGAAGGCAACATTTTCCTACGAAATTAATGCCTGCAGTCACCTTGAGACTGAAGCGATTTCTAATGCTAACATGTTTTATTTGCTGCTAAAAAGACAGGCAGTAAAGGGAGGGACCACAGGAGGTTGGATTGCCGGGGGAGGTTGGCTGTGGGAGCGAGCACTGACCACCAGGGGGCAGCTCCTGCATTGAGCGCCTGCCCCCTGGTGGTCAGTGCGCGCCATAGCGACCTGTCGTTCAGTCACTTAGGCAAAATATATCGATTAAGTCTCAGGAGAGTTAACTTAGAAAAACCTATTTAATTTATAAGATGGAATAGTGAATCTTAGAATGAAAATATTAAGAAACTTCACATTATAATATTAACAAATGGGAAAGTTATAAATTAAGAAAATTTATAAGATTTATGAATTTATAAAATGTATCCTGGAAACTAATTCTCTTAGGGAAAAGAAAATGTAACTGAAGACTAGCAAAGAAGGGAAATTAAGGCACCATTAATTAGGGAAACTAGGTATTATTAAATTTTCCTATTTTCTTTTTTTAAAAATAATTTTTATTGATTTCAGAGAGGTAGGGAGAGGGAGAAAGAGACAGAAACATCAATGATGAGAAAATCATTGATTGGCTGCCCATTGCACACCCCACACTGAGGATCAAGCCCACAACCTGGGCATGTGCCCTGACCGGGAATCGAACTTTGAGCTCCTTTGTTCATAGGTTGACACTCAACCACTGAGCCATGCTGGTAGGGCAATTTTCCCATTTTCTAATGAAAAAAACCTAGGCTTAGAGAGATTAAATAATGCTCAATGTTATACAATAGCAACAAAACAACTGTAAGTTTAGTGCCTGCTATGTGTCAGCATTATGGTAGGCACTGGGTAGCCATCAATGAACAAATTCAGAAAGAACTGTAGAGATTATACCAGTTTAGATCAATTCCATCCCAAAGTCTGTAATCCTTTGGTAATTAATATGCCTGAGGCATTTGAGGTGATTCTTAAGGGGACCACTAAGGACTCCCAAGGGCTAGAGGTAGTTAACTGTAGTTGGTCCCAGGTTAGGATGTCTGTGTGTGTGTTTTAA
>NW_006300376.1:367244-381965 GCF_000327345.1 Myotis davidii | reverse complement strand
GAATACTCCTTCAGTTTTGCATTATCTTTTGTGAAATTGATATTTTTGGAGTCAACTCAAGTTTTTAATATATTTTATTGATTTCAGAGAGGAAGGGAGAGGGATAGAGTCAGAAACATCGATGAGAGGGAAACATTGACCAGCTGCCTCCTGCACACCCCCTACTGGGGGATGTGCCCGCAACCCAGGTATGTGCCCTTTACCAGAATTGAACCCTGGGACCCTTCAGTCTGCAGGCTGACGCTCTCTATCCACTGAGCCAAACTAGCTAGGGCTTACATATGTTTTTTATTTATTTCAGAGAGGAAGGGAGAGGAAGAGAGAGATAGAAACACTAATGATGCATCGATCGGCTGCCTCTTTCCTATATGTCCCCCAGTGCGGATAGAGCCTACAACCTGGACATGAGCCCTGACCAGGGAATCAACTGTGACCTCCTGGTTGATGGGTGGATGCTCAACCACTGAGCCACACCAGCTGGGCAGGGTGCCTGTCTTTTTTATCCTAAACATTAGCATGACTCATTTGACAGAGTAGAATTTCAGAACATGTTTGTTCAGGGAATGGACATTAGGCCAGAGACTTTGTAAATTCTCTTCAGGGTTGATTGTCTAGTGCTAAAATAGCATTAGGCAGGTAGTAAGTGCTCCATTAAGGTTACTGATGAACTGACTGCATGAATGAAGATCAAAACAAAAGAAGAGGGCTCTTGTTCCTTAGATGGTGCCATAACTTTCTCTGTCTAATAGTTTAAGATCAACTTTTGGTTGTAAATACTTCGGGCAAAGAAATAATTCTTCCGGCCCCTCTTCTGCAATGTTTTGACCCACAGTTACAGTTGGACTGTATCAGGAGTCTTCGAGCATGTCCACACCAGGTGACATATGGTGGTATGTGTAGCCAGCCCTATTTTCTGTTTTTCCTCTTTTGTTGAGTTAAATTTTTATGTAGATGGAAATCAGATTACAGAAGAGTCAGCCTTGAAAAGATGATGCAAGAGTGCCTTAAACCAGAAAAAAATGGAAGGAGGCAGAGACCATCTTATTGTTAGCCTTGGTTACCAGGTTTACTTGTAAGTGGACTGTATGATGACCTTTGGGTCCTTTACAGAACTAGCTGGTCTAGTTACACCTCCTCTGAACTAGTTTGGCTGTAGCATTTGGGTCAGCAAGGTCAATTTGGGAATAGCTCCTCTCTAAACAAAAAAATCCATAGTCTTCAAGGTTTACGTTTTTTTAAAAAATCAGCAGATGGAGAGGAGCTGTACTGAGCATGCTGCACAGAACATGACCCAGGGTTCACTTGGCTCTGCCCTGTTGCATCCTTTATCGCAAGATAATCTATATTTTAGTTGCAGCAGCTTCCCAGGCTCCCTGTCTGGACCTCAATCCCAAACTCCAGCCCATCTCCTATGGCATGGCTGGAAGTGAGAAAGCAAAATGAAAACTCCAAAAGAAGCATAGTTTAAAGCAGTGTTATATTTTACATTAGATTACTCAACCATTTCTAGTGGTTTTCTTTCATTATTTTTTCTGATTTCAAAAATAATAAGAGGTCATTGTAAACAGTCATGGAATAACAAAAGGTATAAAAAAATAAAAATGAGGCTGGCTGGAGTGGCTCAGTGGTTGAGCATCCACCTATGAACCAGGAGGTCATGGTTTGATTCCTGGTCAGGGAACATGCCCAGTTGCAAACTCGATCCCCCGTGTGGGGCGTGCAGGAGGCAGCCAATCAATCAATGACTCTCTCACCATTGATGTTTCTCTCTCTCTCCCTCTCCCTCTTTCTCTAAAAAATTTAAATGATATATAATCTCACTACTTGCACATAAACTCTATTTCTTTCATTACTTTTTTTAAAAAAATATATTTTGTTGATTTTTTACAGAGAAGAAGGGAGAGAGACAGAGAGCCAGAAACATCGATGAGAGAGAAACATCAATCAGCTGCCTCCTGCACATCCCCCACTGGGGAAGTGCGCGCAACCCAGGTACATGCCCTTGACTGGAATCGAACCCGGGACCCTTCAGTCCGCAGGCCGATGCTCTATCCACTGAGCCAAACTGGTCTTGGCTCTTTCGTTACTTTTTAATGCCTCTTTTTATTTTATACTGTTGACACATACACACAATGGCTGTCCTGCTTTTTTTAAAAAAATGTTTTACTTACCTCCTCTTTCCTTCTTTTCTCTTTCTCTGCTATAAGTTCAGCCCTTCTTTTAGCAATCATATCATCCTATAAAAAAACAGACATTAAAAAATTGTAATGAATAATGGAGACTAATGAGCCCACTGAGGTTTGGGGGCTCACTGGCTCCGGGCTTCCCAAATGCAATCCCTTCAAGTCCTAAGAGATTAGAGTGGTGCCGGAAGATGTGCTCTGGGCTCAGGTCTGGGCCAGCAGGGCCCTGCTGTTTTCATCTGGCAACTAGTGAGTAAACATTCTGAAGAATTCATGTTTTGTTGACACTCAAGAAAGATTTGTAGATAGAATTATAAAACTCAATGGAATGGAATTCATTTAGGTTTTGAGCCCCCAGAGAGATTCTCTAGCTCTTTAGAGTTAGAGGGTGAGAAGGTGTTTTAACTGTATAGTTGTTAAAACAGAATACAGTCTCCTTTACGTTTTCATAACATACATAGAGAACACTGTACCACAAAGAAATGCGAAGTATGCACAATAACACACATGCATATTTTGAGTCTATTTTTTCTCTCTGATCCTTTCACTCAAATAAGTTGTGGTTAGTGAAGTTTAACTAACCATTGTATGTTTGTTAGATGCCATCACTCTTAGGAGCACTGCAATAAATACTGGGCATATTTACATTTTTCTGCTTAAAACATATCTGCAAAGCAGACAGTATTATTCTACTCTATAGGTGAGTTAGCAAAGTCAGAGGATTTAACTCATGTAACGTCACAGGGCTCGTGGAGGAGGAGGATGCAAAAACTCCCAGACAAGGAAATGGAAAAGCACATGGTATGTTGGGTGCTGCAGAGGAGGGTTTGTATTTGTTCTAACTAAGGAACAAGGTTAGAAAAAGGATTTGGAACAAGATTGGTCGGCTTCCAATGACAGAACAATGAGTTCAGACCTAAGAGGGCGGCTTGGTCAGAGTTTTAGGAAGTGTTAGGAAGAGTAGCCTGGAGATGACCAGAAGGATGACCTAGGCCAGTGATGGCGAACCTTTTGAGCTCGGCGTGTCAGCATTTTGAAAACCCTTAACTCTGGTGCCGTGTCACATATAGAAATTTTCTGATATTTGCAACCAGAGTAAAACAAAGACTTATATTTTTGATATTTATTTTATATATTTAAATGCCATTTAACAAAGAAAAATCAACCAAAAAAATGAATTCGTGTGTCACCTCTGACACACGTGTCATAGGTTCGCCATCACTGACCGAGGGGGACCAGAGATGAAGCCAGAAGGACAATTAGGAGATCCCTATAGGAGTGCTAGGCATGGGCTGAGAAAGATCTGAACCAATGTGTAGAGGTAAAAGGTACAAACTCTCTCAGCTACTTTGTGTGTTTCCCTCAGAGGGAATTACTTTGTATGTAAGAACTCAGGTATTCTATCTGGATGTCTATCACATTTAGTTTATCCATTCATCAGTCGATGGCCATTGGGTTGTTTCTCCTTTTTGGCTACTATGAATAATGTTATTGTGAGCATTCACATACATATTTTTATGGGGACATGTTTTCATTTCTGTTAGGTAGATTTCTAAGAGTGGAATTGTTGGGTTCCTATAACACTTTTGAACATTTTATGGAATACTCCTCACATTATAGTTTTAGAAAAGATGTTCTAAGCTAATATCTGTATCTGTCTCACCACAGGCTTACATAGCCTCAATGGATGGTGTCATAATTCCAGGAGCTAGTGAAAAAAAAACACTGATAATTTTAATTTTTTGTGTTTTAAGGTCTGCTTCACTTGCTGTCTCTTCCATTATGTACCTGTGTCTGATATAGGGATACTTTGGTGCTACCAAAATCTTTAATTTTATTTGCCTTGAAGAGAGAAATATTAACATGTTGATAACCACATAGGCCTCAAATAAATCTTAACTCTTTAATTACAAATATTCTTAATATTTGATGAAGAGTGTTTTCATATTGACTATGCTATTAAAATCAGAAAACTACATTTTTGTAAAGACCACTTTATAATTTAACTAGAGGCCCAGCGCATGAAATTCATGCATGGGTATGGTCCCTAGGCCTGGCCTGCGATCGGGGCCATCTTCTCCAGCTGCCCGCAGCTGGCCCTGCCCCCTGCCACCACCCACCCCCAGTGCCCTGTTTGCCATCGGGCAATCAGAGCCTGATGGCTAGGGGGAGGGACCGAGAGGCAGGCTGTTCCTGTCCACTCGCCGGCCCCACCACTGCCCCTGCCTCAGGTCGCCCTCTGTGTGTGGGGTGACCAGCGGGGTGGGGGCCTTGGCCTGGAGCCACCAGCATCCCCCACCACCCACACCTGGTTCCCTGTTCACCATCGGGCGATCAGAACCTGCTGGCTAGGGAAAGGGACCGAGAGGTGATTAATGCGCCTCATAGTGACTGGTTGCATGGTTGTTCTGCTGTTAGGGTCAATTTGCATATTACCCTTTTATTATATAGGATTATTATATAGGACACAGAAAAAATTTACTCTAAAACTGTTTTACGAGATACATACCCTGATTTTTGCCTTCATTTCTTTAATGAGCATTTTCCTTTCTAATTTCTTCTTCTGTTTCAGTTTCCACTTTTCAATTTGGGGAGGCAGGAGCCGATCACAAACATCTTGATCATCAACTTGTATTAAAAAAGCAGCATCTGGGAAAAATCCATGTTCCCCTAGAAGCTGGGCCTCATCAGGATATCGTGGAAAACCATCTAATATAAAACCTGTGGAACTAGGCATGAATTGCATAATTTATTTTAAATATTACATTATAAATATTAGTTTAAAAATGAAAAAAGAATTGATAAATCTCAACTTCCTATAAGATGTGCAATGAGTAGTCTAAAAAGTAATCTCTCTTAGTTCTTTTAATATTTCTACTTGCATAAACATGATGTGTCTTTTCTCAAATGTATTGAATTAAATTAAAATTATATTTTATTCTTATATTTATAATGTAGATAAGTTCTCTTTAATTATAAATAGTCTTAATATTTGATGAAAATTAAGAGAAAATAAATTCTCTGCCTGGGAGGAATGACCAGCCTAAGGAACTTGTTACCCTTTATAAAGAGGTAGGTCTGACCAGCTGACCTTTAGTGGGAAGCCACCCTTCAGTAGTTTTTCTTTTAATGATGCTTCCTTTCATAAGACAATTCATACTTCCTTCCCTGGGTCCCCTTGTAACGCATGACAATTATGTATGTATGTATCCTGGCTCATATGTATTAAGATGATTATAACCAAATAGGCTTATCAAACTTGTTTAAGTATGATGAAACTTGAAGAATCATGAAAATAACTAGAATGCTAACACATGTTCATTGTGAAGTAACTAACTATAAAACAATCAGACTTTACCCTAGCTGGTTTGGCTTAGTGGAAAGAGCATTGCCCTGCGGACTGAAAGGTCCCAGGTTTGATTCCAGTCAAGAGCACATGTCCGGGTTGTGTACAGGAGGCAGCCGGTTAATGATTCTCTCTCATCATTGATGTTTCTATCTCTCCCTCTCCCTTACTTTCTGAAATCAATAAAAATATATTTAAACACACACACACACACACATACACACACACACACACACACACGAAACAAATAATTAGGCTTTGAGAACTTGGTCTTGCTTAATTGAGAAAGTCAATATTGCTCCCCTTGCGAATGAAATTTATTATGCTTATTTAAAATTTGGTTTGTTTAAATATTTATATTTAGATATGTTTTCTTAATATGAACAGAGCTTTCATTAACATTTGACAGTTTCAGTCCTTAATTGGCATTTAAAATGTTTTCTATCTTATTAAATGGGCAAATTCCCATAAAAATGGCTACACTCCCAAAGATTTTGATTCAGTTATTTTGGGTTGGGGTCTGTCATCAGTATTTTATAAATAATTTCCCAGCCCTAGCTGGTTTGGCTCAGTGACAGAACGTCGGCCTGGGGACTGAAGGTTCCCAGGTTTGATTCTGGTCAAGGGCACATGCCCCGGTTGCAGGCTCAACTCCCAGTAGGGGGCGTGCAAGAGGCAACCAATCAATGATTCTCATCATTGATGTTTCTATCTCTTCATCCCTCTCCCTTCTTCTTTGAAATCAATAAAAATAAATAAATAAAATAATAATTTCCCAGATGTTTTTAATGTATAGAATCACTAATTTACATGAGAGTAAAGAAGAACATTTTAAAATTTATGTTGTATTATGTTTTAGAGCAGTGATGGCGAACCTATAACACGCGTGTCAGAGGTGACATGCGAACTCATTTTTTTGGTTGATTTTTCTTTGTTAAATGGCATTTAAATATATAAAATAAATACCAAAAATATAAGTCTTTGTTTTACTATGGTTGCAAATATCAAAAAATTTCTATATGTGACACGGCACCAGAGTTAAGTTAGGGTTTTTCAAAATGCTGGCTGACACGCCAAGCTCAAAAGGTTTGCCATCACTGTTTTAGAGTTTTGAGAATAAGGCAAATAAAGTCAATCAATGTATAATCCTATATAAATTAAGATACCGTATTGGTTCTTTATGCCACCACTCAGAAAGAATGTTTTCTAGAATTTCGGGGGGCAATGGTTCATTTTCCATTAAATATAATCTGATTGCTTCTTCTTCTTCTGTAAATTGCACTTCTGGAGGCTGAACACAAAAATCAGAAAACAAAACAAATTCAAAACTATATTAATAAACAATACTCTATTACATAGTTGATTAAGATGACACCTGTTTTTCTCAGGACATTTTTTTATATTGTTGCTTTTAAACCTTTTAATATTTATGCTTTTTTCTTTAAACCAATATCTTATATGGTTTTAAATATTAAATTATATCTAGTGTAGCTAAGAGGAGCTACTAGCGATTAGCATAACTGATTTTCATACATGATCTCAGGATATCTGTCTCATCACTTTTTGCTAAAACCTTGTTCAATCTATAACTGATTTTTGTCATCTATCTTATAGTTACTAAAAGTAGATCCTGATTGAAGGATGGGCTAGCCAGGGAGTCATCTGAAATACAGTCTGTACCTGGATCCAATATAGTGGGTCCTTTGAGAAGAAAAGGATCTTGCTCTATCGGAAATGGTTAAAAAGTGAGTTAGAATTACAACCCTAGATAGAAACCACCTAAGGGCGCCATACAAACTTTCTTATGAGGCATCATGAGAAATTAATATCTTGAGATTCCCATTGGCACTGGGGCAGATTTTTATGATACATGATAACAAAAACAGAGTCCTGTCTGGTATGGTTCAGTTGGTTGGGCATCGTCCTGCGCTCTGAAAGGTTGCCTGCCGGTTTTATTCCTGGTCAGGGCACAAGCCCAGGCTTCAGGCCAATCCCCAGTGGGGGGTGTGCAAGAGGCGGCTGATTGATGTTTTGCTCTCACATGGATGTTTCTCTCTCTTGTTCCCTCTTCTTTCTTCTCTCTCTCTCTGCAAAAATATACATACATATCTCTATCTATCTATCTATCTATCTATCTATCTATCTATCTATCTATATATTTATGACAAAGCAAAAACACAGAGAACACAATAACAAAAAGCCTTAGACTCTAGTTCAGATATATCAAATAACGTAGCCCCAAATTAATGCTATATAACAGTCTTGTTAGGGAAAGTGTTTCTGGTTTTTACTGGAGTCATGCGAAACAGTAATTTTATATTATAGACTTGAGGCAGGGTGCATGAACATTCATGCACTGGGGTGGGTGGGGGTCCTTCACTGCTAATTTATGCACTGGGGTGGGTGGGGGTCCCTCACTGCTAATTATAGATTAGCAGTAAGATTTGTATCTAACATGGGGAGGATGCCTCTTAAATGACTTTTATGGACTAATGTTTTTCTTTTTCTTAGAAACTTTATAGAGTTTTATACCCCTTATACCCTACTTTCCAAAAGTAATCCCAGCAAACACAACTATCTGCAAAGAGAGTTATAATATTACTACCGGCTTATTTGCATATTCTTTCTCAAGTGTGACATTGGCCTCAATTGCAAGCTCTTCAAGTTCTTGTTTTGCAAGTTGTTCTTCCTCAGCCTCTTCTTCAAATTCAGGTCCAACTTTCTTTTCAGTTTTGAGCATCATTTTTTCTTGCAGAAATTCTTCAAACTGAATGTGAAAGATGCCCAAGTTTTCTGCTAACTGTCTTCCACAGATAGTTTTGCCAGAGCCATGGGGACCCAGAAGGCATATTCTTAATGGAGGAGCCTGCCACAGGGGGATGGGTCAGGGAGATGTGGGGTAAGGGAGAATAAAGGAAAGAAAGTTTTGAGTTATTTAAAAAAAAAAAAGAGGCTAATTAACTGCCTTCCCTAAGACTGAATTATCACTTAACTAACTCAGGGCTGTTTTGACATTAGGAGATCAATTGACACGATGCAGTACATCAACGGTAGTTTTTAGGGAGCATTAACAATCATAAGACTATTTTAATATCTTGTGCCAAAAGGCATTTAATAAAATAGAATTAGTTGGGTTTTTTTAAGTTTTAATTTATAAAGAATGGAAAGATACATTTTTAGCATGATAAAAAGTCTAACAAATTATATTAAAATAGTATGTCAAACCATTATGACCTCTATAGAAATACATAAACTTTCTATGATATAATATTAAGAGAAAAATATTATAAATACTATATACACTAGAAACAATATATACCCATGTGGAAGAAGATGAGAAAGTAAAACATAAATATGAAGACTTGTTTAGAGCTGGTGTTACTATGTGTGTGCTTTGTTTTTAAAAATGAATAAAATATTGCAACAATGTGTTCTTTTATTATTGCGTTAAAATATACATAACATAAAACTTACCATTTTGACCATTTTAAGTGTAAATTCAGTGGCATTATATATATTCATAATGTTGTGCACCCATCGCCACTCTCTCTCGACAGAACTTTTTTATTATCCCAAAACTGGAACTCTGTACCCACCAAACAGCAACTTCTACTCTCCCCTTTTCCCAGCCCCGGGCAACCACTCTTATTTTCTGTCCCTACAAATTTATTCTAGGTACCTTGTATAAGTCGAATTGTACAGTATTTTTTCTTTTGTGTTTGGCTTTAAGAAATACTTTAAAATATTTTTATTGATTTCAGAGAGGAAAGGAGAGGAAGAGAGAGATAGAAACATCAATGATGAGAAAGAATCATCAATTGGCTGCCTCCCACACACCCCCTACTGGGTACAGTGCCCACAACCCCAGCATGTGCCCCAACCCATGACCTCCACTTTCATAGGTTGATGCTCAACTGCTGAGCCAAGCCAGCTGGGCACTTTAATAAAATACTTTTTAAAGAATGTAGAAAATTGTTCCAAAGTGGGAAACAAGTAAGGATAAAAATGTCCCTACAAACTTAGGAAAAGATTGATTGTTCTATAGCTACTTACACCAGTTTAAAACAGTTTAACCGACAAGGACCACTCACCTTTCGGAACACTCTTTTGCCATCTTTTGAATCAGGGTCATCCCTGCTCTTGAGAGTCAAGCAATCGGGCATGAATTTGCCCCTATAATCATGCCTCTGGATGGAACCAGATTAACAGCAGTCTCACCTGAGTAATCACCCTTCCACAGAGGATGTCAACTCATTGAAGGCCACGAACCTCTGAATCCCATACTTGCCCGAATCCCGTCTTATGATCAGCAGATTGCTCTGCTCAGAGAGACTAACTAGTTAAGGAATACAATAAATTCAACAGATTTATAAGCAATAAATTCAGCTGTGTCTTTCTGTTTCAGCTAGAGAGACAGCTATTAAGTACTGGTTTGACACAAGGCATTACAGTAGAAATCAAAACGGATAATTATTTTGGGTTACATTCCAAAAAGTTGTTCTTGGAACTTAGATGTTTTCACTATATTGCTATATCAGACTGGGAACTTCACTACCAAATAAAATGGTAGATATAATAAGTCCCTAAAAAGGTAACAGGAGCAATCATGAGGATAAGAATAATATAGTTTTCACCTTTAGTGGTTCATTGTGAGCCACATACTCCTGAGGATGCTCCATAAATTTTTCTCTAGCCTCGGGACTTGAAAAGTAGTAGACCTTTTCTCGATATTTAGCTGCTTCTTCTGTGTTGCCTGGTTGTAGGACGAAGTTTTCTTTGAGAACTACTGGACAAAAGTGCTTTGTGTCTCCCAAATGTCTTTTCTTCTCTTTCATTCTGTCTTCATTCTAGAAATATTATTTAACATTTGGAGAATATTTTTAAAAAGCATTTTGATGCAATACTAAAGAGGGAACTTAAAATGTCTCTTGAATAGTATTTAAACCATAACAATACATATTTAAAACAATTTGTAAAGGCCAGTTCTTATACTGGCCACTTAATGAATTAATTAAAAAATCAGTTTCTTATATCCCTCTAAGCTCACATCTCAAGCTTCTTTACTTTTTTTCCAAATATTTTATTGATTTTTTTACAGAGAAGTAGGGAGAGGGATAGAGAGTTAAAAACATCGATGAGAGAGAAACATCGATCAGCTGCCTCCTGCACACCCATCCTGGGGATGTGCCTGCAACCAAGGTACACGCCCTTGACCGGAATCGAACCTGGGACCCTTCAGTCTGAAGGCCAATGCTCTATCCACTGAGCCAAACTGGCTCTATCACCACCACCGCCTTCACCAAACTGTTGTCCAAGTCCATGAGTTCTCTCTTTAAAAAAAAATATATATTCCTAGCCAGCTTGGCTCAGTGGATAGAGTGTTGGCCTGCAGACTGAGGGTCCTGGGTTGATTCTGGTAAAGGACACATGCCTGGGTTGTGGGCTCTCTCATCACTGATGTTTCTATCTCTCTCTCCCTCTCCCTTCCTCTATGAAATCAATAAAAATATATTTTAAAAATATATTTTTATTGATTTCAGAGAAATATGAGGAAAAAGATAAGGTATTTGGAGGATAGATCCAAGAGACCTAACCAATAATAAGTATTATGGAAGGAGAAAAAAGAAGAGATGGGAGGATGGGCAAGAATTAATTAATTTAAAAAATAAAAATTACTTATATGTACATCATTTAGCGATAATGTTGGTTATAACCACCATTAATACTTTTAACAGCTTTATTAGGTGTAAATGCCATTAAAACACTGTCCATATTTAAAGTATGCTATTTGATAATTTTGACATATGTGTTTATCTCTGAAACCATCACCACATATTCATAATTGTTCAAGCCTCTTTTCTAACCCTATTTGTCACCTACCCACCCCACTCCCAGGCAAGCACTGCTGTGTTTTCTCTCACTATAATTAGTTTACATTTTCTATAATGTTATACAAATGTACTCATACAGTATGTTTTCTCTTTTGTCTGGCTTCTCTTAGCATAATAATTTTGAGATTCATCCAGATTGTTACATGTATCAGCAGTTCTTCTTTTATTTTTTATTTACTTTTTGCTGTGCACTATTCCAGGTTTAATTATCCCCATCCCTGAGGCTTAGACCCTTTTTAGTAATACCCAGTGGTTAGTGGGAACAGGCATTATTTCTGGCCTTGTTTGAGATCTCAGTACTGGTCCCTCTAATCTCATCAGTTGGTACTTCCTTTGCCCTCTCCTCCTCTCCAATAGTTTTCTAACCGGCAAAGGGCTGACCAGTACTCTGCAGGTCTCTGGAGTTCTTCCTGTGTGCACATATTTTCTTCTGGTCTTTTCCCTGTGAACTCTAACTGCTTTGTGTCCTGGGATTCTCTGCCCTGTCTCTTCCAATAAAGGAGTCTGGAAGTCTCTGCCTAGGTCAATGATGGCGAACCTATGACACGTGTGTCAGAGGTGACACGTGAACTCATTTTTTTGGTTGATTTTTCTTGGCATTTAAATATACAAAATAAATATCAAAAATGTAAATCTTTGTTTTACTATGGTTGCAAATATCAAAAAATTTCTATATGTGACACGGCACCAGAGTTAAGTTAGGGTTTTTCTTTTTTTTTTTAATTTTATTTTTTATTACAAAGGGTATTACATATGTGTGCATTTCCCCCCCCCGCCCCCAAGACAGTCCCCTAGCCTCCAAGTTAGGGTTTTTCAAAATGCTGACATGCCGAGCTCAAAAGGTTCGCCATCACTGGCCTAGGTGGCTCCTCCCTGGACCATGGCCTGGACAAGGCACATGACCTACAGACAATAAGGTGGGGAAACCGTGGGGTCTACACTTGTTCCCATCTCTAGGACCACTGTGCTTCACTGAGTCATGCCCATGTGTTGAAAACAGTTTCATATATTTTATCTTGTTTCTCAGTTGTTTTCAGCCAGAGGGTAACCTGAATGCCCTTTACTCCATCTTCTCCAGAACAACTATTGAGATTTTAGTACATATCTTCCCAGAATTTTTCTTATGATGTGTATATCTTTTGCTTTTGTTTGCACAACAACTTCCTTCCTTTTCCTAGTAACAGAACCTTTCTCCCTCTTCTCATGGAGGACTGCTTCTTCCGAATTCCAAGGAACTCAAGTGGCCCAGACAATCGCAGTAACTCCCCACTTCATAGTCACTGGGTGGGCATGTTACCAAGGCTGGTTCACTCACACACTAAGTCCTCTAGTTACTATGATTAGTCAGGGCCACTGACTGAGATGGGAGAGGCAAAGTTCTTTCTTGCTATTTTCCAGGTGGATGTCAGGATAGAGTGTTCTTTTGCCTCCTAGGTCAAAATTTCTAAGAACTCCTGGCAGCCATATTGGCCTTGTTTGAAAAAAGCATCTTTGCAGATGTAATTCAGGATCTCAAGATAATATTTACAATTTATTACCAGGTGGCCCCTAAATCCCATGACGAGTGTCCTCCTAAGAGAAGGAAAGGATGTAGAGGCGGAGAAGGCCATCACGCACAGACAGAGGCAGGGAGGGGAGTCAAGCAGCTGTAGGCTATGGGCTATCTGGAGCCACCAGAGGATGGAAGAGGAAAGGAAGGATTTTCCCTAGAGCCTCAGAGGGAGCATTCTGACACCTGGATCTCAGAATTCTCCCTCGAGACCATAAGAGAATTAATTTCTGTTATTTTAAGCCTCCCAGTTTGTGGCACTTTCTTATGGCGGCCTGAGGAAACTAATACAACAGGAAAAACGGATTTGTGTTGTGGTAAATTAGGAAGAGTGGAAGTGAGGGAAGGACACTATTTTCAATGAAGACCGTACCTAAAAATACAAGTTTTGAATATTATAGACAGCTTGAGAATTGTCTGCAGACACAAGAAAGAAACATTCTCTTGCAAAACAAAACAGGATACAGAAGAATGGCAGAAGGATGACTGAAGGAGAAAACCTGAACACAGTACAGGCAGGACAAGCCCATATCTGTTAGCCACCCTGACTGAAGGGCTCAGCAGTTCCTTAGTGCTAAAGTGCTGAAAGTTATCAGAATCACACTACATGACATTTGTTGTTTGACACACATATATTTGGGTTTAACTTAATTACAGCTGTATGGTTATCTAACTTATTACATCATTTTGTTTCCTTCATAAAGCCCAAAATTTAAAAAAAAATCACTTCCTACTTTATATTTGATAGATGCCTGAATTAGGTGGCTATCAATTGAGAATGGTTATCAAAATTCTCGTGAGTAGACTGGGGCCGCAAGTGAGTTGTTCCTGTTTGAAAATACCACTCATTAGTATCATGCAAGCAGCCCCTCGAAGATGCCACTGCTGTATTGTACATAAAGCACCCACTTCTGTTGAACTTACAGAATATTTCTCTCTCTAATATCTATAGCTTTTCCATGGAAAAAAATGGAAAAGGTTTCCCTTTTATTTTTTCATGGGCGTATTTTTTCATACTGTCTAAGCAGCCCTGGCATTTCAGGGATCAAGGGAAGCTGGGGTGGAGGCAAAGTGCGTTGAAAATGTTCAGGTGTAAAACCGAGGAAGCCTGCTTGCTTTCCTGGGGCCCAGGAGTGCCAACTACCGCTCTGGACATGCGCACTTTCGGTGCTGTGACCCCTGCGAAGGAGCTGGAGCGGAAAGGAAAGATTTCCCTAGCCTCCAAGGGAGCAGGGCCCACTGACTCATACCTCTTCCTCCTCCTCCTCCTCCTCTTCTAGCTCCTCATCAATCTCCGCTTCGGCCTGGAGGTCTTCTGTTTCTTCCTCATAATCTTCTATATTGAACTCCCATGCAACATATTGAAAAGGTTCTGTAAAAAAAATAAAAAAGAAAGATTTGAAAGAATAATAATATTAGTGTATATTGCAGTAGTCAAAGATTAGGAGAATTAATTGTAGTGACTGATCTCTTAGTTTACATGTGTATGCAAACTGGCCTTTAGAATTTTTAAAGGGACAACTGGCCAGTTTGGCCAGTGCTGTTTGTGTGCCTCAGCTGTTCTGGTTGGCATGTGCCTGTGCTATGAGAATCTACACTAATAAAAGAGAAAAATGGTAATTGGCATACGACGCTACCCTTTTCATTGGCTAATCAGGGCTATATGCAAATTAACTGCCAACTAAGATTGGCAGTTAACTGCCAAAAAGATGGCGGTTAATTTGCATATGTAGGCACAATGCAGGGAGGCGA
>NW_006300376.1:356352-366820 GCF_000327345.1 Myotis davidii | reverse complement strand
GCGCCTGGGCAAGGGGACGATCCTGCGATTGGAGGGTGATGGGGGTCAACGCCTGAGGGCTCCCAGTATGTGAGAGGGGTGCAGGCTGGGCTGAGGGACACCCCCCGCCACACACACACACACACACACACACACACACACACACCCAGTGCACGAATTTCGTGCAACGGGCCCCTAGTTGTTAAATATTTTAACATCATCCCCAGGTATACTGAATGTTCTCCTTTATGGGCCATCAAGAGAGACTTTAAAGTTGCACAGTGCTTTTCATATCACCCACTCTTGACAGTCAATGGTGGGATCACAGCCCTTACTTTCCATAGTCTCCACTGCTTTCTGAAATAGCTCCTCTGGAGTCTGTCCAGCAATCTCCAACTTGAAAATTGGAAAGAAAGAGTCATTGATGACTAATTCCAGATTTTTCCAGTTGGCCTCGTAATTTTTCATCTCGTCTTTAAGTAGTTCCATCTCAGGAACATCAGGATAAGTATCTTCAGGAAACTCAGGTAGTACAACTTCTGAATAAAGGTTAAAGGAAAGAAAAAAAAAGCGGCTTCAAACATGGTATCTTGACTCGTATTGCCAAAATAATTTATACTTTATAATATTTTAAAAACATATGAAAGAAATACACATATTGTCCTCAGCAATAATGTGTATTTATAAATTCATATTTTAATTATGTTCCATTCCATGGATTGGCTGTAGATGAATTATTACCTATTAATAAAATTATTTGGATAATTACTATGTATTTCATATGGCAACTTTAACTATAATAAAATAAAATTTAATGAAAAACAGTGTTATTAGATGGCTAGATATACTTCTGATGTAATGAGCTAAATCAAACATAATACGTCACAACTGGCATATAATGGACAAAGAAATAAGTTGGTACTATGCCTAAAATAAGGGACTAACCCTCGTGGGAGAATACGAAAAGCACTTTAATCACTAACTACTTTTATTTTATAAGCTAACCTGTTTGAGATAATGTAATTTCCAGACCCTCTCTGGATTCTTTTGGAATTTCTGTTCCAACTGTAGTTTCCTCAGTAGACTCTGAGGAAAGAAAACTAATAGTTAGTGTTTGAATTTTAAAACATTGTTTCTTTATGAACGTTTTGGCACAAAGAAAATTTTTAAACATAGTTTAAATTGTGTATACTATGTCTAATTGAAAATATAGTTCTTGTTAGGTAAAGTATGACATACAATATCTAATAGTATAAGGCAGAAAATGAAGAATATCCTTAAATACACTAAAGGACCATGACCAGGATAACTGACACATGGTACATACAATTCTGACTGAAAACAGTCATGTCTACATGAGCTAGAACTGACCCTAAAAGGAGTGGAAGACTGGCTTTAGAACAGCAAAAGGAAGTTCCCTGAGAGAAACAGTAAGGAGATAAAAGGCAATACAACTAAATCATCCCTTAGACCGGTTACATTAGTAAATACTAATTATGAGATACTTGTGGATATTAGAACTCTAATATGTTTGATGTGTCATATTTAATGGATGTCTGTTTCTCTTATTCATTTTTGGTATTTTATGGTGTGGTTTTTTTCTTTTAAAAAAATTTGTCTCTATTATTGAAAGTATTACAGATGTCCTCCTTTTTTTTCCCCATTGACTCCCTCTACCCTGCACCTGCCCCTCCCAGGCCTTCCCAATACTATTGTCTGTGTCTATAGGCTGTGCATACATGCACATAAAGTTCCTGGTTAATTTCTTCTCATCCCATTCCCCCATCCCACCTTCCCTCTGAGATTCAACAGTCCATTCAATGCTCCTATGTCTGGATCTATTTTGTTCAACAGTTTATTTTGCTTATTAGATTCCACATGAGTGAGATCTTGTGATACTTGTCTGACTGGCTTATTTCACTTAGCATAATGCTCTCCAGGTCCATCCATGCTGTTGCAAATGGTAAGAGTTCTTTCTTTTTTACAGCTGCATAGTATTCCATTGTGTAAATGTATCACAGCTTTCTTATCCACTCATCTGCTGATGGGCACTTGGGCTGTTTCCAAATCTTAGCTATTGTAAAATGGGCTAGGAACATAGGGGTGCATATATTCTTTCTGACTGGTTTTTCTGATTTCTTAGGCTGATGCTCTATCCACCGAGCCAAACAGGTTAGGGCATATTTAGGTCCTATTTTTAACTGGATTGTTTGTCTTCCTTTTGTTAAGTTGTCTGAGTTCCTTATATATTATGGAAATTAACCCCTTATCAGACGTGTCATAGGCAAATATGTTCTTCCATGCAGTGAATTCCCTTTTCCTTTTATGGCCTGTCTTGTTGCAAAAGGTAGGTGAGTGGGAGAACAGTCAGCCTAATTGGTTAGGTACTGAAGAAAATACTGATGTTTCTGGGTGGAAACCCAAGTCAATAGAGCTGTGGGACTCTTAAAAGGAAACTGAAGGATTTCATCCTGCTAGCTCCTCTGTTGGGCACAAGGGTTATGTGATTTTATACTTTTGCCTCCTAAAGCTAATGCCAATTCCTGTAGTAAAAATGATCTATGTTGAACTTGAGATTCCTCAGGGTGAAAACTCCCCTTCGTCCTAGTTCCTCTACCAGCTGACAGAAGATTCCTAGCCCTTAATTGCCACAGAATGGATTTGGCTGCAGGTATTTGAAGACCTTTCCTTTGTAGCATTAGTTTCAGACCCAATACTAACTGTACTTGGGAGCATTTGTGAGCCTCACTCCCACATGCTGGGCACCCTAACCTGCTGCTTTAAGCCCACTCTCCAGCCTTGAGAGTGACTTTCTTTGCCCAGCGACTCCTTCTGGCCCTGCGCCTACCCACCAAACGCCAGCTCGGCAGCAGGCTGGCCAAGGCTGTGTGGCCTGGGCAGCTGCACAGTCTCTCATGCAGAATGGTCGCACAGTTTAATGCTCTTTGGTTGTCAATCTGAACTTTTTAATAATTTTATCTTTGAACTTTGTTTTGCAAACAAAATCCAAAGAGGCTCCAGTGGCACAATAGAGCATGCATATGGACAGATATATGCACAATATGTGTTAGCCAGTCCTGGTCATCTCATTCTCATGAGAGTTCCTGATGCTCCAGGATTCCCGGGGACCCATGATGTGGAGGAGTAAGTATGCCTGAGTGATGGGGGCAGGCAGGGGAAGATGCTGACCCACCTGAGAGACCATGCTTTCCTTTTGAACTAGAACTTGCTTCAGATGCAGAAAGCAGGTGATAGCATTCAGAGAGACATGAATGACCACGGAACCCCATCACAGCCTTTCTTACTTGGGTCACTTTCCTGTATCAGCTAAACACTTAGGCTGAAAATGATGACATAGAAGGAAAGGAAAAGAGGACAAGCCAGTGTTCCCTTTTCTTTCAGTCTTTCCTTCATCAGTGGGAAGGTAAAGGTCGAGAGCGTTGGTAGAATATGTGCATATTAAGAACTGAAATAAAAAACTGAGTTAGTTCTATACACAAAACTTACCAGCCATCTGGTGAGAACGAAATACATATGCATGTGCGAGCTGCCAAATATGGATTGTGTTAATTCCAGTGGTTCTGCGAATGAGTTAAGTGCTCTTGTATTTTTATTTAAAAATGACCTTGCACACTATAAGGATGAATGGTAAAATTCATGCTAATAATTTAGATTTTTAATTTTTCTTTACTTAGAATGACATTATATAGCAATAAAAACCAATCCATGACAAATTGATTGTAGAAGGGAAAAAAAAAGCTTTATGTGTTAGTACCGCTAGTGGCACATTCCCTGCTTTTTGACAACATGCCCCGCCAAGGACGTAGGCAGCACTGCTCCTGAGCACCAGGGTGGGCGGGGCAGCGTCGGCTTTCCTGCGACACTTCAAACCGTGGGGTTGGAAACAAGTGGCTGTTCTCGGGGCGGGGGTGGGCTCATCTCTCCTTTTTAGTCTGTTTCCTTTTTCTTAACATAAACACAAGTATACACATGCACGCATGCACGCACACACACACCCCAGTGGACACGAGTAGAACTAAGAACATGGCTGTCAATGAAGTCTCACCTGATTCAGGTTCTGGTTCCGGAACCTCAGAAGCTTCAGGCTCCTCTGCTAAGAGCCCCCCGGTCTCCTCAAGGGCCTCAGACACTTCAGGAATGTCATTCTCCTCACCTTCAATATCCCCATAAGCCTCAAGGTCAGCCTCGTCGACCCCTAGAGAAAATGAGAAGAAACACATTATTGTTCAGATTAGGTCAGAAATATTAACTGGGTGCGAGGCACTCTGATAAGTGCTGAGACCCACACGAAGGGTAAAGAGTGGCGCCCTGTCCTCTGGCACAGGGGGTTTCAGGAGGGAGAGACACATTTTCCATATATTCTACCTATTAAAATGTAGTGGTAAAGGATGGTAGCCATATACGCAGAGTGCTATGGGAGCACCAGCCTAAGGGCTCATTTAAAACAAGAAATGTTCTCAGTAGCCCTAAGTATTGTAACAGTAAAAAGATGGCAACGGCTCAAATGTCCATTCAAAGAGGGAATGGCTAGAACTGCATGCACTGTCTGATATGTAGCCACTGCATGATGTGGCTATTGAGCCCTTAAGATGTGGCTAGTCCAAACTGAGGTGCATCATAGCATAACATACACAATGGATTTCAAAGATTTAGAATGAAACATCGAATGTAGTCCTGGCCAGTGTGGCTCAGTTGGTTGGGTGTCGTCCTGTGCATCGAAAGGTTGCTGGTTAGATTCCCAGTCAGGGCACATACCTGGGTTGTGATGTTTCCCTCTCACATCCATGTTTCTTTCTTTCTTTTATTTTAAAAAAATATTTTTTATTGATTTCAGAGAGGAAGGAAGAGGGAGAGAGAGAAACATCAATGATGTGAGAGAATCATTGGCTGCATCCTGCATGTCCCCTTCTGGGGATCAAGCCCATAACCCGGGCTTTTGCCCTGACCAGAAATGAACTGTGACCTCCTAGTTCATAGGTCAATGCTCAACCACTGAGCTACACCAGCAGGACTCTTTTCTCTTTTTTAATCCTCCCCCATCACCATTTATCTCCTCCATGCCCTCTTCCACCTCCATCCCACCCTTCGGCAATCACCACACTATTGTCCATGTCCATCACATCAATGTTTCTCTATTTCTCTCCCTCTCCCTTCCTCTCTAAAAGTCAATATAAGAATCTTTTAAAAAAGATATTAAAAATTGAATGTAAACTATAGCATACATAATTTTTGCATTCATGTCAAAATAGTATTTTGGATATTGCATATTAAATATAATTCATTTAACCTGTTTCTTTTTTACATTTTATTTGGCTACTAGAAAATTTAAAGTTACATATGTGGCTTGCATTATGCAGCACTGGGATAGACTATATTTTCTTTTAGCTAATAATGAATAATAGAGTACGCTAGTCCATATGTTAAATGGAAATTTAGAAAGCGTAACTTCAAATTTTCTGTAGTTGCTGATGACCATTATCAGAAATATATGCATGGAAATCTTTCAAGAAAAAGATGGGGTGAATGGTGGAGTCAGAAAATCCATCTTCCAATGCCTTTACTATATTATGAAATTGACTGAAAAACAAGGTAATTTATATGCAAAGATGCTGTGAAAAAAATAAATGAACGTGACTTCTGGATTCTTGCGGGACTTTCTTCCTCCCAGTGAGTGCCTTCCCAGAATCACATGGTAGTGGTGTGTGATACCTCTGGAACAGGAATTTTCATCTAAATTTGGGTGATGAAGTCCCCAGAGAAAAGTATCCTGAAGTGTCCTTAGATCTCAAGGTCTGACCGGGACCGCAGACCCGGTGGCTTCCAAATATGTGACTTAGAATGTGGTCAATCTTTTGTGTTACACGGAGAGTTTTATGGTGATACCCAAGAGGAAGAAGCATAATTTGCTAAAACCTACCAGGGTTTGGGTTGGAAGTTAAGTACTCTACACCAGAAACTCAAAATGTCTTTCAACTAAATTCTTTCTTTTGGTTAAAAAAAAAAGTAAAAAGTTCTAATACTTTTTTTCTAGTACCCTCGTGGATAATCTGAGTTCCTTCCCCTCTGAAATCAATAAAGTTACTGTACAGTTGTTAAAACAATAGTCATGTATTATCCTAGTTTCTGGAGTCAGGGATTTGGGAGTGACTTATGGGTGGTTCTGACCCTGGGTCTCTCAGGAAGTCGTCAGAAAGATGTTAATCAGGGCCACAGTCACTTGAAGGTGTGTGTGGGGCCATAGGATCCACCTCCAACATGGCTCCTGAAGTCAGAACGGGGTCCTTGGGGAGCAGAGATAAGCCCTGCCTGAATTCCTGACCCGCAGAATTTGTGTATAATAAAAAGGGTGTTGCTTTACAGTTTTGGGGTGGCTTTTTCACAGCAATGGAAAACTGAAACAGATACTCCTCACGCTTTTGAGCCATGGATTCCTTTGGCAGTCTGATAAAGCTTCTGGACACCTTTTTAGATGAATGCTTTCAATCTCATAAAACAAAATACATAAGAAGTCAACTACATTGAAGTAAGTCATCAAGACTTCAAAAATAACTTGTGCTGTTAGAAAATAGTGCACCTTTACTAATTCATTAAACAACAAGAACCAGAAGCTGGCTTAACAACTACCATAATTTGGGAATCAGGATAAGCATAAACAAGATATATAAAACTGTAATGTGATGTCTTCATTTCTATTGGTGACAAAGTTAAATTATCACTAATACTACTGTGGTCTGTTACCTATATGAATTACTAGTTGAAGGAAAAACTAAATTTTTAGTTAAAGGTTAGTTAAAATAAAGTTGTAATTATTTTTTCAATCAGTTTCATAGACTCTTGAATTTTATCCATAGATTCCAAGTTAAGAACTGTAGTCTTAAAAGAAACTCTTAATGTGCATGAGTAGGCATCTGTGTCAGGAGTCTTTTTTCTATGATCCATTACTCCATTGACCATATAATTTTTATCCAAATTGGAACATATTGAGAATGAAAGCGGATCAAATAAATACTTCAGGACCATAGCCATAAACCTGGACTCTCATGGGCAAATAAAGAAATGTGGTCATCCTTTCTATAATTCACCAAAATACCGAGGTTGCTTGCAATAATAAAACAAAATTAAATAACACATTATTAGCCATATCAGTCTATGTTTGCCTTTTGTTTTCGCATTCAGAGCTGCCAATAGCTTTTGATTTTCTTCTTCTATTCTCAATGCCTCTTCTTTGATTTTTCTGAAATTAAAAAAAAGTTCAAAATTTAATTATCTTTGGAAATTCAGACATCTCACAAAATTACAGAATTTAAGGCTGAGTGGTAAAAATAAAGAGAAAACCATTCATAAAATTCATTATATTGTTACTTCATAATGTAAATGTTTAATTTTTTCATATAGAGGTCAGTTAATTTTCAGGGTTTGTTTTTTGTTTTGTTTTTTGAAGATAATTTGGAATGTTGCACTTTGAAAAACTGTAACTATTTATTAGGAAACCTTTTTTTAAAAAAAATATATTTTTTTTATTGATTTCAGAGAGGAAGGAAGAAACATCAATGATGAGAGAGAATCATTGATCAGCTGCCTTCTGCACGCCACATAGTGGGGATCAAGCCGCAACCCAGGTATGTGCCCTGACCAGTAATCGAACAGTGACCTCCTCCTGGTTCATAGGTCGACCCTCAACCACTGAGCTATGCCAGTCAAGCATATTAGGAAACCTTTAAAAATTAGCAAACCTTTAAAAATTAATAAAGTACTCTCTAGTTGAAAAAGCAAATATGAGAAATTGTACCACTTTTTCCTTCTGATTAAATAAGAAATGTTCACAATATAATTTTAAATGAAAAAGTGTAATATAAAACTATGTATAACAGAATTTTAATTATGTGTTTTAAATGTATGTAAACAATGATGAAAACACTAGAAGAAAACTAATCAAATTGTTAATATTAGTTACCTGGATGATGGCATTATGAGTTTTAAATTTTATTTAATTTTCTTGCATTTAAATTTTTTTCTATATTAAATAAATTGAAAATTTGTAAATTGATCTTTGTAGTCAGAGCAATTATGTGAAATTTAAAGAGATTTACAATAGGGAAACTTCAGTATCTGGGGGGAATCTGTTTTTCATTATAATGGAAGCACTAAACCTGCTTAATGGTGAAGACAGGTATAAAAAAGTTAGTGAAATGGTGCAGAAAGGCAATATTTATTAAAAATGAAAATGTGTATACTTTTGACCTAGAAAGTTTATATCTAGGAATTTACCCTTCAGGAATCAGCTTGCTATTGCACAAGGAAACATGTATAAGAATGTTGCATTCTTTTAAAAATGACTGCATCTTTAAAAAATAACATTAAGAACAACTGTTCCAAGTATTCAATAGGGGACTAGGTCATAAGGGACTAGGTAAGTAAAGTAGAGCCCATTCATATCAGCAACATACTCTAGGACAGTCTTTTGTTATTATTGTTGTTGCTAATCCTCACCTGAGGATATCTTTTGCATTGATTTCTAGAGAGAGAGTGGAGGGGAGGGAGGAGAGTGAGAGAGCATCAATGTGAGAGAGCCAGGTTGGGGATCGAGCGTGCTGCAACCCAGGTATGTGCCCTTGTCTGGAAACTGAACCTACAACTCTTCAGTGCAAGGGCCAATGCTCTGGGCCACAATGGCCAGGGCTGGGGCAGTCTTGAGGGCATGAGTGGGGAGGTGGTGGGCCATGAGGGGATAAGGACACATATGTAATACCTTAATCAACAAAGAAAAAAAAAAGACTGTTCTATAGGCCTGTCATTCTCTTACATTCAGCATTCTTTACATCCCTTTCCCCTTCCTTTGAAAATCTAGTCGCATATATTCTCTTCAAAAAACATTACCACACAGCCCAGACGGTGTGGTTCAGTGTTTGGGCGTCAACCTATGAACCAGGAAGTCATGGTTCTATTCTCCATGAGGGCACATGCCCAGGTTGGGGGCCTGATCCCCAGTTTGGGGTGTGCAGGAGGCTGCCAATCAATGATTCCTCTTATCATTGATGTTTCTATCTCTCTCTCCTTCTCCCTTCCTTTCTGAAATCAATAAAAACATATTTTAAAAAACAACATAAATGATGAGAAACCAAGATGGCGGCATAGGTAAACACCGGAAATTGCAGCCTCGCACAACTAAAAGACAAAAATACAACTAAAAGACAAAATGGACATCATCCAGAACCACAGGAAGGCTGGCTGAGTGGAAATTCTACAACTAGAAGGAAAGAGAAAAGCACACTGAGACTCAGAAGAAGTAAAGTGCAGAGGTACGGAGGTGCACGTGGAAAGGGCTGGCAACTGAGGGACACGGTTGTCTTTTTCAATCAGGAGGGAGTAACAAGCTCCCAGGGAATCTCAAGCTCCCAACTGCTCTGAACTCCAGTTCCAGGTGAGCCTCTGGGGACATATGGGGAGGAACTGGACTGTCTGGCATCGGTCGGAACTTGAGGGCAGCTTTCTCTCAGAGGTGCTTGCAGCGATTACTGTGGGACACTGAGACTCAGGGCCTCTTAGAGCAGGGCCAAGGATCAACCATAGCTGTTTGCTCCGCTCTGTTGATTTCCTGAGACCCCGCCCCACCCAAGCTGTGCTCAGAGGCTTTTGCATATGAAAGGCCTGGCACTTTGCAATCTGAAAATTTCCTAACAAACTGCAGCTGGGTCAGAGAGACTCAGAACTTCCAAAAGAAGGCCCAAGGCCCCACAGCAGCTTGCATTACTTCACAGCTGGGCCTCATCTGGGCACCTGCAAACCAAAAACAAAGAAGAAGAATCTGTAGATCTCTCTGTAGCTCCTGCTGGGTAGCCTCAGGCAGAGGCTAAATTAGCACCTCCTTGGAGATCCTAGTGCCAGTGTACCCAGTGGTCAGGGAAGGACCATCCAGATTACAACTCCTCAGATCCATAGGGGACACACTCAGGGGGAAGACTCAGCGAGCACTAAAACCTCACTGAAGCAAGTCTTGCCTCGGAAGGGTGTCTTCAGCACAGAAGTTCTCCCACCACAGACACAGCTGATTCTCACAGCCAATTGGCCTGGAGGTCAATTCCTCCCAGTGATACCTACAACAATCAAGACTTAACTACAACAAGAATGTGCACAAAGCCCACAAAGGGGTGCACCAAGAGTGTCCACCTCTGGTAATTGGGGAGGCTGAGCCACTGGGCCCTATAGGACACCTATCACACAAAGCCACTCTATCAACACAGGGAAGCATAAAAAATGCAGAGACAAACAGGTCACAAATTTCAGAAATGGAGGAAAGCAAACTACTGGATATAGAGTTCAAACCCACACTTTTAAGGTTTGTCAAGAATTCTCTAGAAACTGCCGATAAACTTAGTGAGATCTTCAAGAAATCTAGGGAGACCCTCAAGGACATGAAAAAGGACCAACTAGAAATTAAGCATACACTGACTGAAATAAAGAATATTAT
>NW_006300376.1:350691-355948 GCF_000327345.1 Myotis davidii | reverse complement strand
CAAAGAGACAACAGATACATATCTCTCAACAAGTGAATCTAAAAATTAAGTCAATAAAAAAATCTGATGAACAGAATAAACTGGTGAATATAATAGAATCAGGGGCATAGAAAGGAAATGGACTGACAATTCTTGGGGGGAAAGGGGTGTGGGGGTGCAAGAAGAGACTGAACAAAAATCATACACCTATGGATGAGGACAGCGGTGGGGGTAAGGGCCGAGGCTGGGGTGGGAGCCGGGTGGAGGGGAGATATGGGGGGATAAAAGAGGAACAACTGTAATAATCTGAACAATAAAGATTTAATTAAAAAACAAAACAAAACAAAAACCCCAAAAAACAACATTACCACACCTCTTCTCCCAACAGGTATATTTCTTGTTATCCAGCCTACAGTCTTAGTGAAATCTGAGTTCTCTTTGTGTCCAGACCTCTGAGATGGCTGGGTCTTGTTTCTACCCTCCTTTCCCATTTTAACTGTGTGATCGGCAGTTCAAACAGGGTTCAAGAGATCAACCAAAGGACTTGTATGCATGCATATAAGCATAACCAATGGACATAAGACACTGGGGGATAGGGGAGGCTAGGGGACTGTCTAGGGCGGGGGGAAAAATGCACACATATGTAATACCCTCTGTAATAAAAAATTAAATAAATAAATACATAAATAAAAATATTTTAAAAAAACAACAACAACAAAAAAACACAGGGTTCTTTTGTGAGAGTCCCCTTATCCAAAACCTAGATGAGGAATGTTGCTGCTAAGAACCTGACTCCTGACAAGAATGAAGAAGAATTTGCTGCCCATTATTAGACACTTCGATAAACCAGACATACGAGTCAAAAACTAATGGTGATGACAGACATTATCCTGCATTTGACGGGCACATTTGGAAACTGATGCTGGAAAAGCTGTAGAATTCTGCATGTCTTTAGATATCTGGCTTCAAGATGAAAGTCTTAATTAAGCCTGTTAAGTTTATTTGTTTCCTAACCAACTTGCAAGGCATTTACATGGGACTCTGACCATTTTTGTGTGTGTTCCATTTCAGATTTCATTTTCTGCATAATATGAAAAAGAAGTTGACTTTTGAAATACTTATGTTGAATTTTAAAAGGTGATATATAGAAACATAGAAAAGTCTGCTTCTGTCTGGGTAAGTCTTTGATATCAAGAACTTTATAAAGATATAAAAATGTAGAATCAAAAGAAGTAAAAATTGACTATAGAGATAGCTCAGAAAATTCCATATGGTAATAGAAAGGTGAAGGTAGATAGTTGTGAGAAAGTGGAGATCTCTTTTCCCTTTTAAGAGGGTATAGATGTATGTATTTTTTGTCTATTTAAAATGTAGTCTAGAAATCACATAAACTTTGTTTTATTCTTATGTTGACATCTTCATCTGTTCTCAAATATTTGACTATTTCTCATACACTGGAAAGAAATTAGGTAATCTCTTAAATCCTAAATATTGTAGCTCCATTTGAAACAAAAATTTTAGATGCTATAAATAAATGTAAATCAGTTTGTAATTATTCTCTGAATTAATAATACTTTTTACTCCACATATCAATAATGTCATTAATTAATCTAACTAAATTATACTTTGTATATTTTTGTATTAAGTTCCTAAAGGAATGGTTAACTTAGATCAGTGATTTTCAACCAGTGTGCTGCAAGAGTTTTAAAAAAATGCAATACCCAACTAAGTCAGGGGCACTGACCTCTTTTCCCCTAGATTGTTAAACAAGAAAATAATAATAGCCAACACAACAGCAGTCTGGTGTGAATGATTAAATATTTTACCTATTTTTTGTCAGATCAGCAAAACATATATTTTTTGGTGTGCTGCAAAATTTTAGTAATTAATTTGGGTGTGACATGAAATGAAGAAGGTTGAAAATTGCTGATGTAGATGAACAATGAACCCTGAAGAATCCTCTGACACACACTTACTTAGTTACATGCCTCCTACCCACCAGTAACCTAGATAACATCTTCATATTTTAAGAGTTTAAAGAGCTCTCCTAAATCCCAGTTCAAATTGCTAATATCTGAAGGGGAAAAGGAAATAGCATTTGAGAAAGCTCCTACAGGTGGATTAACATAAAGAAATTTAGTTCTTAAATGTCTTGGCTTTTGTGACTGAGAAGTAAGAAACCCAGGGGTAAAACTTAAAGTATTTAACAGCATATTTCAGCAAGGAAGAACAATTAGCAAATCAAGTCACTGCTCCTAATTATACTTTAGTCCCGATTCTGAAGAGCTTATAGTTTATTAAAGTTTAGTCTTGACCCCAGTCATGAAGAGATAGATATGAGTTCACATTCCTAAACCTTTTTCATCGCAACCTGATTGGAGAATAAACTCAATGTTAAACCTGTGCAGTAAGTAACTAGTCTTTTGTTTTCCTTATTAGAACTTAGCTGGGCTTTGGATTTTAGTCATATCACACAAGTGTATTTTCATTTGCTTTTTAGCATGTTATTTTTTCAATTTATGGATTCTAGTTAGCGAAGTTTTTTAAATCACAGATAAATATGGTAAAAAGAAAAAAATCCTACCTGTTCATTTATTTATTTTTTTTGCAATGTCTCTTGAGAGTAGATATTTGATTTAGGATAAATTTGATTTGGCACCATGAAAACATCCACAACTCTGTACTTTACAGATTCTGGAAGTATTTGTGAAATCACTGTTTTTCTTGGAATTATTTACAACCAGAGGCCTGATGCATGAAATTCATGCATGGGTAGGGTCCCCAGGCCTGGTAGGCGATCAGAGCCAATCAGGTCCCCACCTTCCCGCCTCCTCCTTCCCTTGCTCCCTCAGCATCCCACTGCCGCCACTGGTTGCTGCCATGTCCTGTGCTGCTCCCTGGTGGTCAGCGCATGTCATAGTGAGTGATTGAACTCCTGGTCTCCCAGTTGACCTCCCGAGGGGACAGTTTGCATATTAGCCTTTTATTACATAGGAAGGATTGGATCAATTAGATCACCATTTTGATATTAAGGAAATTTCATAAATATAAATTATGAGTAGATACTTAACAGCTTCATAAAAGATTCATTAACCTGTTTTACTATGCCAGGCAAATTTACCTTAATGCTTCTTCCTCTCTTTTTTTCTTTCTTACTTCATCTAGTAATCTCTCGAATATCTTAGCATCAATTTCAGCTTTATTCTTTAAATACAATCTATTAAGTAAATATTTTCCTGAAATATAAACAGAATAATATTAATTTTGAAAATCTATAAAGTATAGTGAGATACATTTTGAAAATTAACAAAAATGAATTCTGCCTATATCCAAATATATTTTTCTTTAAGCATTTATTTAAATAGAGCCCAGATTCTTGAAAATATTAAAAGACCACCTTAAATCATTTTTAAAATATATATATTGGTATGTCATAAAAAACAAGAACATGAAAAAATGTAATATATTTCCCTCCTAAA
The DNA here is from genome assembly GCF_000327345.1 of Myotis davidii. Classification (NCBI taxonomy): domain Eukaryota; kingdom Metazoa; phylum Chordata; class Mammalia; order Chiroptera; family Vespertilionidae; genus Myotis; species Myotis davidii. The sequence continues at coordinate 352,490 of NW_006300376.1, read as the reverse complement.
ATGCATATAGCAGAATATTCTTGGCCTCCTTATCAAAGATTAGTTGACCATATATATGTGGGTTTATTGCTGGGCTCTTTATTTAGTTCCCTTTGCCTATGCATCTGGTTTGATGCCAGTACCACACTGTTTTGATTATTATAGCTTAGTACAAAGTAACAGAATAATTAAAATTTAGTTCTGCTGTCTTTATGTGCTTAATATGTCCCATTTGAGATGAAGAAGGACTAATAAATGATCTTTGCCCTCAGCCTAATATACATCCTATATAATAAAACCCTAATATGTAAATGGACTGAACAGTGGAATGACTGGTCGCTATGATGCACACTGACCACCAGGGAGCAGAAGCTCAACACAGGAGCTGCCCCCTGGTGGTCAGTGCGCTCCAACAGGGGGAGCACCGCTCAGCCAGAAGCCAGGTTCACGGTTGGCGCGCACAGTGGTGGTGGTGGGATCCTCTCCTGCCTCTGCGGTAGTGCTAAGGATCCCTCGGGGGATGTCTGCCTGCTGGCTTAGGCCCACTCTCTCCTTAAGACCCCCTCCCCAGTGCATGAATCTCTTGCACTGGGCCTCTAGTATATATATATTTCATTTAGAATTTATAGTGCTGACTGAGAGGGGGATATTAAAGTCTTAGTTCCAAAGCATAATTACAAGGGCTTGCTGGCATCTCCAGTGCCCTACTACTCTATCCTGGTCACCTACTCCATGGATGGCTACCTCATTTTGTGTACCCCTCAGGGCATAAAGTGATTGCTGGAGTGGTATTTGTACCTAGTGAGGGTGGAGAGTTTTCCACTTTATATTTTAACTAAAAATATTACCAGCAATAAAAACTTCACTTTCAAATTTACATGATAAATTTTTACCAACCATTGGTTTCTGTATCTGACAAATAGATTACTAAATCTGGTGTAATTCCTTTCTCCACTAAGGTTGTCCACAGTTCTTTCGTAACAGGGCAGTTGTCCACTATCCATCCTCCAGATTTTGGGGCACCAGAAAACCTGTTCTTGGTTTGTTCAACTACCTGTAAAAAAGTGACACACTGATATTACCATCATAGCTAGACAAATCAAGGATACTACCTTGATACCTCACTTTCTGTGAACCTTAACTATCTTCTGAGTTCTTCTGACTTTCAGAAAAAAAAGAGAGCTACTTAATTTGAAAAGAGAAACTATAAGCAAGTCTTTAGAAAAAAAATTTAAACACTTTGAAAAGTGTAACATAAGAGAATCAGTAAGTAAAAAAGTGATAGGGAAGAAATATAAGTCAAATAAATACGACAAAGACAAATACTGTATGATTTCACTTATGTGTGGAATTTAAAAGAACTAAACTCATAGAAAGTGAGAATAGATTGGTGGTTGCCAGAGGTTAAGGTGAGGGTGGGGGGAAATATGTGAAGGGAGTTAAAAACTATAAACTACCAGTTATAAAATGAGTAAGTCCTGGGGATGTAATGTACAACAAGGTGACTATAATTAACAATACTGCAGTGTACATTTGAAGGTTGCTAAGAGAGTGGGTCTTAAAAGTTATTACTATACACAGACAAAAAAGTATGTGAGGTGATGGACGTTAACTAAACTTATAGTGATAATCATTTTGCACATCTAATCTAATAAAAGAGAAACATGCAAATTGACCACACCTCCACTATGCCCCAAGCCATGCCCACCAGCCAATCAGAGCGACTATATGCAAATTAACCCAACCAAGATGGTGGCCGGCAGCCATGGAGCTGGAGCAAGCAGGAGGCTTGGTTGCCCTGACGATGGAGGAAGCCAAAT
>NW_006300376.1:348399-350172 GCF_000327345.1 Myotis davidii | reverse complement strand
CCCCTGATCCACCCTGCTCTGTGTGTGACGGGGGCGGTGCCCTAACTCCCCTATCGGCCCTACTCTGTGAGTGACAGGAGGGAGCTCCTCAACCCCCTGATCGGCCCTGCTCTGTACATGACAGGGGAGAGCTCCCCAACCCCCTGATTGGCAACCACCCCATCGACCCTGCCTTGAGTGTGAGAGGGGGCGCTGCCCGAACTTCTCAATTGGCCCTACCCTGAGCGTGACTGAGGGTGGCATTGCAACCTCCCGATCCGCCCTGCTCTGTGCATGACATGGGGCAGCGCCCCAACTCCCCAATCAGCCCTGCTCTGAGCCTGACCAGGGCCTGCACCTAGGGATTGGGCCTGCCCTCTGCCACTCGGGAGCAGGCCTAAGCCAGCAGGTCATTATCTCCCGAGGGGTCCTAGACTGCGAGAGGGCACAGACAGGGCTGAGGGACCCTCCCCCCCGCCGAGTGCACAGATTTTTGTGCACTAGGCCTCTAGTCCTATATAATAAAAGGCTAATATGCAAATTTCCCCCTCGACCAGGAGTTCAACCAGGGCGCGAGGCTGGCCAATTGCTCATGGCCCCACAACCCAGCCGACCCTGCCCCCAACTGGCCCTCCCACCCCCCGATCGGGGGCAGGCTGGCCGGACCCCACCCATGCATGAATTTGTGTACTGGGCCTCTAGTATATATACTAGTATATATCAAAACATTATGTTGTGTACCTTAAACTAATACATTATATGTCAATTATTTATCAATAAATATGGAAAAAATAGAAATGATTCATAAAAATTTTACTATCTAAGTTTCAAAGATATGAAAATTAAACCAATATCAACATATAGTTTCCCCATCTCACTTTTTTGGAAAAAAATTTAATGATTTTATTGTATTTTATCTCATGAGTAATGAGTAAGTCTTAATTTGTTTAATCATCTTCTTACTGTTAAACATTTATATAATTTATAATTTTATTATATAACATTGAGTTCATGTGATGAATATCTGTATATATAAATTTTTGTCCAAATATATATTTCTTTAGGTTAGATTCCTAGAAAATGTGTTTTTAGGTCAAAGAGAATAAGGAATAAACTTTTTTTTAAAAAAACATTTTTACTGATTTTTTTACAGAGAGGAAGGGAGAGGGATAGGGAGTTAGAAACATCGATCAGCTGCGCCCTGCACACCCCCCACTGGGGATGTGCCCGCAACCAAGGTACATGCCCTTGACTGGAATCGAACCTGGGACCCTTCAGTCCCCAGGTCAACGCTCTGAAAACTGAGCCAAACCGGTCAAGGCAGGAATAAACTTTTAAAAAAGTTTAAAAGTCTTTATTATTGAGAGTATTACAGATGTCCCCTCTTTTTCCCCCTCATTGCCCTCCTCCACCGGGGTCCTGCTCCAGCCTTCACCACCCTATTGACTGCGTTCATGGGTTATGCATATGGATACGGGCAATAGGGTGAAGATCTGGAGAGGTGGGTGGGGGCTGGGAAGAGGGGTGGTCCAAGGGAAGAATAGGAGACATCTGTAATACTATCAACAGTAAAAGAATCCTATCTAATAAAAGAGAAACATGGTAGCCGAAACCGGTTTGGCTCAGTGGATAGAGCGTCGGCCTGCGGACTGAAAGGTCCCAGGCTCGATTCCGGTCAAGCGCATGTACCTGGGTTGCGGGCACATCCCCAGTGGGAAATGTGCAGGAGGCAGCTGATCGATGTTTCTCACTCATTGATGTTTCTAACTCTCTATCTCTCTCCCTTCCTCTCTG
>NW_006300376.1:342567-347851 GCF_000327345.1 Myotis davidii | reverse complement strand
CCTCCCTATCCACCCTGCTCTGTTCGTGACAGGGGAAGGCGCCCCAAGCTCATGATCAGCCCTGCTCTGTGCCTGATAGGGGGGAGCTCCCCAACCCCCTGATTGGCCCTGCTCTGTGTGTGATACGGTGCGGTGCCCCAACCCCCTCCCATCCCCCACACAGGCCCTGCTCTGTGTATGACGGAGTAGAGCCATAACCTCCCCATTGGCCCTGCCCTGAGTGTGACAGTGGCAGCACCCCAACCCCCTGATCAACCCTGCTCTGTGGGTGATAGAGGGCGGCGCCCCAACCCCCTGATGGGCCCTGCTCTGTGCCTGACAGGGGGTGGCGCCCCAACTCCCCCATCGGCCCTGCTCTGAGCCCGAAGAGGGGCTGCACCTAGGGATTGGGCCTGCCCTCTGCCACCCGGGAGCAGGCCTAAGCCAACAGGTCGTTATCTCTCGAGGGGTCCCAGACTGTGAGAGGGCACAGGCTGGGCTGAGGGACCCACCCCTCCCCGCTGAGTGCACAAATTTTTGTGCACCGGGCCTCTAGTATATTAAATAAAAAAGGTGACATGTAGTACTTTCAAGAAAAAAGAATTTAAAATAAAAAGAATTAATCTCAAAGCTATGAAATGATATAGCATAATTGTTGATAAATAAAAAATTACCAAAGAGCCTCAGCAATTATAAACTGAGGTACATTACACATAACAATGTTGACTATAAAATGCACATGAGTTTGAAAGCTACAGATTTTAATACTGTCAAATAAGACTAAATTAATTATACATATACTAGGCTGACATTTTCTCCGTTTCTGTTAAATTAATGATATAAATGAATAGCCTAGATTTCTTACCTCTTCCAGGACTTCCTCTAAGATTTCAGCATATTTTTCATATGGATGTTCAAAGTTCATATCCTTTGTCATTTTCGAAAACTCATTTATTACAGAAAGAACCTCTGGATGATCTGCAGTTACCTCTGTTGAGTCTAACATAAAACAAGTTAATAAGCTAACGCTATTAATACTTTTAGCAGACAATTCTATTTGCAAGAGCATGATTGCTAATACCTGACCCAACAAAGTGCCATCTTTGTGTTCTCGTTCACATGCTAGAAGAAAGGGGAAATAGACTTGGAAGGAAATGTCAGGTCAGGAATCACAAAAAATCAGAGCAGTGGCTTAGAGCCAATACTCAGAATAAAAGTGAATGAGGCAGGAAGTCACAGGAGTCAAAACCAGAAAGCCAGGAAGAAGGGGCAGGCACCAAACGATTCCAGAAAACAGAAGCATCTAGGGAACTGCTAGATGAATACTTCCAACTTCAAGCATGAGACTACACGGGTCAATAGGAGGACAGGAAATGGGCAAGTTCAAGGGACAGAAGAAAGGGCGACACAGGCTGGCTTCTCAAGTGTTACACTTGATTCGTGCCCTCATGGCATCCGAGTGACTCCTTACATGGCTGAGTTGGCTCACAGGCAGCAGCATGATGTGAGTGAGACTGGCGGTTGGCAGCTTGGCCTGACTCCTCTCCCTCTGTCTTTCCAGGGGTGCCTCCTGGGCTGCTGCCCCAAGGCTCCCTGCATCAGAGTCGCCCGCCAGAGCCCAGTGGATCCCAGCCCAGAAAACCTCCAAAGGGCCTTTGAAGAGGAGCTGCCTGCTGCCCGCCCTGCCATGAAGTGAGACATCTGTTCTCAGTGATGGAGAAGCAAGAACCCGTGGTCTTGGGAAGGGGGGCTGGTGAGGCAGATGTAGCCAGTAAAGGTACTAAATGTGCTAAAAGCTGCTAGTTTTCCACTCAATATCCATCCATTCTCCTCGTCCTTAGTAACTTCCCTGATTTTGTTGGGGTCAGCAATGTGCCCAGCTAGAAACACTGCATCGTCCAACTCCCCTCATAACTTGGACGGCCCATAATTAAGATGCAAGCAGAATTACTGGGTGAGCCTCTCCGTCATCTCCTTAAAGAGGAGTCACTCAGCTGGGGGGAGTGCCAGTTTGTGCTCCTTGCCTTTCTCTCTCCCTGTGAGGCACACTGATGTGATGGCTGGAGCACCAGCAGCCATATTGTGAACTGTATGGTAGCCACATGCCAGGGAAGGCAGATCAGACAGACAAATCTCCTGTCTTCCCAATGTTCTTTTTCACCCAAACAATATAACACATCATATTTTTCTGTGTTCCTGCATATCTGTTTATAATAGTGTAGTCTTTAAGATATAGTAAGTTGCATATTAATGATTTTTTTAAAAAAATGACATATTTCTGCTTCCAAATTCTCAAGGAATTATTGTAATTTTTAGATCCACAATCTAAGAGAAGCAAATTACCCAACTATTAATTTACCTTTTTTAAAATCCAAGTTTAGATCTGGACTGTCTTCTAAACTTATTTTAATTACAGGTGGTTCACTGGGTTCTCTTTCATCTGTGAGTAAAACATTGTTTGAACCTAAAGAACAATAACAAAATAAATAAATAAATAATAAAAAAACCCCTAAAGAACATTATTAAATTGTAGGTGATTCCCAAACAAGATCATGGGTCTTGGTATCCAGGATTTATGTTCCTAATTTTTGTTGTTGTTGTAGTTAATCCTCACCAGAGGATATTTTTTCATTGATTTTTTTAGAAAGAGCAGAAGAGAGGGGAAGACAGAGAGAAACATCAATGAGAGAGAAACACATCATTTGGTTGCCTCCTGCATGAGCCCAAATCAGGATCCAGGTTGGGGAGGAGCCTGCAACCAAGGGACCTGCCCTTGACCTGGACTGAACCGGGATCCCTTATGTCCACAGGCTGACACTCGATCCATTGATCCAAACTAGCTAAGACTATGTTCCTAAATCTTTAATGATTAAAATAATAACCATAATAATAAAACAGGTAACCATATCTATCAGCAGTAGAAAATAAAGATGATTTAATTAACCAATAATAAAATCAAGAGGAATTTCAGTTTCCAATAGTGTCAGTGAATCTAAATTGAAATAAATATTTATCAACTCCCTTCCAGAGATCAAGGCTGTGTTTATCTCAGATGCATGGGTCAGAGAGGGTGCGTTTTTACAAGGGAACCTTGGCAGTATTGACATCCCTCCAGCAGTGGGTAGAGGCACTGATGTCTGCTTCTACCTCGGACTGCCTCCCCCAAGGAAGGAACGGACATTTTGGGGTGGGGCTCACTTACTGTATTAGCTGGCAACTAACTCCCAGAAGTCACTTGGCCAAACTTTTAAGATGTGTGTGTATGTGTGTGTGTTAGGGGAGGAATAGGGCCATACCTAACTTTTTGGCAGTACCTGGTTCAATTCCTACTAAGCTTGAAATATACACCAGACAAGCACATGTCTGTCTGATTCAGGAGCAGGAACCAAACAAAAGATATCAGCTCTACATTATAGAACAAAATAAATAGTAGATATACTTAAGAACTACCCACAAAAGGTTGGATGAATTTAAGAAAAAAAGAGTGTAAGTATATATTACAGCTCTGGTTGAGAGGAAGACTTTTAAACCTGAAAGTAAATGGAATTAATCAACAAAGGGAAAGTGATGATTTGACCACGAAAATATAAAACATTCCTCTACTTCAAAAACAGCAAGGTGATTTAAAAGACAAACCACCCAATTTTGAAAAAGAATATGAAAAATAAGTGACTAATATAGAAACCATATAACTCAGCGGTTCTCAACCTGTGGGTCATGACCCCTTTGGCGGTCAAACGACCCTTTCACAGGGGTCTCCTAAGACCATCCTGCATATAAGATACTTACATTATGCTTCATAACAGTAGCAACATTACAGTTATGAAGTAGCAATGAAAATAATTTTATGGTTGGGTCTCAACATGAGGAACTGTAATTAAAGGGCCAGAAGGTTGAGAACCACTGATATAACTGATGCGATTTATAAAAATGGGCAAAGAGAAAATGGTCACCTCAGAAAAGAAGAAATATAAATGATTAACAAATATTAAACTTCAGAAAGAATTTAAAAATTAAAATAGTATCTAAAAAGAGAAAATACTGAGGAAACAATGACATGTACTTTGTATATTACTGAGGGGAACATAAGCTGGAACAACTTTTATGCAAAGCAATTTGACTCTGGTTCATACTCATTGAACCAGTTACTCCTGGTCAACTTGCAGGTGAAACTTTATGTAAAAAAATTAATTGCAACATTACTTTTAGGAGCAAAAGAATGAGAAAAATTAGCACTTTCCAACATAAAGAACTAGTTAGAACTATTACCTATAGTGAAATCGTGCAGCAATTGAAAATGAGGGTTAAAATATCTCCTAATGAAATAATGTAATTAAATGTTACAGTATAAATCAAAAAAGGTGAAAATAGTTTACACTGTATGCTTTTAATTATGTTAAGTTATTCACAGAGCCAGGCTGTGGTGGCTCAGTGGATTGAGTGTTGTCCCATGGACCAAGAGGTCCCAGTTTCGATTCTCTGTCAAAACACAGGCCCAGGTTGTGGGCTCAACCCCCAATAGGGGGCATGCAGGAGACAGCAGATCAATGATTCTCTCTCATCATTGATGTTTCTATCTCTCTCTTACTCTCTGAAATCAATTAAAAAATATATATTAAAAAAAAGATACGCATGGAAAAACTTTATCGGGGTAAATAGCACCAAATGATAACACTTCACAGCTAAAACTCTGTATTTATGATGGTTAGATTTGAACACAATAAAGGAAGTAGAAAAGTTTTATGAAATAATTTATTATCCTATCTAATAAAAGACAAATAGGGTAATTAACCATACCTGTGACACGCATCCCATTGGTTAATCAGGGCAATATGCAAATTAACTTCCAACCAAGATGGTAGCCGGCAGCCATGCAGCTGAAGCGAACAGGAGGCTTGCTTGCTCCAGTGACAGAGGAAGCCAAGGTTCCCTGCCTGCCGCAGCCTGGCTCTAAGCTCCGAAAGCACCAAATTTTCAATTATAGAAGCTAACCCAACCCCAGATACCTGCTTTCAGCCGGTGGTGGCCATGGAGCTGGAGCCAGCTCTCAGCTCCAGTGACAGCAGCAAAGTTTCAATTATAGAAGGTAAATAAATCCCAGAAAAAAAAAGAAAAGAAAAAAAGGAGAGGCTGGGAGCCTCAGTCCCAGCCAGCCTGAAAACGGCCCTAGCCCCTCACCCAGACTGGCCAAGCACCCCAGTGGGAACCCCCACCCTGAGGGGGTGTGGCCAGCCTGAAAACAGCCATCAGCCCCTCATCCAGGCTGGCCAGCCACCCCAGTGGGGACCCCCACCCTGCACGGGGG
>NW_006300376.1:336228-342383 GCF_000327345.1 Myotis davidii | reverse complement strand
AGTGGGACAGCCGCCGAGGGCTGCCGGGCTGCCAGAGGGATGTCTGATTGCCAGCTTAGGCCCAATCCATGGGGAGCAGGCCTAAGCCAGCAAATGGTCATCCCCTGAGGGGTCCCAGACTGAGAGAGGGCACAGGCTGGGCTGAGGGACCCCCCCACCCCCGCCCCGAGTGCACACATTTTTGTGCACTGGGCCTTTAGTCTATATATATAAAAGGCTAATATGCAAAGTGTCCCTTCAAGAGTTCGACTGGGACAACGGGAGTTCAATTGCTTGCTATGATATGCACTGACCATTGGGGACAGCGTAGAACATGGCAGGCAACCAGTGGTGGCAGGGCGCTGATGGGGCGAGGGAAGGTGGTGTTGGGAAGGTGGGGAGGGAGGGAGGGAACCACGTGGGTGGCAAGGGAAGGAGGAGGCGGGGAGGCAGGGAGACAGGGAACCTGATCGACCTTGATCGCCAGCCAGGCCTAGGGACCCTACCTGTGCACAAATTTTGTGAACCAGGCCTCTAGTTACATAATAATAATTGTGTTATGTTTAGAAACATTTTGAGAAATTTGGGGCGGTTCTAATCATATTAGACTCCTCAGTTTCTGTATTTTCTTCTTCATCCCAGTAAATCTAGTTTGGTTCTACAGCTTAAATCTGTAACAGAGAAGCTAAGTCTTTTTTTCCTGAATGTTCCAATTTTGGGGGTATTTTAAGCTTCAATCTAAACATGAGAAAATATGAAATAAAATGAAAGTTAGACCCATAAGCATGGCATTAGCAGTTCATTTTTGTTACCATCTTGGTCAGTTTTAACAGTTGGATCACTATCCAACTTCATTTTCACTTCTTCATTGTCCTCTGCAGTGCTTGCTCTTTGGGATTCCGGAATGAGCCCTGCAGTGGAAGAATAACATGCTTTATCAGCTAACCTGTTTATATTAGAAACATTTTGGCTAATACAGCAGTAGCAATATATTTCTTTACCATCGACATCAACTGAAGAGCGTGCCTCTTCGAAGCCTTTATTATACTCCTTCATTTTAAGTTCTCCTTCCGTGTCTTTTAAAGCTGAAAGATAGTAATTGGCTGTGTTAGCAGAAGGTAGCTTGGGGTAAGGAGACAGGAATAATGATTCACTCCTCTGCTTTAAAGTCAGACAGACTTGGGTGTGAGTGCTGACTCAGTCAGCCTGGCTTTGATCTCCTTGTCTCAATTTCTACTTTGCACAATGAACACCATCCAACCCAAGGCAATGTTGTGAGGATTAAATACAAGAATGGATGATGGCAATTTAGAAAATGCTTGGCTTTCAGGAAGCCTGCTCCATGCTAGCTGCCATCTTCTGTATTAGTCTATAATTTTCGATGTTTGAAAACCTCAATAGTCTCCACTTGTGAATTTTTCTTAATATATTGGAGTAACATTCACTAGCAAAAGTATTATAATTTTTTAAATTTTAAGAAAGGTTCACCCTATTAGATTTAAAATAATTAGTGAATTTCAAAAGAAGCTTTTAAGTTTGTAGCATATGAGAGATAGCATCTATTTTTATATTCTGGTGAAAAAAGGCAATTTCTGAAATGCTTTAAAATCTATGATTTTATGCCATAATGTAATGTGAAAGGAATCACTATAGATTTTGAGAGACATTACATCACTGTTCTTCCTCCAGGACCCTGGTTAACTTCCTCTTTTGATCTAGATTTCTGTTAGATGTCTCCTCTTCAATGAGGTCTTCCTCAGTCACCCTAATACCCCAGCACTCCTACTCCAATCACCACCTACCCCATTACTGTGTTATATATTTTTTCTACCAGTTTGTGGGGGGTTTTTGCCTTTCTATCCCCTTCAATGTGTAACCACCATGAAGACACGAGCTTCATGTGTCTTGTTCACCTCTTGTAGGTCAGTGCCCAACACAAAGTAGGTACTCTAGAATTTGTTGAAGTATTTAATGAATTCATTGTGTCCAGCCTCAAATAGGTTGAATAGCAAGCCATCTTAGTAGTCTGGGTAAATAGTTTCAAGCTTTGTTTTGTGACTTCTCTATGCGTATTTTTTTTTTTATTTTGGTTTTCATTTTGAAGATGGTATACTAAAAATATAAATTCATTCTGCGTCATCTGGATGATCATCTGGATGGCATGCAATTTCAATGCTGGTCTTTTTGTTGTTATTTTTTTATAATCCCTTAGGCACCATGTTGGACTCTCATTTGTTTATAGGCTAATGAAAAAGAAGAGAAGCAGATTTATTAGGCAATGCTGTATTCTTGCGTAGCAAAAGCTCACACTGCCAAGTAAGAAGAAGTAATTTCCTTGCTCCTTAAATCATTTCAAGCATAAAAATGATGGGAAACTTCTCAATTTATTTAAAAAGCTACTGAAACCCTGATAGTAAAATCTGAAAATAGAGCACACAAAAAAGAAAATGTTATATACAACCACACTTGTAAGTGTAGAAAAAATATCCTAGATTAAAAATCAAGAGAAAAAGTATCTTGTAAGAATAATATACCATGACCAAGTAAGGTTTATTTCAGAACTATCAGAATGGTTTAATGTTGGAAAATACATTAGCATAATTGAGAAATCAATAGGTCAAAAGATTAAGAACTTCATGATTACCTTGATAGATGCCAAGAAGGCACTTGGTAATCAACATCCATTCCAGATGAAAATACTTAATAACCTTAGGAAGAAACATTGGAAAGGACCCATTTGAAGAGGCCCTCTGTCACTCCCACTATTTAATAACATCCTTCTAGAATTCCTAGCACATAATTAGTCAAGAAAGGAAATAAGCACGAATAACGGGAAAGGAGGAGTTGAAACTATACCTTTTCTCTAAATGATATAACTGATTATTTGCAAAATTCCAGAGGCTCCACTAAAAAATCTATAAGAACCAGCAAGTAAATTTAATAAGGTGGACAGTTACAAACAAATGTTAAACGTTTTCTAATATACTGGTAGTAATGAACTAGAAAATGAATAGAAAAATTATCTCATTCAATAGTAACAAAATATCTAGGAATAAAATTAAGGAAAGTGTATATTTTTGTTAAAGAAGGATGCAAATATTAGACAAAAAAAGATATTTCATCTGTCTCTATGAGAAGATTTAATAATAAAGATGCTAATTATTGTCAGATTATTGTTTGATGGAAAACAATTTCTTCCACTGGGATTTGTTGTAGAACTTGACAAAATTCTACATATATCCCAAAGCCTGGCACACACTAAGCACTCATTTTATGGAATAAGTGAAAGAATACCCAGGAATAATTTCAAAACAAAATGTTTTGAGGAGAAACTTATATTTCTAGATTAAAATGCATCATAAAGTTTTAATAACTATATTCTATATTAAAGGTTGTAATACAAAGAAGAAAAGAGAAGAATTTTACAATGAGCTTAATATTAATAAGATGGCATTTCAAATCTGTAGTAAAAATATGTATAATTTAGTAAATGTTATTTATAAAATTGGCCCACCACCACTTAAATCTTCATCTAACATGTAATTTATTACAATAATTACATATTAATTAGAAAGAATTATTTTTAAAGAATGCAATTTTACATATACCATAGAATCACAATTAATTATTAGCAATATGAATAGAAAAAAGAGAAGGCTAAAGAATGTATCCAGGCCTAACGAGTTTGGCTCAGTGGATAGAGCATCGCCTGCGGACTCAAGGGTCCCAAGTTCGATTCTGGTCAAAGGCATGTACCTTGGCTGCGGGCACATCCCCAGTGGGGAGTGTGCAGGAGGCAGCTGATCGATGTTTCTCTCTCATCGATGTTTCTAACTATCCCTCTCCCTTCCTCTCTGTAAAAAATCAATAAAATATATTTAAAAATAAAAGAATGCATCAAATTCTTAACAGGATAGCTTTGGGGTATCACTGCTCTTTCCAGTTTCCTGCGAGCCCTTGAGAGACATAGAGGATAGGAGCACAAATTTGATTTGAATCCCAGTAGATCTGAATCCCAATCATTTGCTGGCTGTCAACTGTGGGCAAATACCTTAACCCCCCTAATCCTTAGGTTCTTCATGCACTGAAAGTGGAGATAAAAATACCTACCTCATAGGCCTGTGATGAGAATTAAGTAGGGGAAAGCATGCAATACATTGAGCATAGCCTCAATGTACAGAAAATGCCCAATAAATAAGATCCGATATGACTTTTGTAATGAGAAAAACTTTATTAGAAAAAGAATATTTGGAATCGAGGCAGTGATGGCTCTACTAGAGTACAGTGCATTGTCATAGCTTCTGGAAATCCAAACAGTGGTGGCTAAATTTAGTCTAAAACACTGGAGCTAATCTCAAATTTTGTTTCCAGGTCTTTGAAAGTGAGAAATATCCCATGTATTATATAGCAAGTGCTGCATTGTGGGTATTCCACTAAGTGAGATGTTTAGATATTAAGTGACTTCCATGCGTTCCAATGTGACTAGTTACAAGGCTGCCACCTATAGACATAAATTCTACCAAAACCAATCAATGAATTTCAAAAAGAGCCATCAAATGAAAAATCTCATTCTTCCTTAAGAAAAACAGAAAATAAAAAACCCCGCCCTAACTGGTCTGGCTCAGTGGATAGACTATCGGCCTGCAGACTGAAGGGTCCCAGGTTCGATTCCGGTAAAGGGCATGTACCTTGGTTGCGGGCACATCCCCAGTGAGGAGTATGCAGGAGGCAGCTGATCGATGTTTCTCTCTCATTGATGTTTCTAACTCTCTATCCCTCTCCCCTCCTCTCTGTAAAAAATCAATAAAATATATATAAAAAAAGAAAATAAAAAACCCCAAACCTGTGTCTATTCTTAAATACATAATAAGAAGTGAGGTATAGGGAGAAGCAGATGGTCAGGAGAAAGAACACTGGAACTTTGGGAACCAGGGTTTAAGTCTCAGCTATGCTACTATCTGGGTGAGTTTCAGGAAGCCATTTAACCTTCAACCATCTCAGTTTTCTCATCTGTAAAGTTACGTTAATTGATCTTAAGGCTTCTTTTAGTTTCACTGCTTTATGGCCTTTTGAATTTAAAATTAATAGTTCCCAAATAGGACAATCTGATTTATAATCAGAGCTAACATACAAGCCTAAAACAGCAACGAGAGCAGCAACAACTCAAACTCCATGAGTCAGGTGAAGGGTGGTGTCATGACTGGTGTAGATAAAGATATAAATTATGCTCAGTCTCTGGCCAGCAGGCAGACTCATAAAAGCAATGCAATCTAAATCTGGAAACTCTTTCTGTTTCCTTTCCTTAGAAGTCTAGAATTGAAATCTTTTCTGTTTATGAATCAAGTTGATGTAGACTCATTTATTCGACCACTTATTAAGGTGTAAGGTACCAGAGATATCAAGTTGAGCAAACCAAGTCCTTGCCAGCAGGTAACCAGGCTTAATTGTTAACCCAACCTTAAAAAACACATTTAAAAAAGACAGATCAGAGGAGAAACCAAGATGGCCGCATAGGTAAACACCAGAAATTGCTGCCTCGCACAACCACTTCAAAAAAAAAACAACTAAAAGACAAAACGGAAATCATCCAGAACCACAGGAAGGCTGGCCGAGTGGAAATTCTACAACTAGAAGGAAAGAGAAAAGCATACCAAGACTCAGAGGAGGTGCGGTGCGGAAGTAAAGTACAGAGGTACGGAGGTACATGTGGAGAGGGCTAGCGGCTGAGGATATGGTTGTCTTTTTCAATGGGTAGGGAGTCTCAAGCTCTGAGCTCCAGTTCCGGGCGAGTCTCTGGGGACCCAGACTCATACGGGAGAAACTGGACTGTCTGGGATTGGTCGACGGTAGCTTTCTCTTGGAGGTGCTTGCAGTGATTGCCGGGATGCTGAGAAGCGGGGCCTCTGAGGGCAGGCATAGCTGCTTGCTCCACCCTGTTGATCCCCTGGGAACCCCGCCCTGCCCAGGCCCACTGGAGGCTTTTGCATATGAAAGGCTTGGCTCTTTGCAATTTGAAAATTATCTAACAAATTGCAGCTGGCCCAAGGCCCCAGGAAACTTCCATTGCTTCACACCTGGCTCCTGCTGGATAGCCTCAGGCAGAGGCTACATTAGTACCTTCTTAGAGATCCAGGAGCCAGTGTGCTCTGTGGTCAGAGTGGGCCCATCCAGATTGC
>NW_006300376.1:329676-335155 GCF_000327345.1 Myotis davidii | reverse complement strand
CGTGCACCTATGGATGAGGACAGTGGGGGGGGGGAGTGAGGGCGGAGGGTGGGGTGGGAAACGGGTGGAGGGGAGCTATGGGGGGAAAAAGAGGAACAACTGTAATAATCTGAACAGTAAAGATTTAATTTTTAAAAAATGATAATAAAAAATAAAAAAGACAGATCACCTTGTTTTTTATTTTCTGCTTCTGTGAGAAGCCGTTCTCTCACAGTCTTAATAGCTTCTTGAGTGGCCTCAGCTATAGTATTTTTTTTTAACGTATCAAGGGCTTTATCAAAACGTGGCTGAACAAGTTTGGCATAGTCAACTACCTGCAAAGAATATTTGAGAAAACCAACATAAGCACAGTTACACATTGTTCATCTATAAGTATATATCTATATCTATGTATCTGTATCTGTGTCTATTTCTATATCTTTACCTAAAAATTTTTTCTTAGTATTATTTTTTGAAATATGTTTTTTTATTGATTATTTTTAGAAAGAGAGGAAGGGAGAGGGAGAGAGAAATATTGATGTGAGAGAGAAACATTGATCAGTTACCTCTGTATGCACCCTGACAGGGGATCGAACCAGCAACCTGGGCATGTGCTCTGACTGGGAATCAAACTGGCAACCCTTTGGTGTTTGGGACTACACTCAACCAGCTGAGCCACAGTGGCCAGGGCTAGCTTAGAAATCTTTAATACTACTTGAGCTTTGTTATATTCAGAATTCATTTATTTTTCAACACTTGCTTTCATAGAAATTCAGTCATATTTTTCATGTAGGACAATATATCTATTTATGAATGCATCATGTAATATATCTTCAAGTTACATATATTTTAAAAATCGACTTTGTATAATTTACATATATTCAGTGAGTCAAACAGGCTAGGGCTTATGTATATCTCTTTGATAGTTTCTATAAAAAAGAATTGACAGTTCAAAGGATATGCATGGATTTTAGGCTTTTATACATATTTCCATCACCATCTCTAATGGTTATACCCTTAGCAGCAGTGTATGAGAACGTACTTTTCCCCATCCCAATCACAAATGGGTCGTTAATAGTGATCTTTCAACTCTAACAGCTGACATGACATATCTCTAGTTTTTTGTCATCTCTCTGCTTAATGGCTATTTGTATCTATTTTGTAAATTGCCTGTTGGCTATATATTTTTTCCATTGCGCCTTCCTCTGTATATTGACTTTTAAGAACTCTTTATATTTTAAAATTGTAATTCCTTTGTCTGATACACACTGTGATGGTTTTAAAACATGTCCACAAATCCTTTAATACTCCTCCCCACAGAAGGTGGAATCTAATTCCCCTCGTATTCCATGTAGGCAGGACTTAATGACTAGCTTTAAATGAAAGAGTATGATGCATTTTTCATTAAAGCAGTGAAAGGCCAAACCACAGTGATAGGACACACCCATAATGCTTATAATAAAAAAAGAACTTGTAGCCAGGCAGAAGTGGTTCAGTTGACTTAGCATCGCCCTGGGCACTGAAAGGTTACTGGTTTGATTCCCAGGCAGGGCACATACTGGGTTGCAGGTTTGATTCCCAGTGGGGGCATGTACAGAGGGCAAGCAATTGATGTTTTCTCCCTCTCTCCCTCCTTTTCTCTCTCCCTCCCTCCCTCCTTCTCTTTCTCTCTCTGACCATGTCCTTGGGTGAAGATTAAGAAAAAAGAATTGTATGGTCAACACACAATACAATATACAAATGATGTATTATGAAATTGTACACCTTAAATCTATGTAATTTTATTAACTGATGTAAGTCCAATACATTCAATAAAAAAGAAAAAGAACTTGTATGTAGACAATATAAGGAACTCCTACTGATAATATGCAAAAAATTTTTTAAATGGGCAAGAGACTTGAAAAAATACTTTTAAAAAAGAATATATGAATGGTCAATAAACATGAAAGAAGTCATTAAAGAAGTGCAAATTAAAGCCACAGTGAGAAACACCTGTTAAAATGCCTAAAGTTAGAAAGACTGCCCCTAACAAAAGTTGGCAGGAATGTGGACTAACAGACCTCTCATACACTGCCGACAGGATTATAAATTGGCAAAACTAATTTGGAAAACAGTTGGCATTACCTATACAAAGTGAACATATTCATACATCCCCATGTCCCAGAAATTTTACCCCTAAATATAGCTCCAAAATATATAAAGATATGCATGTGTACACTAACAGACAAGCATAAGAATGTTTAGAGCAATATTATTCCTAATACCCCAAACTGGAGTTAACCCAAGTTTTATTAACACTCAACTGCATAAACAAATTGTAATATAATTCAATCAATATAATACAATCCTATATAATAAAAGCCTAATATGCTAAGTGTCCAGTCGTCCAGTTGGCCATTCAACCAATCAAAGTGTAATATATTAATGATATACTAAGGCCACTCAACTGCTTGCTATGGCATGCACTGACTCCAGGGGGCAGACAGTTGACTGGTCAACCAGTCACTATGATGTGCACTGACCACCAGGAGGTAGGTTAGCTTGCTGCTGGGGTCCAGCCGATCGGGACTGAGCAAGATGGGCTGGACACGCCCTGGAGCCCTCCTGTGGTCCCTCCTGGCTGGCCAGCCTCCTGCATCCTTCCCGGCCCTGATCATGCACCGGTGGGGTCCCTTGGCCTGGCCTGTGCTCTCTCGCAATCAAGGACCCCTTGGGGGATGTCAGAGAGCCAGTTTTGGCCCGAAGGCGGAACAACCTGTTTCTATGATGTGCACTAACTACCAGGGGGCAGATGTTCAACGCAGGAGCTGCCCCCTGGTGGTCAGTGCACTCCCACAGTGGGAGCACTGCTCAGCCAGAAGCTGGGCTCACAGCTGGCAAGTGCATCAGCAGTGGTGGGAGCTTCTCCCGCCTCTGCAGCAGCGCTAAAGATGTCCAACTGATGGCTTAGGCCGGGTGCAGGCTGGGCTGAGGGACATGCCCCTCCCACCCCCACCACCACCAAGTGCATGAATTTCATGCACTGGTCCTCTAGTAAAACAATAAAAATAAAAAAATATATAGCTATATGCAACACCATGCATAAATAAGATGCATTACATATCACAATCATAATGTTAAGTAAAAGAAACCAGGCACAAATAACATAAACTGTCTATGTCCATAAAGAAACACATGTAAAAATAACCAATGGTATGTGGACATATAGTTACATGGTAAAACCATAGAAGAAAAGCACCGAAGTGAACACTATAAAGTTCCGGACAGAGGTTCCCTTTGTGGAGGAGTAAGAGGACTGGTGTTGGGAAGAGGCATGAGGGACCTTCTGGGATGCTGGCAACATTCTCTATTTGACCTGGGTGGTGGCTATATGGGGGTTTGTTGTGTGATAGTTCAGTGAGTTTCAACTTTTCTGTATGCTTGTTATATTTTACAATAAAACAGTTCAAAGCAAATAGCTAACATTACCCCTGTATTTAAAAGAACTCAACAGGACTTGAAGTAAATTCAGACTCCTTCCTAGGCCCTGCATAGCTCTGACTACATCTTCAGCCACCTTCATCTTGTGCCCCTCCTCTCATGCCCTACGCTCTCGCCATGCTGGCTTTCATATCATTCCTCTACACACCAATCCCTCCTCAAATGCTTTGGCTCTGTCTTCACATCACATCCCAAATCTGCTCACTTCCTCCTACCTCCACTGCTATCTCTCTGGTCCAAGCTAAACACAACTTCTCTTCAGTTACTGAGTGTGGAGAACAAGACCACTGAGGCGGGAGGTCAAGCAGTTGGCAGGCCAGGGAGCTGGGAGGGTCATCCTAGTAATTACTGAAACCACCAAGAATGATGACAGGAGTGACTACGTTGTAGAGAACTGTCCACATATTCACTCCACGGTGAGCAGGAGGGATATAACCCAGGAGACCTGTGGAACCAGGAGAGGTAATGGGTGGTGTCATCTGTACGACATTAACAGTCAAATCTGGGGCTTTGGGGAAGCAGGGAGGGGCTACGGTCTGGAAGCGACAATGAACAGCAAGGGGGATACCTTTCCCACTCCAAGCCCAAAGGACAATTACCCAAATGACAGCGTAAAATTAAGAAAAGTCAGTACAAATCCTACAAATTCACAAATCCTACAAATTCTAATCAAGTTTAAATAGATAGAAAGCTAGCCAGCTAGCTAGATTAAGTAGCTACCTTTCCTTTGTAATGTTCTGCAAGCAAATTGCAAAGTGTTGTTTTCCCTGAAGATGGAGGTCCAAATACAAATACTTTGAATGGTGGTGCAGGCATTGGTGGAAGAAGATAGGGGCGTGGGTTCAATAAAAATGCTTTTAATGTTTCTTCTGATGCCAGACAGTACATTTTACCTAGAAAACTTAAAATATACCACAATCATAAACAACTGAAAAGAGATATGGGGAAGTTTTGAAATTAAGTTCTGAAAATCATTACTTACCTAACAGAAAGGTCAGCCATTCCTGGATAAATGTTACCTTCTTTTAAAGTCACAGGACATGAGCGTCCCCATCTGCTTCTCTGCCATCTATATCTTGGTGCAATAAGTTTATAAGATGCAAGAGTACGAAACAGCTCATCCTATTAAAAACAAATATTAAAAACATTAAATATGTGGGCATAAGTTTTGCTGAAATTAATGGCATTATTTCATTTCTTATTTGATAGTGCTGTAACTTTCTAAGAAAAAATTTAGAAGGCAAATTTTGGCTTTTTTTCTTAATTGCAACCATTCTGTACTTGTCCAAAATTTAATAGGCATATAGTTTTCATTTCTGTTATAAGACCTTGTTTGAATTTCACTGAGCATTTTCTTTCATAAGGTAGAATGAGCATAAGCTAGCTAGAGTGTTTTCTATGATCTCAGAAAACAGATACTGAAAAGATTATGATTGAAAAGATTTGAAAATGTACCAAATTCTTAGTCAATTTACCTAAGTTTTTAAATGGCAAGATGCTATATACAAATTATTTTTGCATTTATTTAGCTCTTCCTAGAATGTAAAGTTGCCCTCAGCAATTCTTTCTGTTGATGATCTCCAGAGAAGTTAACTACTTCTCTATAGGCTGCAGATTACTGAAAGGTTCACTGTCCTTGGGCTACCTTAGCAGGGACAAGAGAACTGGGGAGAGAAGGCATGGTGGGCAACTGCCAAGGGTGACAGGGTCCACGCTGGCTCCCTGCCACCTTCAGACGTGGATTGAACATTAGCTGCTTGCTCCAGAGTTGACTGTGGAGGATAGATGAGAGTGGGAGCTATGGTCTTGCCTGGACCACTGCAGCAGCCCAGAGCAGAGAGGCAGGGACAGTACAGAGATGTTGCATGACTGTCCCCACCTGAAGGCTGGGAGAAGTAGCTAAGGACAAAGGAAACTGCCAATGCGTAGGGGAGCTACATGAGACCGAGAACCTTGTTGGTGGCCCTCCCTCTCCCTGCCCCTTCTCCACGGAATCCACAGATGAGCTAGGGACTGAGAT
>NW_006300376.1:317072-329599 GCF_000327345.1 Myotis davidii | reverse complement strand
TTTCCTTATCATCCTTATTTCCTGTCCCAACTTGGGAAAAATGTTTTAATAGCCGACCATGTTTCTGAAGCCACATGTGTACAGGTGCTGAGGGGCTACCAGAAGATGAGCTTTCAAATAAGCTGGATGTTAGAGTCTTAAACACTATCAGACTCCCTCTGCTTAACAAGGCAGATAACACATGCATTTGTGCTTGCTGCTTCCCTAAAGCCTCGTGAAAATGACAGCAGGGGAATGAACACAGGAATAAACTCACGAGGACACCGACTGGGAGAAGAGATCAGGGGAAGTGATAGCTGACCCTCCACGGCCTCACATTTTTGTAGCTAGAAAGCAGATGGATGAGCGGTCGCTGACTTAGATCAGAAAAAGCTAAAGGCTCAGTGGGGCGACAGGGATGGGTGTGTGTGGGAGGGGTGGGGGTGGGGACAACAAGGATCAACTTCATTCACTCTTCAGAATTCTCCAGAAGCTCATGACCTGTTGACACTAGGCACCTCCGAAGATGGGGAATGGACAGCAGAAGATAGGGAGACTGGCCGCCGATCTTTAAAATGAGGTGCTAGTGGCCAACGCCACTCTCCATCTCACTCGGAGTCAGCCAACTCTGTCCCTCAGCCCCCACCCCCCCACCTCTCCTGCAACCAGAGGCTTCATATTTGGAGAGACTCGACCAGAGGATCTTGTAAGAGGGACCCCAGACCCAGCCATGGTGAGAGGAGGCACAGGAAAGTCGACAGTTACAGCCACTACACTCAAGCTCACCTCCCACCGAGCCTCTAGCCAAGGAACCTCTGGACCCTTCCATGACCCAGCAGCTACCCGGTCAATGCCTGGCACAGCCAGGCTCCTCAGCGCTGCTGCCAGCTCTGCTGTGATTGGGTGAATGACCCTGCACAGTGCAGCTAACTTGCTGGGCCCAGCACAAAATAAAAACGCAGAGCCTTTGTTCTAAAGTGATCAAACACTTCAAGACTGACAGCTCAGCATTAAACTAATTGTGGGGCCCTTCTAAGCATGGGGCTCATGTGACCGCACAGGTCGCTAGCCATGAGGCCAGCCTTGCCCCTTCAGTATAGATGTTAGCTATTTTGAATATTACCATTGGTTTTAGGCATTTTACAAGCGTCGTTTTATATAATACTTGTAATGACACCATGCGGGAGGGGATAGCCTCCCTGTTTCAAACAACTGAACAAAAGGTAAGGTTAAGCAAAGTCACAGGCTGGTAGGCTGTTGATCTGGAATTCAAATCTGCCTGATTTGAAAACCGGTCCTGTCACTGTCTCCTGTGCCAGATGCCAGCCTGCCCTGCCCTTCCTCCCACCATAAACTCTCACGCCCACCCCCACCCCCACCCCACTCCTCTCTCACAGCACATCAAACGTTTCAGCTCTCACACTCTTCGCCAGCAGGTGCCAGTTCGCACTGAGGTCCTGTGCCTCTCACCCCTTTATGCCAGTGGTTCTCACCCTGGCTGTACAGTAGAATCTGCAAGGATGTTTTTGGTTTAAAAAATTTTTTTTAACTGTGGTAAATCATATATAACCTAAAATTTACCATTTTAATGATAGTAAGTGCACAATGCAGTGGCATTAAATACACTCAAAATGTTGTGCAACTATCACCACTCTCCATTTCCACAGCTTTTTCAAAAACCCAAACGGAAACTCGGCACGTATTAAACAGTAATTTCCCCTTCTCCTTCTCCCCGCAGCCCCTGGTAATCTCTGTTTTACGTTCTGCCCCTTTGAATTTGCCTAGTCTAGGTCTGTGGTCAGCAAACCGCCGCTCGCAAGCCACATGCGGCTCTTTGGCCCCTTGAGTGTGACTCTTCCACAAAATACCATGGGCAGGTGCGCACATACAGTGCGATTGAAACTTCGTGGCCCATGCGCAGAAGTCGGTATTTTGTGGAAGAGCTGGCATTTTGTGGAAGAGCCACACTCAAGGGGCCATAGAGCCGCATGTGGCTCGAGAGCCACGGTTTGCTGAGCCGCAGTTTGCCAACCACTGGTAGGTGTCCAAGTGTAATTACACAGTATCTGTCTTCTGTTTCTGGCTCATTTTGCCAGCACAAATGTTTTCAAGGTTCATCGATGTTTTAGCATGTATCAGAATTTAATTTCCTTTTAAGACTGAATAATATTCCATTGTGCCTACATACCACTCTTTGTTTGTCCACATGTCCATTGACAGACATGTGGGTTGTTTCACCTCCTTGCTATTTGCTATGAATATGGTGTACAAACACCTGTTTGAGTCCTTGCTTTCACTGTTTTGGGGTATATCCATAGGAGTAAAATTTCTGGTTCTTATGGTAAATTTATGTTTAATATTTTGAGAAAAGACCAAACTGTTTGACACAGGAGCTGCACCATCCTCGACAATACTTGTTATTTTCCATTCCTTGGATACACATACATATATGTACTTTTTAATACTTAATGGTGGTAATCTTGGAGTTTTGATTTGTATTTCCCTAATGACTAGTGATTTGAGATTCGATTTGTGTGTTTATTAGCCATTTATAAATCACCTTTGGAGATTTAAGTCCTTTATATCCAACTCCTTTATATTGATTTTCTAAAGTTCACCTGCCTTTAGCTGAAGGGCATCCATCTAAAGTCCTTCAAAACGTGCAGAAACTTCAAGATTTATCAAGCATGATAAGCCAGTGTTCTTGAGTGTCCCAAACTTTAACGTGGGGTTCCTCAAACTTAAGCGGGGATAGAATCTTCTCTGGATGTTGCAAAAATACATTTCCAGTTCCCACCTACATACAGACATTCTGGTTCAGTCATTCTGGGATGTGGGCCTCCGGAATCTGTATTTGCGGTAAGCTTCCCAGGTGACTCTTTGGAGGTGGTCTGGACTGAGAAACACGGCTTGAGGCATATAAATAGTGACTCCATTGTACACAGTCACAACTTCTGCCCTTTTGTGAAACAGAGGGCAGGCATCCTTAGTCATATATCATATGAACTATAGACTTAGGCAATCATTTCTAAGGACAACCTTTCCAGCTGGGAAATTCCTCCAGTTTTATGGGTCCTTTAAATTTTTCCTTCATTGATGACCTCAAAGAGGGGGCTCAGGACACAGCCTCTGTGCTCCTCAGGCCCTGTCTTCCCTTTCAGCACCAGTTTATTTACCGAAGTCCCAGCACACATTCCAGCTATGTTTACCCATGAAGATCTAGGGATTACATGTCACAGGATAACATAAGGACCTTCCTTCAAAGATTGCTTTATTTGAATTATATCATCTATTTAAAATTCAGGTGTTTTGTTTTCTAATTTCTATTCATATAGGGGAAACTGAACTTTCCAGTAGGATTAAATCTCCAGTTAAAGCCCTGTGGCCCCCTTAGCACTTAGCATTTATAATTTGATCACCATCATATGCACAGTACATCAGTGCCTGGAACACAGCAATTATTCCAAAATGCTGGTTGAATGATTGAAGAAATGAATGAGTGCTTATAGAGTTCAGGGCTTTTATGCCTCTGCTTTCTCTGGTGCTGCAAAATTTTAAAAGTGAACTTGGTTTCTTCTTTCTCATTATTCCTGTGATTTGGTTGTTCTGCTTTTATTGTTTTTCTTTGTTTCATAACTTTTGTTGTGTTTGGTGTCTATAAGAATATTGTGATAATATTACAGCTTCTTCCCAGAAATCAAATTCATTTTTAGAAGAGGCATTCCGAAACTCCTTTTAAACCTTGGATACAAATTAAGGTAACAATATATAGTAAGAAGGTTCACTTTCAAACAGTTAAAAAATAACTTACATTGTCCATTGCATCATTCAGTTCTTCCTCTGCACTCTGAAGTTTAGTTAAAACAGCTGCTCTTCTTAGGTTCAGATATTTAAGTCGCTCTATGACCGTCTAAATGGAAGGAACAGATCTTTAAATACATTGTTCAAACTGGCATTTGAGGATTTCAAATATTCTGAAAAAGTGATGAGCTCAGGAGTAGAATACATCCTTGCTTCTTCCTAGCTTCTGGTTGTTTGCTAGTAATCTATGGTGCTCCTTGGCTTATAGATGCATCACTCCAATCCCTGCCTTTGTTGTCACATAGCCAACTTCTCCCTGTGTGTCTGAGTCTCTTCTCTTATAAGGACACCAGTCACACTGCAATAGGGCTCACTGCACTTCAGTTTGACCCCATCTTAACTTGATTATATCTGAAAAGATCCTATTTCCAAATAAAGGCACATTCATATGAGGTTAAGACCTCACCATATCTTTTTGGGGGGGACACAATTCAACCCATAACAGTCTTCCCTCTGGTCCTCAAATATTCATGTCCTTAGAGGTTAGCTCTACGGGACCTCTTCGGGCGGAGGGAAGACAGCCATGTGAAGACAGGGGCAGACGTTGGAGTTATGCTGCCACCAGCCAAGGGAGGCCTGGGGCTACCAGAAGGCAGAAGAGGCAAGGATGGATCCTCCACTAGAGGCTTTGGAGGGAGCATGACCCTGCCAACATGCTGATTTTGGACTTCTGGCCTCTGGAACTCTGAAAGAATAAATTCCTGTCATTTTAAACCACCTAGTTTATGGTACTTTGTTATGGCAGCACTAAGAAACTAATACAGACACTCGGTGGAAGAATTTGAAGCGTAGAGTCTGAGATGAGAGAGGGTGAGGTAGACAAAGTCCTGATGGTACATGGTAATCTGTGGTAGATTGTATTGTGAGTTCACAGTTCACCCTCCCCTGCCTTCCCTTGCTTGTTCCCTAGTTCATGTTGGATAAAGGACACTCCCTATCCCATTGGTGTTGA
This sequence comes from Myotis davidii, assembly GCF_000327345.1. Taxonomy (NCBI): domain Eukaryota; kingdom Metazoa; phylum Chordata; class Mammalia; order Chiroptera; family Vespertilionidae; genus Myotis; species Myotis davidii. The sequence continues at coordinate 324,807 of NW_006300376.1, read as the reverse complement.
GCTTCTCCATGGAACTTGGTTTGGCCAGTGGAATGTGGGCAGAAGGGCTAGGGTCCCATGCCAAAGGGGGCCTTAACAGGCTTGGCAAGTTCCAACCAGAGCTCCTGGAGTTTCTGCCTTCGAATTGAGGAAAGTGTGTCGCAAAAAGTACTCAAATTTTGAATACATTTTGAAGCAGAAGCCTGCTGTGTATGCTTGATGGATTGAATGTAGGATGTGAGAGAAAGATAAGAGCAGCTTGGAATTTTCAGCTCACCCCTTATCCTCCAGAGAAGGGAGATGGGCTAAAACAGAGTTATTAATTAGTCATGCCTATGCGAAAAAGCCTCCATAAGATCCCAACAGTATGAGGTTTGGGCTTCCAGGTTGGCGAACATGTCTACACCAGGAGGCTGACACACCCCAACTCCACGGGGACAGAAGCTCCAGGACCCTCTCAGACCCCACCCTATGTATCTCTCCATCTGGCCGTTCATCTGTATCCTTTATCATGTCCTTTAACAAACTAGTCCTTCAGGTGCCCACCCACCATCCAGAGGCCATCCAGGAGCTGACTTGGAGTCACCGCAAAAGAATCAAAGATGCTTCTAGTGCTCTTATCTCTTAGGAAACTATAAGCATTTGGGAGCTCTGTGCCAGGAACCAGGTGCAGAGACCCATATATATTTTCTGTTATCTCACAGATATCTAATAGTCACCTCAGTTTTAAACATGCAAGATAAAACTCATGACCCACTACACACACCCACTCCAACTCAAACGCACTCCTCCCAGTCTTCCCCTCTCAGTAACGTCAAATCCATCCTTCCAGCTGCTCATCCTTAGACTTTCAATTTTCAAATAATTTCAGATTATCTCTCACCAGACTAGCTTCTGCCCTTCTGCCACACCAATTTACAACCCCAACAGCAACGTATGAGGGTTCCAATCTTTCCACAACCTTGCCAACACTGGTTAGTGCCTGTTTTTCTTGTTGTTTTTTCATTTCAGCTGTCTCAGTGGGTGGGAAGTGGTATTTCATTATGGCTTCGTTTTGCATTTCTCTAATGACTCATGTTGAGCATCATCATGAGCTTATTGCTGCTATTTGCTTTAACTTTTCTTTGAGGCAATTTTTGCCATACAGAGATTTTAGATTTAAGTGTAGTTTTGATTTTAATATAAACAAAATGAATAAATACAACACCACATTTTTAAGTGTCAAAATAAATGTTTCAAACAATAACTGGTTAAACATGTAAATATCTTTCTGATGTTTGTTAAAATAAGTACAAGCCAGTCAACAACTTTTTGATTTTCTAAACTGTGGGATATTTTTATTAAAAATTGCACTCACATTAAAGAGGTCCTCTGGGGGCTTATTTCCATCAAGCTCAATGAAATACTGGGGATTGTGTTCAGCCATTATTTCCTACAGATAATAGAAAAGAAACCTTATACTCTAGGATCATCGGGAAAACTGAGTACAAGAGCAGAATCTTAATATACTATGAGGGAATCTTGAAGTCTAAATGCGTTACACATGACATAATGTATGTGGTTTTCAGTGCCCGAGCTATTCAAAATGACCATACTGACTTCTATTCCTTTCAGCAGGGTATGGGTGTCTGCTTTACCATATTCTCACTAGCATTAGGACGTCTTATTCCTTGTTCATCTTCTAAAATTTGATCACGAAAATGATACTTCATTATGCAGATTAGCATTTCTTCATACTCAGAGAAGCTAAAAAATTTTGGGAGGCCTGTTACTCTTTTGTCTTTCATTTTTGTGAACTGTCTGCTCATATTTGTGGTCTATTTATCTCAGAAGGGTGAGAACTGACAGGTTAAGAAAAATTATTTCTATGACTTTTTCATAATTGATGTGGGTATATTTCCAGGTTATCTTTTGAGTAAGGTTTTTAATTTTTTTTATTTCTCGAAGTCCTACATGTAATGAAATGGAAGCTATCGTTTTTTCCCTTTGCGATCTCATCGCTTGTTTGGCTGAACATGTGTTAAGCATTCACCACTTGCCATTCTTTGGGCACTGCACTGGGCACCGGTGATGCTAGTATGTAAGACCTTGTCCCAACCCTTGACGAGACTAGCTCTGCTTATCTTCCCCTGTAAATACAGTTTTCTAATTTTCTGAATCTGATTTTAATTTGCTTTATTTCACTTAACACATTGCGCACCAGTAGTTTTATTGCCAGCTTTACCCAGCGGCCAGATAAATTTCTATTGAATGAGTACAAAAAACGTTTTACAAAGTATCATACGTTAAAAAGATATTAGCTTGTAACAACATGTAATAAATAACTTCAAAATGCAATGGGTGTTTAATTTTAAGACGTGCCTTTAACATTTATGTAAAACACTGTGTCATATGAAAACACGAGAATGCTTGTGATCCGCCTGCCATGTGTTAAGGACTATGCAGGAGGAAAGAATGTTATACATAGACATGTAAATGATTGCTAAGAAGCTATGTTTAAAGGCCATGGACAGAGAGGAGGAAGAGAGGATTAAAAGATATACAGGAGAAACAATTAAATTTCTCATTTTGGGGGGTAGATCATGAGAATTAAAATGATCCACATATTTGTCTTTAAAATATATGAACAGTATAAAACAAATTATTTTAGTTTCTCTATCCGATGGGAAGAGGCAACTTGAAGACTTGTTTTTTATTTATATTTATTGTTGCTGAGCATGATGTCTAGCCAAATACCCAAGTTTAATAAATTTATTCTTGTTGAATAAATTTTCAACACAATTTGGCTATCTCCCCTGGATTTTTGGCCTATAAAATATGTTTTTCACATAATTGTAATCATATTTTTAATGCTAAATAATTACAAAAATGATGGCTTTATCATGTTTACATATAACCAACTTTGAATAGGATACTCACAGAAACCAATCTGGGGGTAATGCTTCTTTAGATTGCAATTTAAATAAACTTTAGAATAAAAGATGTACCTTAAGTGTACATTTGTTTTGACAAACCCATAAATTACAGATTGAAAATGATTTCACAAAAATAGTCTGTTAGCATGGGTTTTCCAATCTCCAACCATATATGAACCCCCTAGTAACTTTTGAAAAAATGCAGTTCATTTATCATGTTTCAGCAACACTGATGCTTTGTAAGAGTAAAATAATATTGTTTTGTGAAACAGCCTTTGGGAAGGAAGCCTTATTCTAATAGCATTCTACCAAATTCAAGTGGAGGAGAACCAGCAAGATGACATATGGGGGTGAATAAGTGTGGGAGCTATTTAACTAGTGATAGAATACAAATACCTATATTCCCATTTTTAGCAATATATCTTGTTCTTACTTCTAAAGCATGAAGAATCATATCCTTATAAAGTTTAACGATGTTCTCAATATTTTCCATATAATCCTCTGGCCTCTGAACTAAATGTTGAAGAATTTCAGCCACCACTTGCATTTCGGCAATAAATGCCTAAATGGAAAATAAAAGATTTAAAATATCTTTATGTTAATGATTATTTAATTTATAAGCCACATCCCTCCCTCTTTACATCTAGATGCCATTTTGGTGTGAGAAGCAGACAGAAGGGAAAATTAAAGTCTGAGGGTTTTTATTTAAGAGAGATTAAACACCTTATGGGGCCCTTATCAGATGGAATAAAACTTGAGATTGACTTTGGTATTTAGTAATGTCTTTGTACTTCTCAATGAGTATGGAACAGCAGGGAAAGAACATCATCTTTTTAGAGACAAAATAAAGGAATTAGATTTCCTCTGAAAACCTGAGCTACTAGCTAATTCATTCACTCATTCAGTAAAGATGGATCGGGTGCCCACTATGTGCAAGCAGCTCTAGGAACTTGAAATACTAAAGTGAATAAAACCAACTAAGTCGCTGGGGATAATGGACCATGCATTCCAGTTGGGGCATAAAGAGCATAAACAAGTAGACAAATTAACATATAACAGGTTAGGTGGTGTTCAGAACGAGGAAGAAAGATAAAGCAGGATAGAGGGAAGGGAGACTAATGGGAGAAGGTGCTATTTTAATCAGGTGGTCATGGAAGAGTTCCTGGAAGAAGCAATCGTTGAGTAGAACCCAGAAGGAAATGAGGGAGAGAGCCACACAGATTTCTGGAAAATAATATTTCAAGGCAGCGGGAATAACGCATGTAAAAGTTCTCAGCCCAAGGCCTGAAAATGTTCAATATCATATTTATTATCCTATTATTATTTTATGTAATATCTGCTATTTTCTGTTATCCATGCGATCATTTAATGTAATTCTCATGAATGTTAAAAAGTACAGTATATGGTACTGGGATATTACCTCTTCTTCTTCTTGTTCTTCCTCTTCTTCCCCTTCCTCTTCTCCTCTTCCTTCTTTATGGGCTTCTTTCTTTTTTTTCCTTCGATTCTCAATGACTTCCGGATCCCACTGCTCTCTTGTGTAAATGTACCCGGTGGTACTGTGCTGCCTTTGCCCAGAAACTTTTTGGCATAAATCATAGTCAGGGCACTAAGGAACATTAGTAATCATTTAAAACATGTTGAATATGCTTTTACTTCCTATTCACATATTATGCAATACATAAACCAAAAAATTCTTTAAAACCCCAAGCAAATGTAGTATTTTAAGTGTTATTTTGTGTCAGGTTTCATTATATAAACAACCTTTATGGTATGTCAACATTTTTTGTTTGTTTTTTGTTCTTTTTTAAAAAAATTTTTTATTGTTGAAAGTATTACAGGCCTCCTTTTTCCTCCATTGACCTCTCCCAACCCTCCCCCATCAACAATTTTCTTTATCCAAAATTAATATATGTAATAAACGTCAGAAGTTTTAAGATAAAAAAAGGGTTAGACTAACAGTAAAAAGAGTTAGAGAAATACAGTAGAAAGTCAGTTTAGCCTGCACAGGAAGATTCTGTCAAATTAATTTCATAAGGAAAGATTTCCGGAGGATGAGGCCCAGAAATCAGGATTTTAAAAAGATTCCCAGGTGATTCTAATGTGCAGCCAAGGTTGAGAACCGCTGACTTAGAGGATATTATGCTAAGTGAAAGAAGTAACAGAGAATGACAAATACCATATGATTTCACTTATATGTGGAATCAAAAGACCAAAACAAACAAACTAAACAGAAACAGACTCATAGATACAGAGAACAAACTGATGGTTGCTAGAAGGGAGAGAGGAGTTGGGGGGGGTGTGTGAAAAAGATGAAGGGAGTAAGAAGTGCAAATTGGTAGTTACAAACCAGTCACAGGGATGTAAGGTACAGCATAGGGAATATAGTTAATAATATTATAATAACTATGTATGATGTCAGGTGGGTACTAGACTTATTGGAGAGATCATTTCATAAATTGTATAAATGTCTAACCACTATGCTCGACACCTGAAACTAATCTATATATATAAAAGGCTAATATGCTAAGTGTCCGACCATTCGACTGGTCACTATGACATGCACTGACCACCAGGGGGCAGATGTTCAAAGCAGGAGCTGCTGTGACACACACTGGCCATTTACAGAGAAAAAGCACCATGGATCTGGTGCCTACAAAGCAACACTCGGCTTCCCCCAAGTGGGACACTGTCCCTGCCACCACCCCAGAGTGGCATCCCACCAAATCGCAGCCAACGCTGCCAAGACTCCATGGCGCAAAATGTGGCCCACAGCCCAGCCCAGCCAGGAAACAGTCACTGTGGGCGCTGGGTAATGACATCACGTAGCAACGTCCAGCTTCCTCTCCCTAGTGACTAGCCTCCTTGGAGTTTCTTTAGCCCAAGAACCTGACTTGCTTTATAGCCAGGTAGAACATTTCACACTTTAACCAATGTCTGTGAAGTGTTTTTCCGTGCTTCATCTCATTTGATCCCCACAGAAATCCTGGAGTAGGTAGATAGGAGACTTGGTAGAATCCTATTTTCTTTTCATTAGCTGGAAAACAGAGATTTAGAAAGCTTAGAAACTTGACCCGACTGAAAAGTAAGAAATGGTGGACCTTGAAAATGACTTCAGGTTTTCTCACTGTGCAGAATATAGTCAAACACTGCTACAGTTAAATATTTTGCCCTTTGTTCTCCCTGTGTGATCTACAATAATAATCTGCTTCGTGTTGATATTTACTGCTGTGTTGCTGACAATTACCTGAAAGAGAAGTTGGGGTGCTTTACTGGGCTGGAAAAAGTTTAGCTAAATCAGAAAGCAGGTCTAATTAAGCAAGTTTATCTATATATTTAAAGCTCTCTCTGGTGCCAATCCCACGTGTGTGTTTTGATCTGTCATTGTTGATTGTGAATTTGGTTGACACTTCTGTTATAGAGAAAGGGCGAATACTGATATTAAAATATTTCTTCTAATTAATTTCCTTTCAATGTGCACGAATTTGTGCACCGGGCCACTAGTAGAAAATGATATTAAATGTCAAGTTGAAAAAAGTTAAGAAAAGGATGAGAATGGAGAAAAATGGGGGAATATCTACATATTTTCAACCAAAAGGTATACTGTGCATTGACAATATTTACAGTTTTATGGGTGAAATATTTCATAAAATGCCAATCATTAATGGGGCCTGAAAGGTTATTTATTCTAGTCCAAACTTTTCATTTTGTAAATGAGAAAACTGAGTCTGGATAGTAAAGAGAAACAAACCAAAACCAAAGTCTATAAGTAATTTCCTTCTTTCAAAGTGCTTTCACATGTGTAATATTTGACTCAATTCTCAAACTAATCGTGTAAGAGAAGCAATCCCATATTACGATGAAAGCCATTCTGCTGATCAGAGAAGAAATGCGCTGGCAGGTTGACTGTGGTCTCAGATCACAATGTCATGAGGGCAAACCACAACTTGGAGCCAGGCTTCTGGCCCATAGCCCATGTTCCGTGGCACACTAATAATGATAATAGGGGTTAGGGCTACATATCCTGCTCCGAATAATTTTTAGGATAAAAAACTCTGGATGATGGTTTATCAATGTGGTCTCAAACATTATGGTGTAACTGTATATAGGGAACTGTAAATAGACATGTGTGTGATTTAAGTCTGGAGTGAGGCTTAGACATTCTAACAAGCATTCTCACGGACTCTCATGTGACAGTTCATGTACCACATCTTTGAGAAACAAAGAAGACAAGAAACTTTAGGACCTTCCTTCCTCATTTTCTGATTTCTTCAGGCCGCCTTGATGTGGCAATGGGAGGGCTATTTATTGAGGCAAGACTTCTATTTAGGCTTCCACATCTTTCACAAAAAAATCTCAACCCATTCAGGTAATTTTTAAAATGTTTATGCTCTTATTCAACAACGCAGAATACCCACATTGCGGGTCCTTGAGAAGACTATTGCCTTGAGTTGTCTCCTGTTTTCACTAGTAGAAACTGATTAACAAGGGGGCCAGTCCGAAGGACATGCCTCTGAGCAGTGGTCCTCAAACTTCAGCGGTCACCTAAAGGACTTTTCAACAGATAGCTGGAGGCCATCCCCAGAGTTTTTGACTCGTAGTTTGGAGGTGGGGCCACAGAATTTGATTTCTTTTTTGAATTTTCAATTACAGTTGACATTCAATATTATTTTATATTAGTTTCATATACAGCAGATAGTGATTAAACAATCATGTATGCACTTCTAACAAGCTTCTGAGTGCTGCTGATGCAGTTGGTTTGGAAACCATACTGTGAGAACCACTGCTGCAGGAGATCACTGGCCCTTAACCATATATTTATATATATTTGTATTACAGAC
>NW_006300376.1:300528-316932 GCF_000327345.1 Myotis davidii | reverse complement strand
TCTTTAGAATATGATGAAAGACATAGGCTTTTATTTCATAAAAATGCACATACATATAAAATTTTGTACGTAATTTCAGGAGGTTCATAAATGCTGAAGGAATTATGGATCCCAGGCTAAGAACTTTTGCTCTAGAAATTCCAGGTTTTGTCCCCAAATAAGACTAAACCAGCGGTTCTCAACCTGTGGGTCGCGACCCCTTTGCGGGTTGAATGACCCTTTCACAGGGGTTGCCTAAGACCATCGGAAAACACATATAATTACATTTTGTTTTTGTAATTTTGTGATTGATTAATCACTATGCTTTAATTATGTTCAATTTGTAACAATGAAAATACATCCTGCATATCAGATATTTACATTATGATTCATAACAGTAGCCAAATTACAGTGATGAAGTAGCGACGAAAATAATTTTATGGTTGGGGGTCACCACAACATGAGGAACTGTATTAAAGGGTCGTAGCATTAGGAAGGTTGAGAACCACTGGACTAAACCATCATGTACTGTGTGTTGTACTGAGTTCGGTCTCACATTCGGCCCTCTGATTGCACTGCAGAAATTGCCATGGGCACTCACTGTCACACTTATAAATGGGGTTCAGGACTTCATCCTCTGCATTGACAATCGCTTTCAGTAAGATCCATGTAAGATATTTCTCTCCTTTTTAATAGGACTCGTTTTTCCTGAGGAATGGCTTGCTTGTCTTTTCATGGTCAATGTAAATTTTATGTAACTGGCCATACTTCCCCTTCTACTCTGGCTCATCAAACTTAGAACCAAATTGATGCCTGAAATTTAGTAAGCATCTGGCACTATAGCCTTTGTGCTCTTGTTCCACCACGTTTTAAAATACCTATACAATCTATCTTTTCCATGGCTTAGACATTATATTTGGCTTCAGTTAATTGTTTGCGATCTTTTCTTCTCTCTATTACACACGTTCACGTATGTGACAGTCTCAAGATCACAGGGATTTCGATTGGTCTCTGACCATGACCTGTGGCTGGGGCTGTGTGCTCAGCACTGCAATACCACCTCTCTCTCACGCTGACCTCCACACACCACTGGGTCCCAACACCTGAGCTAAAAACCATCTAATTTATTTTGAGCTGTCAAGCCTTTTGGAGAATCAGGCAGGGTATGAATACAAAAGCTTATCATTCATTTTCTTTTCTTTCTTTTTTAAAAATATATTTTTATTGATTTCAGAGAGGAAGGGAGAGGGAGAGAGAGACAGAAACATCAACGATGAGAGAGAGTCATTGACCGGCTGCCTCTTGCAAGCCCCCCACTGGGGACCAAGCCCACAACCCAGGCATGTGGCTTTGACTGGAATCGAACCTTGGACCCTTCAGTCCGAAGGCCGATGCTCTATCCACTGAGCCAAACCAGCTAGGGCATCATTCATTTTTATATAAACAAGTAGTCCTCACCTCACTGTATTCTTATCAAAATCTCATGAGGCAGTTATCACCATCTTTGTAAAGAGGAACTGAGGTTCCTAAATGTGCTTGCCAATGAGAAAGGAGAGAATTGGGAACAGGAGCCAGCCTTGATTCTTAATCAGTCTATTTCTTTAACATTCATGTGTCCAAATCATTTGTTTGTTCTTTTATTTTATTTAACTAGAAAATGTATTCGGTGTCAACTAGGTGCCAGATATTGAGCTAGTTTATGTAAGACATGGCTCCTGCCTTCAAGTAAGGCCGAGTCCAGAAGGAAAATAGTCAATGACAATATAGTGAGGTAATGTGATAGAGAGATGAGATTAATGTGAATGGTCATCAGAGATGTATTTAAGGTTTAAGAGTGTATAGCTCAGTCTCTATGACTGATGCATAAATTAGTATTTCCCTAATTACTTAAAATTTTTATAAACAGTCCTTTAACTTCACTTCCATGAAAAAGAATGGTTAACTATACTAGAAAACAACTTCTTACCTTAATATTGATTATAATATCAGGTTTCAAATCTAGATTTTTAATTAAGGCTATTTGCTGCAAAGTAGTCATGGCATCCTGTGGAAGTGTTGGTATTTCAGTGATAATATAACCTGTAGAGTAAAATATAATTTTTAAAGTGTTATATTACCCATGTGAGAGCAAGGAATTATTATTGCTTTACAAAATGTCATCTAATTTCTGATGAACACTAATGCAGGGGATGGAACCTGCAACAGAGGTAGTGCCCTTGACAGGGAATTAAATCTGAGACCCTTCGGGTCCACAGGCCAATGCTCTAACCATTGAGTAACTGGCCAGGGCTCCTTATCAAGTTTGGTGAAGGATCAAGAATATCCACAATTATCCTAAAGACCATTAAAATACCCTTCCTTTTCCAATTACCATTGTGTGAAACTGAATTTTCTTCATGTACTTCAACAAAAACAATATATTGCAACAAACTAAGCAAAAGCAGATGTGAGAATTCAACTAGGTCTTCTCTTAAGCCAGACACTAAAGAAATTTGCAAAAATAAAATATCACTAAATATTGTGCTTTGAATAATATAATTATGTTTATAAAATATGCTATTTATGTTAACATGGAACTGTTTTTTAAATATTTTAAACATGTTCTAGTTTTAATTTCTAATATGGTAAATACTGATAGATATAACCCATAAGTAAAAGCTCCTTTGGAGCCTCAACAATTCTCATAAGTGTAATGGAATCTTGAGAACTGCTATCCTATACAATGCCTAGAGTAGTGTAATAAAAAAAGCTACTAAGCATCTGTTGGTAGATGAATAAATGTGTCTCATAAGCCAACCTCAAAATCCCCACTTAAGAAGATATCGATCACAATCTTTTATTAAAAAAAAAAATCAGATCAACAACTCTCATGGTAATCCAAAACCTCATTAAATATGTCCGTTTCTCCTATACTTTCTCACTTTACTTTTTGCCTCTATGCGTTGGACGCTGTTCAGAGAAGCAACCCTAAGCAGGAAGGGAGATCTGTTATCTTGGGTTTGGATATGTGAGTGTTACCATGATTCTCTCCTGTTTTACTATAATCCTTAGTTTCCAACTTGGCTTTCGCTTCCTTATTTGTTCCTGCTGTTATCTTTGAAACACTCTGCAAGAGGAGTGGCATCCCGAGGCATTCATTCTATTTGAGGCTCTTTAAGCGAGCCCAAGGCACCACTGCAAAAATACAGCCACGCATGCAGCCGTGCCTTCTCAGGAATTGGAGCCTGAGCCAGGGTCTTTCTCTGCTTGCCTCCTCCTGCTGTTCTGGCTTTCTTGCTTTCCTGTCTCAGCACTCCCCTAGTTTGGTCTGGCTCCTGTCGTTAATCTAGTCCTCACTTGATTAACAAATTCTTTTGAACTTGTTTTCAAAGCTTTGACCAGTGCCTCCTCTGGACGTGTTAATGTCCAGGTCTGACACATCACAAAGGTGGGTGCTGTGGTGAATGGGGCAGCTTGCCCAACCCCAGACTGAATTCAAGCAATCTGCATATAACCTGGCCCAGCTCACCCCTCCCATCAGACAATTCCAAAGCCCCGGGTCAGCAACCTGTTGGAATGCAGGGAGGCTTCTCAGGTCCACAGTCAGGAACTAAGCTGGGTGAACAGACTGAAGCCTGCCAATAACTAGAGCCAGAGGACAAGCTGGGGCTATTCTCGTTTCCGTTCCTGCCTGAGAAGTGTGGATTAATACGGAGAAACCTAAATAACCCATTGACAGGACTTAGTAATCAAACTCAGGGTGAATGGGAAAGCAGTCAGCGGAAGCTGTCAGCACTGGGAGGAGGATCACAGCAGCTTTTTGAAGCTTTTGCTGAAAAACACAATGCTAAAAGAAGACTGGATCATGTAAAGTTAATTCATACAAAAGGAGAGTATAAAAAAATAAAATAAGTGAATAAGCAAAACTATCTGAAGTGCTGGATTGAATTCGGGCTCTGGGACCTGTGCCAGGGCAAAAGAAAGAGCAACTCCAGAAATTCTGCTCAGACAGAGCACTTTTTAAAAAATATATTTTTATTAATTTTTAAAGAGAGGAAAGGAGAAGGATAGAGAGGTAGAAATATTGATGAGAGAGAAACATCGATGGGCTGCCTCCTGCACGCCCCTACTGGGGATGAAGCCAGCAGACCTCCTGGTTCATGGGCCCATGCTCAACCACTGGACCACACTGGCTGGGGAAAGCACAGTTTTAAGGATGCTCTGATAACCACCAATGCACAGAAATAAACATACCAAAGTGAGAGATTTCTAGGGAGTTGAGCTTCTCCAACATTAGCTTTATGACAAGTTCATCTGGAATGCTTTGACCACTCATCAGCATCGATTGCAGCTAAGAAAAGCACAGATATTTTACATTACTGTATAATATACCTGTGATACAGTGCTTTAAAAAAATAATAACTTTGAAATTTAGATTTGTTTACCATAACCCCTGCTTCGGTTTCATTGGCAATATGTTCTTCCAAAATTGTTAGAGCTGAAATAAGAATTCAAAATATCAGCACAAAGTGGTATTAGAAGTGTCAAATTAAGAAACACATTTGTGTGTTTTGTAACTGGTAACAAAGATTAATGTTTGTGTATCACTTTAGAGGGTACAAAGCATGTTTATACACAAGTGTAGAAGCGGCAGAATACTTTCCACAGAGAACCCGTCTCTGCCACCTGGGGGACGCGAACTTCCTAAACACCACCATGCCTCAGGCGCTTATCCCCCGTATAATATGCAAGAGAATATGAGTGTGAAATGAGGCTGTGTATATGATAATGATTTGGAAACTGTGAAGTATTGCACAAAAGTATCTCGACTATATTACTTATAACCATACCGTTATATCCAGAGCCCATTAATTTTGTATGCTGGTTGTAAAAAAGGGAAATATGTATCAAGAAATTATAAAATAGATAAAAACGGAAAAAAAAGGGTCCTAAAGCTGAAATTTGAATAATGTGTTTCCTTTTTTTTTTTAAAATGTTTTTATTGATTCTAGAGAGAGAAAGGGAGAGGAATAGAGAGAAATATCAATCAACTGCCTCCTGCACACCATCTACTTGGGATTGAGCCTGCAGCCCAGGCATGTGACCAGACCAGAGGTCACATAAACCTGTGACCTCTTGGTTTATGAGTTGATGCTTAACCACTGAGCAACACCAGCTGGGCAAGTGTTTCCTTTTTAAGAGGAAATATTCCATCTCTTGCTAGAAAATGTCCTGGGATAGAAATGACATGGGAGGACCCAGGAGCTATATTATATCCCTAGCTGCTAATAACCTATGGAACACTTGATATTCTTTAAGATTTCCTACAAATGAATTTTTTGATCAAAAAGGAAATTTTATTTTATTTTTTTAAAGTTTTTGTGTGTATATTTATTGAATTGTTTCCCTCCAAATGAGTATTCAATTGCAATTTCACTAACAGCCCATGGAATGTTCATTTCATACATTCTTGCAAACAATGACTGTGTAGAAACTTTAAAAATTTACTGCCAACTTGATAGGCAAATATGAATCGGTGTTATTTAAATTAGCATTTCTTTGAATAACAATGAGGTTAAACTCTTTTTTTCTTATATTTGCCTATTGTTTCTACCTTTATGAATTGTTTTTCAAAGAGGCCATAAGTAGTTGTATTGATTATCAGAATATTTATATGTAAAGACATCAATCCTTGCCTTATATATTGCAAAGAATGTAAGTCAATTTATAAATAATAAAAAATGAATTTATCACTGAAGATAATGAAGTGCTGGAAAATATTCCCAAGAGCAGTTGTGAGAGTTTCTTCTGTGTTCATGTTTCAGAGGAAGACACTCCAAAGACACACATCCTCAACAGCTCAAAATGGTGAAACCAGAGAATTGGAAGCGACAGAATGGAATCAAAGACCCTTCATAAACCCTCCTAAGTTTTATGAACAAAACTAGGACTTACCAAAGGGCAAAACATGTTTGACTCTATTATAAAGATAATTCACTGGGTTGATAGTTATGTGTGATAAAGCAAAATGTTAGTCACAGACTATAGATAGGTTATATGAGTGTTCATTATATAACATTTGAAAGTTATTATACTAAAATATTGGTGGGGGGAGAAGTAAAATTTACCTTCTACACGAATACATTTCCATTCGTGTGCTATTTGACGGGCTAATGTTGTCTTCCCAACACCCTTAAAAAGAAAGATTATTTAAAACCCAATAAAATCGCTATTTGCCAGTGGAACAGATATTCTTATTTTAGAAGATTCTATTGACAGTTACTATTATCAAGTGAACTATTTTCCAAAGTAAATGAAAAGTATACCCAAAAAATCAGGAAACTGTACCAAAATAATATTCCATGTATTAAACACTTTTGAATGTCAAATCATTGTGATTATATTGAGATTCATCATTTTAGTTCCTTCTTAAAGTTCATAATCATGAACTGTTTATGGCCAACTTCCTGCAGTCCCTCTCCCCCCAGCCGGCTGGCCCCCCAGTAAGCCTTGATCACCATCCAGGCCGAGGGACCCCACCTGTGCACGAATTCGTGCATCAGGCCTCTAGTAGATAATAAAAGGATATCATAAACACATTTATCCAAAATATATTTTAAAACAAACAAAATGGATAAATTCTTAGAAAAATCAGTTTCTTAAGGAAAAAAAAAAAGGAAAACCTAAGTGGTTCTTTAACCATTAAGGAAATGGGGTCAATAATTAAAAATGGGGTCAGTAATTAAATTTTTCCACAAAGAAACCAGATGGTTTTGTTGAAGAGCTCCATGTCTTACAAGACTTGGACTTCATAAGACTTTTATTTAGTAACTCCCAATAGAAAAAAGTCCTTTTTTTAAAAAACATATTTTATTGATTTTTTACAGAGAGGGATAGAAAGAAACATCAATGGGAGAGAAACATCGATCAGCTGCCTCCTGCACACCTCCTATTGGGGATGTGCCCGCAACCAAGGTACATGGTTCGATTCCTTGGAATCGAACCTGGGACCTTCTAGTCTGCAGGCTGACGCTCTATCCACTGAGCCAAACCAGCTGGGGCGAAAAAAGTCCTTCTTAATGAATATCTTAAAGTATCACACTCTAAGATAAAAGATCACGTTAATGAAGTAACAGCTGCATCTGGTTACATTCATTGTTGATTTTTAAACTCTGTTATGTTTTTAGAAACATAATAAAATTATTAGAATCATTTCTTGGTATCTGTCCTAGGATCCATATAACTTTAGGTTAAAAAGCAGGATCCAGCCTTTGGTCTCTGCTGTTCTGAAGAGGTTCTAACCAGCTCTGGCTCCTAGTGGTAACTTACAACTAGCTCTGTGGTTGCAAAGAGCTCTCATCTAGAGGGCCTTACTGGAGCTGCCTAGAAAGGCAAGCTGTCTTATGACAGCCATTTCTGGTTCCTTCCTGTTTTGTGGAAAGACAATGCATAGGTTCACTGACACATTATGGGCCAAGATGAGGCACCTTGCCTCCCAGTAGCTTCAGATATTAATGGGAGAACTTCCCATTTGTCCTGATATTGTCCCCCCTTCACATACCCAGAGAAGCTCACAACAAAATCCACAGGAAGTTTTATATGCACATTGAGTCTGATGTAACCTTGGGTCACATACAGCTAACACTTGTCATTGTACAGTGTTTTGAGGAGTTAAATTCTTTGTAATACAAAACCAAAGATAATGTAGGTTCCTTTCCAATTATAATGCACAAGAAGAGAGAAAGTTATACATTTACAACCAATATTGTATCAGGTTTTAAGTCATACAATGAAAGTCTAACAAACACTCAAAAAAATTAGAACACTATGTGATTTTCATTCTTAATTGGCAACATAAGATTCATAAGATTATGACTTTAAAAAACTAAAAAAGTATACTAAATAAATACTTCTTAAAAAAGAAGGAAATCTTACCTTTTGCAAAAGCATGGATGGACCTGGGGAGTATTATGCTGATTGAGATAAGCCAGTCAGAGAAAGACAAATACCATGTGATCTCACTAATTTGTGGAATCTAATGAACAAAATAAACTAACAAACAAAATAGAAACAGACTCATAGATGTCAGAAGGGAGGAGGTAAGGAGGCTGGGTGAAAAAGGTGAAAGCCATTTCATATCACTAAAAACATGGCTTTTGCTAATAATTGCAAATAAGTTAAACACATGTATTAAAATAATAATAGGGGTCCAGGGAGAGGGACTGTGGGAGTGCACTAACCAACAGAGGGTGGCTCCTGCATTGAGCGTCCGCCCCCTGGTGGTCAGTGCACATCATATGACTGAACTACTGGCGGGCTGGCCAACTTCCTGCAGTCCCTCCCCTCCCCTGGCCCCCCAATAGACCTTGATCACCAGCCAGGCCGAGGGACCCCACCTGTGAACAAATTTCATCCACCGGGCCTCTAGTATATTAATAAAAAAAATGGACAAAGTCCCCACCTTTGTGAAACTTAGGGTCTCATTGTGGAGGCTCATTAATCAAATAATTCCCAAATGTCTTATTATGAGCAGTGAAAAATATCATGAAGGCAGATTCCATGGTTCAGTGAATGTTTTAACATGATGATTTGGGGAGGTGAAAATAGTATAATATACAGATGATGTATTATAGGATTGTACACCTTAAACCTATATAACTTAATTAACCAATGTGACGCTAATAAATTCAATTTAAAAACAGAAGTACAAATTGGTCCTTAGAGCATAGTTATGGGGATGTAAAGTACAGCATAGGGAATATAATCCATAATATTCTAATAACTATGTATGGTGTGAGATAGGTACTAGATTTATTGGGATGATCACTTAGTAAGTTATGTAATGTCTAATCAATGGGGTGTACACCTGAACCTAATATAATAATGTATGTCAACTGTAATTGAAAAATAAAAATTATTTAGAAATGAAAAAAAAAACACAGAACAAAAACTGGCCAAATTAACTAAGTTGTTAGATACTCTAGGGCGGTGTTTAGGGAGAGAGTGTGACGGTCTGGAGTGCTGTCATGCTCAGTGCCTCTATCTGAGTGTGTGCAGTCCATAGAAATGCACCCAGATGTACATCTATGAGTCATTTTCTGTATGCTTATTATCCTTCAATAAAGTGTTTTTTAAAATTATATCAAATAAGTTAGAAGAGATAACTTACTGGTTTCCCAAATACAACAAAGCAAACTGGTTTAGATAACATAAAGTGTTTTTCAGCTTCATCTTCATTAAATATATCCACAAAAGGATGTTCTTCTATCTTCTCTTGAAAAGTCATAATAAAAAATACTGCAATAAGAAAGAGTAAGATTGTTAAAGTGCCTAATTTAGTTGGAATAAGTAGGTAGGCTAGGGAGAACTAAAATACCCTATAAATTTACTTAGCCCAGAAGCCATTTCATATCACTAAAAACATGGCTTTTGCTAATAATTGCAAATAAGTTAAACTCATGTATTAAAATAATAATAGGGGTGTGGGGGAAGGGACTGTGGGAGGTTGGCTGTGGGCAAGCACTAACCACCAGGAGGCGGCTCCTGCATTGAGCATCTGCCCCCTGGTGGTCAGTGCACATCATATGACTGAACTACTGGCGGGCTGGCCAACTTCCTGCAGTCCCTCCCCTCCCCTGGCCCCCCAATAGACCTTGATCACCAGCCAGGCCGAGGGACCCCACCTGTGCACGAATTCGTGCATCAGGCCTCTAGGAGATAAACACATTTATCCAAAATATATTTAAAAACAAACAAAATGGATAAATTCTTAGAAAAATCAGTTTCTTAAGGGCAGAAGCCATTTCATATCACTAAAAACATGGCTTTTGCTAATAATTGCAAATAAGTTAAACTCATGTATTAAAATAATAATAGGGGTGTGGGGGAAGGGACTGTGGGAGGTTGGCTGTGGGCAAGCACTAACCACCAGGAGGCGGCTCCTGCATTGAGCATCTGCCCCCTGGTGGTCAGTGCACGTCATATGACTGAACGACTGGCCGGCTGGCCAACTTCCTGCAGTCCCTCCCCTGCCCCAGTCGGCTGGCCCCCCAATATGCCTTGATCACCAGCCAGGCCGAGGAACCCCACCTATGCACAAATTCGTGCATCAGGCCTCTAGGAGATAAACACATTTATCCAAAATATATTTAAAAACAAACAAAATGATAAATTCTTAGAAAAATCAGTTTCTTAAGGGGGAAAAAAAAGAAAGGAAAACCTAAGTGGTTCTTTAACCATTATGGAAATGGGGTCAGTAATTAAAAATCTTCCCACAAAGAAACCAGATGGTTTTGTTGAAGAGCTCCACGTCTTACAATCTTACAGATTCTCTTTCAGAAAAAAGATAGTATAGACCTTTTTTTATGGGTCTCATATAACCTCCATACCTAAACAAGAGAACAGTGTGAAAAAGCATAATTATGTGCCAATTTCATTCATGAATAAGATTTTAAAAATCTTAATCAATATAATAGCAAGTTGAATCCAGCAATATATAAAAAAGATAACAACATCATGATCAAGTTGGGTTTTCCTCAAGAATTCAAGGCTGGTTTAATATGAGAACATTAAATTATCACATTAAATTAAAGGAGAAAAACTATATGATTATCTTAATGGAAAAAGTATGGGACAATTCAACACCCTTTAATTATTAATAAAAGATAAATTAGGAATAAAGGAAACTTCCCTAACTGATAAAGAGTATGAAAACAAGACACACACATTTAATGATTAAATATTTAAGGAGTTCTTTTTAAAGTCATTACAAAGACAAAAATGTGTAATTATTCTCAGTTGATCCGATTACCTGTACAGAAAACTCAATCATGGATAAATTTTAAGAGTTAATGAGATAATCCACTTTTCTGGATTCAAAATCATTGTACAAAATTCAGTTGTATTTCTATACACCAAACAACAGCTAGAAAATTTTAACAAAAAATAAATATGACTTAATAGCAAACATATAAGTAGCCAGGATTAAATATAATCAAAGATAGATAGGCCCTTTATGAAAAAATTACAAAACCTTATAAAAGACTTTAATAAGCAAACTTCAAAAATGGAATAAAACTATGTCAGAGTGGTCTGGGACACCGTTCAGGGAAAAAAAAAATGGATTGAGGGGATTATATGCTTCTAGGTACATGGGATCTGATTATACTTCTCTATGGAAGCTAAGAATTTTCAAATGGGCTTAATATAACTAACATTATTTTAAGATGTCATTATGAAACAAGACATAGCGAGAAACATTACTAGTATATTAAAAATACCTAAG
This sequence comes from Myotis davidii, assembly GCF_000327345.1. Lineage (NCBI taxonomy): Eukaryota > Metazoa > Chordata > Mammalia > Chiroptera > Vespertilionidae > Myotis > Myotis davidii. The sequence goes on along the minus strand of NW_006300376.1, from coordinate 305,690 downwards.
ATGAATACTTCATGAATGACAGGGCTGAAATTTTAAGCTTTTTATACCAAAAATATAAGTCATACTACCATGAAATGTAGTTTTAAAGGGGAAAATGCATCTATACCTTTTAGAAAGATGGTGCATTTATTAAAGAAACTCTATTAAGTACTAAGACTCTATTAAATACTAAGGCCTGGGATGAGGCTACCTAGGTGGACGTCAAAAGTACCTTGAATCCCCAGGTTCCCGAGTGCTCTGCGGTAACAGAAGCAGCCCCTCCTCCTTTCTGGAAGATTTCAGGCTCTTCTGGCCTGGCCTAGTGGAGATGCCTCAGGAGACAATGCTTGCCTTCCACCCAGATTTGCCTTCACCCTCCCTCATAGCTTCTAGAGCAGTAGCTGCGGTCAAATGTCAGCCTAGCCCAGAGGTCAGCAAACTCATTAGTCAACAGAGCCAAATATCAACAGTACAGCGATTGAAATTTCTTTTGAGAGCCACATTTTTTAAACTTAAACTATATAGGTAGGTACATTGTTATTAAGTTAATTAGGGTACCCCTAAACTGGCCTTTGCTAAAAACGTCCTCAATCTGATTGAGGTACGTTCGCTGAGGTCGACCCCTTCCAACTCTCCCATCCACACTCGTCTTGTATACTTGTTTCGTCTATCTCCTTTCCAAAAACAGACTTCTGCGCATGGGCCACAAAGTTTCAATCGCACTGTACGTGCATGCCCGCATGTGGTATCTTGTGGAAGACCCGCATGTGGCTCGTGAGCCGCGGTTTGCTGACCACTGGCCTAGTCCAACTGGTGAGGCACTGGTACAGGAAAAATAGGTATTAGGCACCTAAAGAGCTGAAGGGCCTGGCTATAATATGCCAGTAGAAACCAGGAAAACATCCTGGGAGATCTTGAGAGTGCTGGGTAGGGGAATGTTGACTGGATAAGACTTTATTGACATGTGGGCTCTCTCCCAGGACTCGTGCTTTAACATCTGGTTAGGAGACCTGGAGTGGGTCCTAATTCACTTGGTCAAGGGCCTGTAAGGAACAAGATCAGAAAATAAAGGAGTTTGGAGGAAGAGCATGTGAACGGACAAATGAGAGTGGTACAGCAGTCACATTCTAAGGCAGCGGTTCTCAACCTGTGGGTCGCGACCCCTTTGGCGGTCGAATGACCCTTTCACAGGGGTCGCCTAAGACCATCCTGCATATCAGATATTTACATTACGATTCATAACAGTAGCAACATCACAGTTATGAAGTAGCAACGAAAATAATTTTATGGTTGGGTCTCAACATGAGGAACTGTCTTTAAAGGGCCAGAAGGTTGAGAACCACTGCCTAAGCCTTAGGCCCTAAGGTGACCTCTAAAGAGTCACACCCTTGTGTAATTCTCCTCCTCTGACTGCAGTCTGTGACTTGCTTCTAAACATAGCAAAAGTAATAAAAATGTCACTCCCATAACATCATGTTATAGAAGACTCCATCTTAGTGGCCTGGAGAGAGACCTCCTGATTGGCTCTGAAAAAATAAGTTATAAAAGGACCACATGGCAAGGAACAGTAGGTGGCTTCAGAAACTGGGTGCAGCCACTGGCCCCCAGCCAGTTAGAACACTGGGACCTCAATCCTAGAGACAAACTTTGCCAACAATGTGACTGAGCTGGGAAGTGGATTCCTCCCGAGTTGAACCTCCAGATAGAAATGCAGCTCAGCCAACACTTTGACTGCAGTCTTGTGAGGCCCTGAGCAGAGGATCTAGCTAAGCCATGCCAGGGCTCCTGAACATGGAGGCTGTGAGATAATAAATGTATTTTTTTTAACATGCTGCATTTTTATTTATTTCAGAGAAAAAGGGAGAGGGAGAGAGAAATACCAGTGATGACAGTGAATCATTGATTAGCTGCCTCCTGCACGCTCCCTGTTGGGGGATCGAGCCTGCAAACCAGGCATATGCCTTGACTGGGAATTGAACCCTGACCTCCTGGTTCATAGGTTAATGCTCAACCACTGAGCCATCTCAGCTGGCAAATGCGTGTTTTAAAATGCTAATTTGTGGTAATTTGTTATACTGCATAAAATACTAAACAAAGGAACACAAAATATGTGGAGCTTTCTCACAAAGCATCCGTCTCAGAAGAGGCAGTCACCAACCAGGGGGTCAGGGTGATTATCCAGTAAATGCCAACTGGTCTTTGTCCTTGGTCACCTCAGTGCTTGCCTCATGGGCTCAGACATGGAGTAAGCATGTGGCAGGGATGGAGGCAGTATAACAAATTACCACAAATTTAGCATTTTAAAACACGAATTTGCCAGCTGACATGGCTCAGTGGGAAAAGGGAAAGCTTGGAACTGGGTTGCTTCTTTTGAAGCGCTTCTCCGAGTTGCAGACAGAGCCATTCCCAAGTCAGTCTGTTTTTTTCCGGGTCTACGTCTTGCCTTTATGTCCCAGATTCTGGCTGAGCAGCACTCCCCCTGTGGGAGCACATTGACCACCAGGGGGCAGCTCCTGCATTGAGCGTCTGCCCCCTGGTGGTCAGTGCACATCATAGCAAACAGTTGAGTGGCCTTAGCATATAATGAACATATTACACTTTGGTTGGTTGAATGGCCAAATGGTCGACCGAAGACTTAGCATATTAGGCTTTTATTATATAGGATAATTGAAAACTAAATATTGGAAAACCAGAATTCAACAAATATTTTAAGAGTTGTTATCCTAAATAAAAACATTATGCAAATATTTAACTCATTTTCAGAAGAGTTGGTTTCCATTATAAATGGAACCGAACTAAATATTTTTCCCCAGTTAAAAGATCCAAGTCAACGCAAAATACCAAAACTGACATGGTCACCTATCTAGTTCTTAATAAAAGGAGTACCAAACTGTGAAAGGAAATTTAAAATGATTAAATATTTATTTATTTTAAAAGTTCTGTAATTTTTCAACTTTGAATTTATATTATCTCTAATGTCACATTATATCATATAATTTCTAATATCACATTATGTGTTTACACTATAATTCAATGTACATTTTTAAAGTGTCCTTACAATTTTAGCAGTTGAAAAACCCTCTAGCAGTGGGTCCTGAGGGTTACACGGGGCCCCACTCCTGGAAAACCTCGCACTCTGCCTAGGCCAGATTAGCTGCCACTCCAGTATTCATCGTATGCTCCCATAGTAGGTGCTCAGTAAATGTTTCTTGAATGAAAACATTAGTCTTTCAAAGGGGAAAAATTTTTTAAAAGCGGAATTTGTGGAGATTTCGAAGTTTACTTTTGCAAGAAAAGTAACTGGTCTGGGGTCCCCGCAGGAGGTGGAATTCCATCAATCTGTACCATCCCTACTTACCTGGCCGCAAGGGACCCCAGCGGACCCCACTGGTGGGCTACAGCCGCCTCCGGGAACCCTCGGATCTGTTGAGCGGTTGCCCAGGGAACCCCGGCAGGGTAGCGCGCAAGGACGCTTGGGAGGGGGCGGGGCGGGGCTCCGGGCTCAGGGCTTGGGGGCGGGGCATCGGCGGTGCGACTGTAATTTGTTTTATTTTAAATATTTACTTTTGTACCTAAATTGGTATTCATAATTAAAACACACTATATTTTCGCAAATACAGAAGGCGATGACCAGAGAGAGCGCATGCACTGCCCATTTCTGTTCACACACACCAGGTGGAAGGAACCTGCCCTGCGCCGCGCCGCTCCACCCTCCCAGTCCATTTGCAGAATTTACAAATGGGTAGCCTCCGGCACAAATAGATGACCAAGCCCAACGTTGCCAACTTCAGGTGGTTAAAAAAAAGTCCTTGGAGCAAGCACCCTCCGGACGATGAGGGTAAAATAGGCAACAAAGGGATGTGAGGGGAAAACGCTGACATCAGCGAAGCACCATCACCAAGCAGGTTCCCAGGAAAATAAAGGCACATGCAGACCCGGAAAAAACCAGACCGACTTGGGAATGGCTCTGTCTGCAACTCGGAGAAGCGCTTCAAAAGAAGCAACCCAGTTCCAAGCGTTCCCTTTTCCCAAAGAGAAGGTCAGACAAACAAGGGGCTGCACTAACTTGCACCGTCTCCGCCCATCTTTTCTTCCGCCCGCACCAAAGACGGGGCCCTTTGCTCCCTCCCCGGCAGCACGCAGGCCCGGGCACCGCCGCCCGCCTCCCGATGGTACAGCCTCCACCCCGCCCACTGGCCCTGGGGCGGGGCTTGCCTGGAGGTGGGGCGTCGGATCCGGAAACCCTGAGCTGAAGCCAGTCAAATACATCTTTATCTTTAGTGCCCAGGAGGGGTTCTTCCCGGCTGGACCTGGTGTCTAGGTTCCGAGGTGTCTTCTTTCTGGTCTTCTGGGGCGATCCGGAGGCTGCCGCAGTCTGGGCTGCGGCCTGGTGCCCTGCCGTGGGGGCTCCTATTTGCTGGGACCATGCCCGTGGCCGCCGCCCCCATCATCAGCTCCGTCCAGAAGCTGGTTCTGTATGAGACCCGAGCTGTGAGTACGCGGGGCGCGGGCGGGAGGATGGAGGGCGAGTGCGAGTGGACCGGTTAGGGCGGAGGCAGCACCCCTCTACCCCCAGGTTCCTCGTCCCAGCCTTGCGGAATGGGCTTTGCCCAGTGATAGCACCCAAGACACTGGTGCTTTTGCTGGTACGTGTTTCCACTTACAAGATGCGGTGGGAACACATTGGAAACAGGTGCTTGTGGCATCTCAGACACTGTTCATGCTGTTCTGTAGGAGTTACTGGATTCTTTTCAACTTTCAAAAAGTTTATTCGAGTTCTATGGTTCACTAGTTACAGTACAGGCATGGGTATTGTGTGGTTGGAAAATAAAGCATAGCTTTTCTAAATTGGGTTTTAGGGTCTGTGTTTAAAATTACACTTCATGATAACAAGATTGCATATAACAAGATTTCTGATGCTATGGAATGTCTTATAAGGCACATTAAGTGGAACTTGGGTTGTCTTCACTAGATAGAGTACAAGAAGGTACTTAACAGTTTCTCAGTTTTAACATGGTCCTAATAGCGTGTCTGCCTAAGGCAGGGGTGGGCAAACTTTTTGACTCGAGGGCCACAATGGGTTCTTAAACTGGACCGGAGGGCCGGAACAAAAGCATGGATGGAGTGTTTGTGTGAACTAATATAAATTCAAAGTAAACATCATTACATAAAAGGGTACGGTC
>NW_006300376.1:288001-300446 GCF_000327345.1 Myotis davidii | reverse complement strand
GTTAGTGTTCTTTCTAAAGCACAATTAGTACGAGAGAGCTCATCTGCTCTGAACCTTCAGTAGTCCCCATTCTGAGGAGAGTAAACGCTGGATTCCTTAGTTTGTCATTAAAAGCCATATATAATTGGTCCTCAGCTAGTCTCTCCAGTCTTATATCTAACTTAATATCAATTCAGCAAACATTTACCGAGGATTGCATATGTTCTTTGCTGTGCCTTATTCTGCAGTAAAATTGTATTTCTTTCAGTTCCCTTTATCTGTGTTTGCTGTTCTCTCATCTTGTAATGTCCCACCCCTTCTTCTCTTGTCAAAACTGCTGGTCCTCATAGCAGCTACAGTTTAAAAAATATATAGCTGCAGTAAAATTGTATTTCTTTCAGTTCCCTTTCTCTGTTTTCTGTTCTCTCATCTAGTAATGTCCCACCCCTTTTCTTCTTGTCAAAACTGCTGGTCCTCATAGCGGCTCTGTTTTTTTTTTTTTAAAAAAAAAGAAACACACACACACACACACATATATATATTGATTTCAGAGAGGAAGGGAGAGGGAGAGGGAGAGAGATATAGAAATATCAATGATGAAAGAATCATTGATGGGCTGCCTCCTGCACATCTCCTATTGGGGATCGAGCCCCAAACCCAGGCATGTGCAAATCCAACCGTGACTTCCTGGTTCATTGGTTGACCCTCAATATTGAGCCACACTGGATGGGCTTATAGTTTGTTTGTTTTTTTTTAACTCCTAGGATCTACTTAGTTGCCATTAATCTTATGCCTTTTTCTAAGTTATTAACATCCCTTAACCTTTGAGCTTATTACTCAAAAAAACCCTTTCTGCTTATACCTTTGTAAATTTTTTTCAGTCAGTGGCGTGCCTATTCATTTTCTTTATGACCGTTTTCTTCAGCTTCTTGGAGGTATAATCGACAATAATATAAGATACTTAAAGTATACAATGAGATGATTTGATCTATGTATACATTATATTAATGATCTTTCGATGCACAGTTGTTTTAAATTTCAATAAAGTCGAATGTATCTATTTTTCTTTTGCTTTGTTATTACTTTCTGTGTTCTATCTAAGAAATCTTTGCCTATTCCCAGATCACAAATATATTTTCCTGTTTCCTCTAAAAGATTTATGCTTGTAAGTGTTATGTTTAAGGGTGTTTCATATTAAATTAATTTTGTGTGTGGTGTGATGTAGGGGTTGTATTACTTACTTAGTGTTGCAACAAACTACTCCAAAACATGAGGGCTTTGAACTAAAAGAAAACATTTAATACTTCACACAGTTTCAGTAGGTCAGGAATCTGAGAGTCACTCAGCTGAGTAGCTCTGGCTCAGGTCTCAAAAAGTTGCATTCAAGATGTCAACTGGGCCACAGTAATCTGAAGTCTTGACTGGGCTGCAGGGTTTACTTCCAAGATGGCTCGCTCTCGTGCTTGGTAAGTGGAGCTGGTTCCTTACCTCACGGACATCCCCATGTGACATGTAGCTGGATTTGTCTAGAGAAAGTGATTCAAGAGAAACAAGGAGAGCTGCAATGTCTTTGTGACCTAGCCCCAGAAGCCACACTCCATCATTTCTGCAATATCCTACTGGTGATGTAGGTCACCCAGTTCAGTGGGAGGGAACTATACCAGGGTAATGATACCAGGAGATAAGGGTTCTTAGAGGCTGGCAACTAGGGATTGAAGTTCACTTTTTAAAAAATACATCAATTTATACAGTCTCATTTTTTGAAAAGATTATTTATTGATTTTTTTGTCACTTTTGTGAAAAATTAGTTGAATAAATATGAGTTGATTCCTAAACTATTTTGTTCCATTGATCAGTTTGTTTTTCTTTATGTCATTATCACCTTGTCCTGTTTATTTTAGTTCTATAACAAGTCTTGAAATCAGGAAGTGTAAGTTTTCCAACTCTATTCTTTTCCAAAGTTGTTTTGGCTATTCTAGATCCTATGCATTTTCATATGAATTTTACAAATCAGCTTATCAATTTCTATTAAAAAGCCTATTGGCATTGTGATTTGGATTTTATTGAATATACTAGAGGCCGGGTGCACAAAAATTTGTGCACTCGGGGAGGTCCCTCAGCCCGGCCTGTACCCTCTTGCAGTCGGGGACCCCTCGGAGGATGTCCACCTGCTGGCTTAGGCCCGCTCCCCAGGGGATCGGGCCATAAGCTGGCAGTCAAACATCCCTCTGGCAGCCGGGCAGCCCTCGGGGGATGTCCACTTGCCAGCGGAGAGCAGACCTAAGCCGCAGTCGGACATCCTTAGCACTGCTAAGAAGGTGGGAGAAGCTCCCTCCACCATTGCTGTGCTGGCAGCCATAGATAGGAGGAGAGCCTGGCCAGCCTGGGTGAGGGGCTGAGGGCCGTTTTTAGGCTGGCCACAGCACCTTCAGTGTGGGAGTCCCCACTGGGGTGCCTGGCCAGCCTGGGTGAGGGACTGAGGGCCGTTTTCAGGCTGGCCACGCTCTCTGGCTACCCAAGCTCCCAGCCTCTCCTTTTTTCTTTCTTTTTTTTCCCTCTGGGATTTATTTATCTTCTATAATTGAAACTTTGTAGCCTTGAGCATAGCCCAGGGCCAGCCAGGGCTGGCCAGAAGCTTGGCTTCCTCCATTGCTGGGGGCAACCCAAGCCTCCTGCTGCTACAGCTCTGTGGCCTTCGCCATCTTAGTTGGGTTACTTTGCATACTCGCTCCTGATTGGCTTGTGGGCGTGGCTTGTGGGCGTGGCTTGAGCATAGCAGAGGGATGGTTAATTTGCATGTTTCTCTTTTATTATATAGGATAGATCAATTTGAGGAGAAGTGAATCTAAATAATATTAAATCTTCCAATCCATGCTATATTTCTCCATTTATTTAGTTCTTTCTCTCAGCAATACATGGTAGTTTTCATGTAGAAATTTAAGTTTTTTAAAAAAATTTATTCCTGCCCGACTGGTTTGGTTCAGTGGATAGAGCGTCAGTCTGTGGACTGTTTCTGTAAAAATCAATAAAATATATTTAAAGAAATTTATTCCTAAGTATTTTATGAGTTTTAATACTATTTTAAATAAAATTTTATTTTTTTAAAAATATATTTTACTGACTTCAGAGAGGAAGGGAGAGGGAGAGAGAGATAGAAACATCAATGATGAGAATCATTGATCTGCTGCCTCCTGTACACCCCCACACTGGGGCTTGAGCCTGCAACCTGGGCACATGCCCTTGACTGGAATCGAACCCGGGATCCTTCAGTCTGCACGCCAATACTCTATCTCCTGAGCCAAACCAGTTAGGGCTTAAATGGAATTTCTAGTTTGATTTTCCAGTTGCTTGATGTCTGTATGATTTGTAGTGAAACTCCTTGTTTCATTCTAACATTGTTATTCTGTGCTCATTTTTTTCTTGCCAATCTTGCTAGGTGTTTTATCAGTTTTATTATTCTTTTGAAAGAATCAACTTTTGATTTGGTTAATTTTTTCTATTGATTGTTTTTTATTTAATCAATTTCTGTTCTTAAGCTTATTACTTTCTTTCTCTTACAAGTTTTAAATTAACCGGCTCATTTTTTTATTTTCTTCATAAGGTAGACATTTAGATCATTGACTTAATTTTTTTCTTTTCTCCATCAAGGGCCCATTTTCCTGTCCGGGAAGCATTACTGATTGTGGGATTGCTGGAATAAGTGAGGAGGCAGGCCTGAAACACTGTTAGACTGAGAGAAGGAACCTCAATGTGATCTTTAAAAATAATACCTTTATTCCGAAAGTTCAAATGAAGGTTAACATTAATTGAAGCTGTCAGACAACCTAAAATTTCTTCTTTTTTAAGAAGGCTGATTTTCTTCCCTCAGATAAAAAGTGGGTGATGAATTAGTCTATCGTTACAAAAGGAGATAATAATGTTAGTACTGAGTTTCCTATTAAATGGGTTACCTATTGTATTCCATTTGGAGTTCCTGTATATATTTTTGAAACACATTCATCTTATATTAAGTCACCACTGTTAAAGTTATATATTGAATTTTTAAGCATTTTCTTGAACATTGTTGCTCTGCCTTTAAATGCTCAGATCATTTTCTGTCTTAAAGGGGCATTTTTTAATGCAGCTTCTTTTGGTATACTAATTCTCCCCCCAACTCCTGCCAGCCCCCTCCTCCCCAACACATCTGCAAACACACACTCAGAGATGACCCCCAGAGGTGATTCATCCGCACCTTCATGTATGAGTGCATTCAGGCAGTCCAGCTGATGCAAGCCTGATTTAGGGAAGTCCTGTACACTGCAATTACTGCTCTCTTTTTTGTTGCTTTTGGGCATTTTGTTTACCTCCCTTTCCATCTTCATTATTTGAACTTCAAACTGCTAGTACTTGAGAGGTCCTTTCCTTCTTTCTATAATCCCTGGTTCTTACTAAGAACTTACAATGAATTCAGCCTCAGCTTTCCCAGATATGGAAGCCCCTCTCAGCACATTCGCTCACATTGGGGATTCTTGTCAGTTCCATCTTCTGGAAGCCATGGCTGATGCCTGGACTGGTTGCTTCCATGGCCTGCAGCACAGCTAGTATCCTGCTCCCTTCGCCACCATCCTACAGTCTCTTTCCCAGATCCCGTGTCTCTCTCTTTCTTGATTTTTGCTCTCATTTTGGTGGAGCACCCCTTCCAATGGCTCCATGAGAAAGGGTTCATGGATAGTAATTTTTTGGAGCCCATTCATGTGTGACAATGTCCTCATCCTACCCTCATGTTTGATTCATAGATTTAATGTTATATTAAAGTTTGAAATGAATTGTCCCTTAAAGTTTTGAAGGGATTATGTCTCTGTCTTTCACCTTCTGGTGTTGCTGTTGAGAATTTCTGTTACTTTAACTTGATCTTTAGTTTGAGGTTTGTGTTTCCTCTTTAGGAACTGTGCTATCTTCTTTTTGTCTTTAGTTTTCTGAAATTTTACATTTCTACCTTCAGTGATAAAAGATGCCACAACCCAGCCAGTGTGGCTCAGTGGTTGGGCATTGACCAGGAGGTCATGTTTCCAATCCCAGTCGTTGGGGTACATGCCCAGATTTCAGGCTAGTTCCCCAGTAGGGGGCATGCAGGAGGCAGCCGATCAATGATTGCCTCTCATCATTGATGTGTCTATCTCTCCCTCTCCCTTTCTCTCTGAAATCAATTAAAAAATACTTTTTTAAAAAAGAGATGCCACAAATTTCCACATATTTGGATGTTCTGTGATGTTAATTGGATTCTACTTACCTTCCCCACTGTCAACTTAGGCATGTTTTTTAGTTTCATTTTTTGTTAAGATTTTTTATTGATTTTTAGAGAGAAAGGAAGGAAGAAGGAGAAAGAGAAACATCGAAATGAGAGTGAAACATTGATTGGCTGCCTCCTGCATGCTCATTTTTGAGGATTGAGCCCACAACCTGTGTGCCCTGACTAGGAATCTAGTATTGAGCCCATAACCTGTGTGCCCTGACTGGGAATCTAACTGGCAACCTTTCGGTGCATGGGATGATGCCCAACCAACTGAGCCACACCGGCCAGGGCTGTTTTCCAGTTTTAAATAATTACTTTTTTTGCCCCATAACTCCTTCACGCTTTCTTTTGTCCTTCAGGCTGTGTTTAAAAAACAAACATAAAAATCTTTACTGTAGTTTTTGTGAGGTGTTTGGGGGGACCAGAGGTGTTCACTCTTCCATCTCTACCCAGAAGACGATCCATTTGCTCTTCAACCAGCTCTATCATGGCTTTTGCCTCCCCTGTCACCGAGACAGTCCATGGACAGGCCACTCACCCGTTCCTGCTGTCAGATCCTTTGGGCTCTTCTCTCTCCTCAGCCGCCCTGATTTCTCAGCTGCATTTGATGTGGCCTTGACTACTCCTTCCTTTTCCAAACGATTTCCCCCCTTTGCTTTGATGACTCTGCGCCGTCCTGGGTTTTTCCAGGATATCACTGGCCCTTCCTTTCAGTCTTCTCAGCTCGTTCCTCCCCATATTCAGCCTCTAAATCATGCAGTATCTCAGCCTAGTTTTGGGGGCTCTGTCTCTACTCCCACCCTCCCTAGTAGGTTTAAGCCAGTCCCATGACTTTAAATGTCATGTGTGTGCTGATAACACCCACTGAGATCTGTCCTTTGAGCTCCAGATTTACACAAAGTTCCCATTTGGTCTCTTTGGGCATGTTGTAAATAGAACTCTTGGTTTACTACCCTCAAACCTGTTTCTTCTCTAACACTCCCTACATCAGTAAGTGGGACCACCATCTAGCTAGTTGCTCAAACAAAGGTAATTAGGTCAATTAATCCTTTTTTGATCTAATCCATCAGCAAGTTATATCTCCAAAATCTATCTTCAATTTACCTTTCCCCTCAGGTGTCTGGCCCAGTGCCTGGCACACATGAGACATTCACTGGTAAACAGCCAAATGAATGATGTCAATAGAAAACCAGGGAAATTGGTGTAAAAATATGTGGACTCCTTAAACATGAAAGACAAAGACGGGGGGACTATTCTCGATTAAAATATTTTTTATGTGATTTTTAATTTATTATTATTTTTTAAATTGATTTCAGAGAGGAGGAGAGAGGGAGAGATAGATAGAAACATCAATGATGACAGAGAATCATTGATTGGCTGCCTCTTGCACACCCCCACACTGGGGATCTAGCCTGCAAGCCAGGCGTGTGCCCTTAGCTGTAATCGAACCTGGGACCCTTCAGCCCACAGGCCAACACTCTATCCACTGAGCCAAACCGACTAGGGCTTGATTAAAATATTTTTAAAATACATGGTAAATAAATGCAATGCATTGAATTCTGTTGTTTGTTTGTTGTTGAGTTGGTGATTTGTTTGTTTGTTTTTTAAAAAAACACACCAGGTATTATGGATATTATAGGGACACTTGGGGAAATTTGAATATAGATTGTATGTAGATAATATTGTATCAGGTTTATGATTATTTTAGAGGAGGTCCTTATTTCTAGGAAATAAAATTTGAGCTTTTAAGGGGTGATGTGTTATGATACCTGCAACTCATTTTCAAATGGTTCAGAAGAAAAAAGCTTATCTCAAGAGGGAGGAGGGAGTAAACAAATGTAGCAAAATGTTAACAATTGGTGAATCTAGGTGAAGGGTATATGAGTTTTCATTGTATATTCTCTTCATCTTACTGTATGTTTGAAAATTTTTCAAAGTAAAAAATTAGAAAAAGTCAACAGTGGAGAAGAATTTAAGGAAAAGATATTTCAGGACAATTTTTAGGCCCTCCCCCAAATGCTGAAATCCATTTTGCCGCAAAATATTAAATGCAACAAAGTCCAAGAATACACATAGTTCTAGAGCTGATACAGTTAACAGGAAGGAAATAAAGTCGAGTAGAAATAAAGCCTTTCTGGAAAAGTTACCTCTTTTTTAAAAAAATTGGGTGTGAAAGTTGATGGCCTACTGCCCACTAGAGGGCAGTGCGTGAGGGTGATTCTGTCCACAGGAGGCTCCTAAGGACTCTGGTTTTCTTACACACGAGGTCGCTCTTCTCTGCACAAAAAATCTTTAGGAGTCTCACACTGCTTTAGAGAGGACATGTAAATGGTCAGACTGCTTCCTGTTTCTTTCTCCCACTTAGAGCTGCTTCTGAATTGGGTGGATTTTAGCTTTGGTTCCTCTGCTTCCTGGAGGTTTTGGAGGGGTCTGGATATGGGAGATGTAGGTCTGCCCTCCTGTGTGTCTGCTCCAAAAGCCAGTAATGTATGTGCCCACTAGGATCTCAGGAATTATACCTTTTAATTACAAACTGGCAAATCATAATCCTACTGCACTTAATCTTTAGGTTTCCCAGGATCTATTAAAATTCTAGGAATTTCAGTCAGGGATTTTACCTCCCTTAGAGCTGTGATGTGCCTTGCTGAGTGGCTGACTAAAAAGGGCCGTCTTTCTGTGTGCCTATACAAAAAAAGATGGGTTAGTGTAAATGTTGTAGAAAGTTACCCAGCAACTTAAATGATCAGCCTGTGGCAGGAGGTTGTTCTTTCACCTAACCCGTGGAATCAGATGGTGCGACCGGGCTAGAATTAAAAATCACAGAGCTCATGGTGTTAGCCCGTCTCCTGAGCTGCATAGGAAGCAGACATGCCCCAAACAAATTCAGACAATGCCTTCAGGAGTAAGCATTACATTGAGATATAAATAAAAGTGCCTGGGTGGGGTAGGTGATGAGAGAGGATTGTTGTAGGTGGAGATGGTGGGTATCATTGGTCCTATTTTGGCTCAGTATATTAAGTCCTGCATATCAATATTCGGACAGCATCAGCCTCTCTGCATAGCTTTCTCTGACCTTCCCCAAATGAATTAAGTGCCCCTCCTGTGTTGTCCAGTCCATACCTCTGTTATAACTTACTACGCATGGTTGTTGATTTGCATATTCTTCTCTCCTGAGGAGAAAGACTGATTACTAATAGATTTGTACATTCTTCCCTTTTCTGGTCGCATTCTGGTTCTGCATATGCTCTTCTTCCTCTGGGGTACTCTACTTCCTGGGTTTTGGGTTTGCTTCTTTGTGCATTTGTTTGTTTATTTTGGTTCTTTTCTCCAAATACAGTGACATAGACTTGCTGATGTCTTACACACAAAGGAGAGAAGGGAATGAACACTCTTCTAGTGTTTTCTTTGTATTCAACACTGTTGACTGTCAGGTGTTTTATGAGCATTTTGTCACTTACTGTTGTTCTTCCAACAAACACACAAGCTTTCCGCCTCTTATGTCTTTGCACTTGCTATTTCCTCTTCCAGGAACTGTTTCCCTGAAGTCCTCAAGAAGGTGGCTCCTTTTTCTGCTAACAAACATGTATAGTTTACAAACCATTCTTCTGAAGTTAGTTTTATTACGTTGATTCATTGTGGGCAGGACTTCAGGGAAGGAATTAGCTGAGGCCAGCTGAGAATCTTTGACCTCCTCCCTCCCCTTGTACTGCTCCCCAGTGTATCAAGTCCTGGTCACTTGCTAGTCCAAGATGTCTCAAGGTAGTTTACTAATTTTTAGTATAATTGCTTTTTCCCTACCTCATTATAACTGGCATTGCCTTCCAGACTCTGCCTCTCCTAGGGGATAAGGGATTGATTCAGTTCTTTGGTTATCCTTCTTCTTGAGATTGGTGAACCCAGTATCTTTTAACATGGTTTTGTTCTTTATAACTTGGAAGTCTAGATCAGACCTTTATAAACAGATATATACTTAGTAAGAAAAAAAATCTATTTCTACAGATTTAGTGTTGAAACAATGAAACCAAGTGCTCATATTCTGATATATAGTAAAATCATACTTTAAAAAATCTTATTGATCCTTTAAGGTTCAGTTCAGGTCCTGACGCCGCTGACATTCTCCACATCTGTAGTAACCAACATTAACCTTTCTTGTTCTGAATTGCTGTGGTCCACAAACTTTAGTTTGGTCATTTATCTGGAGAATTTTATTAATTGCTTTGTGTATCTATAATCTCAGCTGACCAATGAGATGGTAAGATGCCAGTTGATTGTGGCAGTGTTTTCTCCGTTTTTGCAATGTTGAAAATGTACCATATTTTAAAGGACATTTTTGAAGCAAAATATCTTTAAATAATTTATCTTTGCTATTGGAGTTTTATTTACTTTCTGAAATGCAACTGTAAAATTATCTTGTTTAGGTTTTCTTAAATGAATTCTCATTTAAACATAAGATTATTATTTTCCACAGTTTTATTATTCATTTTGTTCTCAGTATTCATATAAGAAGACTAATGTGCTCAGGTATAATGCTCCAAGGGAGTGTTTCAGAAGAGAAAGAATATTAATTATTTCTCGTAGCTTATCTATAACAAGCCATTTAGGAAATGTACACTCATTTTAATCTTTTATAGAACTTCGTGGTGGATTTCTAGAGTTGCTATACTAAAGTAATTTTCAGCCATCTGCAGAAAATTTGTAAAGACTTACATGATAAAATATCAATATTTTAATAGTGATAATTGTGTCAGCATTCCTAATTATATGCGGAGCTTTCTCATTCTCACCAGAGCTGCTCCTTCCTGGCAGAGTTCAATCATCAGCCTCCCATCAGTTAGGTTAATCTCTATATAATATAATTAAATTCATCTGACCTGGTTACTGGGCACCTTTCAGATATCAGACTGATGCTTGCACCACTAAGAATATTTCATTTCTAAAATTGACCTTTTGAATCAGCCTTTCTTTAATCTGCCAGTTATACTTAAGAGAGATATTTCTTTTAAAAAGTAACCTCACTTTATTAATGTATTTAATTTCAAAACCTGATGTGGGTATTCAATGTGTGTAAAGCAGAATGCCTTAAAAAACTAATGTCATTCCTTTTTATTTATAGAGATACTTTCTAGTTGGGAGCAACCATGCAGAAACAAAATACCGTGTTTTGAAAATTGATAGAACAGAACCAAAGGATTTGGTCATAATTGATGATAGGGTAAGTATCTTACAAACCTGAATCCAAACAGAAACGTTGGTACCTGTTTAAAGGGCATCAAATATCCTTACACCTTCTAGTGATATATAATCTTTTTATTATGTATCTAAAAATTACAATTACTTTTCATGGTTGGCTAGAATTTGAATCTCTAATGTGGTTTCTAGAAATTACTGATGTCAAATAGTATGGCAAGTTTGTTTCTCATTAAAACAAAATTTTTTAAATTGATTTCAGAGCAGAAAGGAGAGGGAGAGAGAGATGGAAACATCAATGATGAGAGAGAATCATTGATCAGCTGTCTCCTACATGCCCCACACTGGGGATCAAGCCCGCAACCTGGGCATGTACCCTGACTGGGAACCAAACTGTGACCTCCTGGTTCATAAGTCAAGGCTCAACCACTGAGCCCCACCAGCCAGTCTCTAGGGCTCTTTTATTCACAGCCTCCCCCTCCTCCCCCTCCCAGTCAGAGGCAGTGAGTGGTGATCAGGCCGGCCGGGTAGGGCGGTTAGGGGCGATCAGGCAGGCAGAGACAGTTAGGAGCCAGCAGTTCTGGATTGAGAGAGGTGCAGGCTGGGCTGAGGGATCCACTCCCCACCATCCCCCAACCCCCATGCACAAATTTTGTGCACCAGGCCTCAAGTGCTTTAATATGAAGGTACTTGCAGTCAGAGAGGATTTCTATACTGCAGACTTTATGATGCTGCTAAAAATCACCTGTAGGGCCTCTTCTCATGACTCGCTGTGCACTAGAGAAATGTTCTTTGCAGATGTTACATTATCCAGAGTCAGCAATATGAGACTCACTTCAGGTGGCACAAAAACATGAGGCTGTTAGTCAAAAGAGAAATGCAATAGGATGCTGTTGAACGTGAATTTTAACTCTTTCAAATGAGAGAGCCTAACTTACTTTTGTATTAAATTTCCTGTCTGTGAATATTTCTGAATCCATGTAATTTCCTGTTTTTTCACATATATTAGTAGCTGCAGTTTGGAACCCATTTTCACTAAGCTCTTGCAAAACTATTTTCTGTGTGTAATAATTTTAGATACATTCGATTTTGTGATTTCCTGCACTCCTGGTGTTGTGGTCTCTCCCACCCCCAAATATGGTAGTTTTTAGTAATATAATGTAATAATTCTTGGCTTTATTTGGGGATGGGAGTGGCTGATCGGGATCTTTTTGAAAATCTAAGAAAAGCTATGGGCCCTCTTATAAAAAATGCACATCTACGCATATAACCAAAACTTGACCTATAATTTTAAGGGGTTTACAGACTTCTTGAAGTTTGTCTGTGGATCCTTTAACTCTCTGGTTTGGAAGATAAGGTTTTACTAGTTTTTAGTATAGCAACATGATCCAGTAACTACTCTTAATTGCTAATATTGAAGAATTTGTTTGCTTTTTAAAATTGTAGCTTAGTCCTGAGTTGTTATATACTTCTCTGTGAAATAGCTAATGATTCATATGGGCAACTTTTAATTTTCAGGAGTAAAGAATAAATAATCGAAAAAGCAAGCACAACCTTACAGATTAAGTTTGCTTATTTTCAGCATGTGTACACTCCACAAGAAGTGAGGGAGCTTCTTGGCCGCTTGGATCTCGGGAACAGAACAAAGATGGGCCAGAAAGGGTCCTCCGGGTTCTTCCGGGCTGTTTCAGCTTTTGGTATTGTAGGTAAGAAATGTACCTCCCTCTTCTACCTCTTTTTTTTTTGTGTTAACATAGATTACTTATAGTTTGCAAGCCTACGTAGCTTTATAATTATAACCCACCATCGGTGGCATTGGTTGTTTAAATCTTTATTATCCACCAATCAGATACAAAACAGCCTTTATATAGCATATGCTATGTGCTCAGCACTGTACTCAGTTTTATGTAGGATACGAACAAATAATATAGAAATGGTTTGGGCCTTTAAGGAGTCTGCTTGTCTGGCTTGTTGAGGAATGAAAAAGGAAAAATGAGCTTGGACTGT
>NW_006300376.1:286568-287962 GCF_000327345.1 Myotis davidii | reverse complement strand
GCAGGAAAAAACAGATACAGGTAAAACCAGCTTTAAAATGTGCAGGAATTTCTCCCCAGGGCCTGCTGCAGCCTCAAGTGTCATAACCCCGTCTTTGAATGACTACTGCTTTCTTATTCACTGAGAAACTTTGTCCTCTAGACTCACAGACTATCCAAGACGTTGCTGTTGAAATTAGTCAGTGAGACCAAGCATTCCCTTCTTGCCTGGATGGTGTAAGTCACTTTGACACGGAGAAGCAGCCTTGATGTGCAGCTCTGATGCAGAGCTCGGATAAGGGTTTCTGGGGACAATAGTCCACAGCTGTGCTGTTTTTTCAAGGAAATGGTACCCCAAGTTGGCTTCACAGTCCCGACTTGAAGTTGATCTCTTTACATACAGTCCTGCTTTGGTTGGGGCCTCTTCATTTAAATGTTACCTGACCTCTTCCCTTACACCCTATAATAACTCCTTTATTTATTCATGAATAGATATGGGTTTGGTCTTTAGGGAGTCTGCGCTCTGGCTTGTGGGGCCTTTATGAGTGCCCACAGGTCCTTGGTGTGCATTGTTCCTCGTTGCAGTGAGTTAATAGATCTGTTTCTGCTGTACTGTGGAGTTGTCCCTGAGGGTGGTGGTCTTAGGATAATTGGACTAGGATGAGGGACAAAAACTAATGCGTATGAAACAATTCCAAGAATCTAATTAAGAGCCATGCTATGTAGTAGAAGTTAAATGGTGTTGGGGACTATCACATAGGGGGTAGGTTACTTGATCTGGAATGGCCAGGAAAGATTTCCTGGAAAAGATGAGACTCGGGCTGGATGCTAAAGGAGGAACAAGATTTGGGTGGATGTGGGGAAGAGAGGAGAGATCTCTAGTAGGCGTAACAGCAGAGACATAGACATGAAGATGCCCGCGGGTCCTGGAACGTTGGCTAGTTGTTGGATGAGGCCAGATTGCTTGGAGCCCTGGCCACCACCTAGAGAGATAGTATTAATTCTCCAAAGCAAAATATCGGGGGCGGGGGGCAAAATTTTTTTTGACCAAGACTATATTGTAACTAGTGTATTGCTGAGAATTTAGTCCTACTAAGCATTAGTACATATAGTCTTCCTCACCAATATAGAACATGCATTCCAATAATTTGACATAAAATATAACTTTATAATGCTCCAACATTCATAAAAAGTTTACCTGTCAGAAGTGGTATTTGTGGAAGATTGCATGAAGGCTATGCAATTACTGGGTATATTGTTTTGTTTGCTCAATGCTTCCACTTTTCTGGGTCCGCCCCCCTACCCCATCTAAGTCACAAAACTGTGGACATAAATGCAAAGATTATGCAGAAAAACTTGAAAAACTTAGACATATTCCTCTTAGCAGAAGAGGCACCATGTTAGCCTTTGATAGTA
>NW_006300376.1:261864-286430 GCF_000327345.1 Myotis davidii | reverse complement strand
GTTCTATATTTATTTTCTTGTGCTACTATTATTATGGGACAAATTACATTCATCAACTGCTACTATTATTATGGGACAGAGGGAGTATAATATTTATAATATTAGTCATTTTTAAGTGTACAGTACAGTGGTGTTACCTAATTGTACCTTGTTGTGCAACAGATTTCTAGAACTTTTCATCCTGCAAAACTGAAACTCCATACCCATTGAACAACAACTCCTCTTAATCATATATATATGTATATATATATATATAATTTGCCAGTAGCACCTCAGTCCTATTTGAAATGAAACTAAGTATAAAAGAGTAAATGATTGTAATAAAATTGTCTAGAGGAAGATTTTAAGTGCAATAAATGTTAATATAGATATTCCTAGAGAATAATTCTAAGATGACTAAAAATTTGTATGGTTACAAATCAAAGAGTGAAATAAAGTTGGAAATATGTCAAAATTATTTTGCCTTTTAAATGTGTATATAAAAGCATTACTAAGTTTAGGAAACATTTATTTTGTTTGTAGGTTTTGTCAGGTTTTTAGAAGGCTATTATATTGTGTTAATAACTAAAAGGAGGAAGATGGCAGATATTGGAGGTCACGCAATATATAAGATTGAAGATACGAATATGATCTATATACCCAATGATTCTGTACGAATTACTCATCCAGATGAAGCTAGGTATGTACTTGTGGTAATTACTATTTTTTAAAATGTGGTAGATCAAATAGAAAGCAAGATATAGTCAACAGATTACAAATGTTATGTTAAAAATGTAAAAAGTTGGCTTACAATTCTACAACTTTTGTTCAAGAGCTCTTAAAAACCTCCATTATAACAGTTGATTCAGGTGAGGATCAACAATGGCTGCTGAAAGCATTAGGTAGGAAGTTATTATTGATAAACAGAATATTCATTCAGTCTCAACATATACTATATGAATCTCTTTATTATTTACAAAGAGGAACAAAATGGCAAACATACTTAACCAAATGATCAAACGTAGCATTACCAATAATGAGGCAAAACTGACATTATTTGCCTTTTAATGTGAAAAAATGGGAAGGACACAGATTACCTGTGTAGTGTTCTTGCTTAAAATATTTCACTTGAATCTAAGCATGAGGAAAAATCAGACAAATCCATATTGTGAGACATTTGGTAAGACAACTGGTTGGGGCTCTTCAAAAATGTCAATGTCAACAAAGACAGAAAAAGCCAGAGGACTGTTCTAGAATTTAGAGCAGACATGACAACCAAATGTAATACTTGAATTTCTGTTGAATTCTGGATTAAAACATGTGCATGCATGCATGTGCATGTAATCATACACACAGAGCTATTAAGAAATTTATTGGAATAGTTAGTATATGGATTGTTATAGACAAGGTAAAATTGAATCAATATTAAAATTTGGTTGCAGTAACGATACTGTGATTATTTATAAGATGGTTTTGATCAGAATAGATACAGGGCGTCCCCAAAAATGTAAATACACTTTAACAGCTGATAACTCGCTTAATATTCACTCCTTTTCAGGTTTAAGTGACTTGAAATAATGGGTGAAGCCAGACTAAGCTTTGAGCAATGAAAATTTATCCTAAAGTGCCACTAGACATTTTTTATGGGGATACATAAAATATAAAGTTACGGTACACAACTAGCAACAGTTGATGAATTAAGGGCACACAAATACCGAATGAAATTATTCTTGATGTTTGCGATTCCATTGCTTCATATTATCAATAGTGCCTGGACCAGAATGGTCATCAGTTTGGAAGCAGGCATTGACAAAAAAAAAAAAATACTCATTTCTGTACATTCTTTTAAATTTTGAAAATTGAACTGTATGGTAATAAACACTGACTTTATAATCATTCAAAATGTGTATACATTTTTTGGGACTCCCTGTATGTCCCAAAATATTTAGGAGTGAGGTGTCATCATGTCTGCCATTTGCTAAAAATGTTTTAGAAAAATTTATGATCAAAAATCTTTAAAAAGAACATGGAAAAATTTTAACACTTATTTATTGTGAGTGGTAGATATGTGGATATTTTTTCTCTATATATATTTTTTCAATTTAAAACACTTTCCAATTTAAAATTATGGTGATTCACAAACATTTCGGTTATTTATTTTAGTTACGCTCCTGTCTCCAACCTCAGAGCATTTGCAAAGCACATTGTAAAAACAAGTTAAAGTGCCCCATGCAAGTACATGATTTTCCTTCCGTGGCATAATCAGTGATGAGGGAATGGTCAAATGTAAGGTTAAGGTTCTCTGAAGGGATGGCCAGCAAACTTCGAAATTGCTTCAGCCCCAGCCATTTGGCCCAGTGGATAGAGCATCGGCCTGAGGACTGAAGGATCCCGGGTTCGATTCTGGCCAAAGGCATGCACCTTGGTTGTAGGCTTGATCCCCAGTCAGGGTGCATGCAGGAGGCAGCCAGTTGATGTTTTTCTCTCTCACATAGATGTTTCTCTCTCCCTCTATCTCTCCCCGCTCCCTTCCACTCTCTCTAAAAACCAATAGAAAAATATCCTCGGGTAAGGATTAACACACACACACACACACACACACAGAAATTGCTTCAGATGAAATCCTTAATCCAGTTATGGATTGAATTCCTCAGTTTTAAGGAGTATATTTACAAACATAAATGTACTTTTGAGTATATGTTAAGCTATGAAAAAATAATAGTAATATGCTTTTTTATTTTTTTTAGGTACCTACGAATATTTCAAAATGTGGATCTATCCAGCAATTTTTACTTTAGGTAAGCTTGAGCTTAGTTTTTCTCCTTTCAGCCACTTAAATGTTTATATTATTTTCTAGGAGGTAAAAACAGAATCAGAGGGCACATTAGTACTTTTTGTATTTTTTTAAAAGTGGCCAGCAGTAAAACAATACTAAATTATAGTAGAGCATTATGATAGAGTATTATACTTCCACTGATGTGACCAATATGTAGGCCGAATAGATACAGAGTTGTGCTAATGGGAAAATCTATCAGAATACTGTCAAAACTAAAAAGTAGAACACAAAATAGCATGCACCAGCACAGACTTGAGTCACAGGGACTAAAAGAGGACCTGGAGTGCTGTAGCTATTGGTGTCATATACTGAATGGGGTACTTCGCATTATTTTAAAATTGTTAATGTAATGAACCATTTACCCATGAAATAACTAAAACATATCTCCTATGTAAGATGGATTATGTCTTCATTGATGTAAAACCCTGAAGGAAGTTAATTATTTTAACAGTAGTACTGTGAAATAATTTTCACTTCCACAAATGTCTATTGGGTGTATATATCCAGGGTATTTGTCTCAATCATCTGTTTTCAGTCTTTAGTCCTTAATTTTATGTTTATAGCATCTTGAGTTAATTCTGAAGTTTGGTGGTCTTCTCTTCATGTTTTTCAACTTTGCATCCCCATTTTGACTTGTGATCGAGTCATTCCAGTAGTAAAAATAGGTAGGGTAAAGTTTGTGTGTCTCATAAGTAAGCTTTACAAAGCACTATACTAAGGGCGTCAGCCTGTGGACCGAAGGATCCCGGGTTCGATTCCAGTCAAGGGCATGTTCCTCGGTTGCAGGCTCCTCCCCGGCCTGGGCCCTGGTCAGGGCTCATGCAGGAGGCAACCAAACGATGTGTTTCTCTCACAGCGATATTTCTCTGTCTTTCCTTCTCTCTTCCACTCTTTCTAAAAATTAATGAAAAAATATCCTAGGGCGAGGATTAAAAATAAATAAATAAATAAATAAATAAATAAATAAAAACACTATACTACATTCTTAAGATTTAGTTAGCATAAAGCAATTGTTTTAAATAGGAAAAATTGATTGTTTCAAGTAGCTATTGCTTCAGTGTGAAGCGAAAAACTTTCTTCCACCCTCCGGCTTCATTGAGATATTGACGTATAACATATGTAAGTTTGAAGTATACAATGTGATGATTACATACATGTATATACTGCAAAATGGCTACCACAGTAAGGTTAGTTAACACATATTACCGCTCATATAATTTTGATTTTGTGTGTGTGGTAATATTTAAGATTACTCTTAACAAATTTCAAGTATATAATTCAGCATCATTAATGATAGTTACTGTGCAGTGCATTTAATCCCCAGAATTAATTTGTCTTACAGTTGGAAGTTTTTACCCTTTGACCAACATCTCCCATTCCCACGCCCTCAACCCCCACCTCTGTCAACTACAACTCTACTATCCATAGCTCAGTTCTTTTATATTCTGCATATAAGTGAGAACATACAGTATTTGTCTTTCTCTGTTTGACTTACTTCACTTAGCATAATGCCGTCAAGATCCATTCATGTTGCTACAAAAGGCAAGATTTTCTTTTTATAGCTGAGTAATATTTCATTATGCATGCATGCATGTGTGCCTGTGTGTGTGTGTTTGTTCACATCTTTATATATTCATTCGTTAATGGACTCTCAGGTTGTTTACACATCTTGGCTATTGCAAATAATCCTGCAATAAGTATGGAGGTGCAGATGTCTCTTTGAGATAGTGATTTCATTTTCTTTGTATATGTACCCAGATATGAGCTTGCTGGATCAGATGGTAGTTCTACTTTTAATTTTTTTGAGGAATCTCCATACTGTTTCCCATAGTGGCTATTCCAATTTACGTTCCCACCAACAGTGCAAAGGGTTCCCTTAACATCCTCACCAACACTTGGTTCTTGTCTTTTTGACATTCTAACAGGTGCGAGGTGATATCTCATGGTGGTTATAATTTGCACTTCTCTGATGTGATGTTGAGCATGTTTTCTTGCTTTTGTAGGTCATGTGTATTCTTGTCTATTCAAGACTATTCAAATCCTTTGCCCACTTTTAATTGGATTGTTTATTTTTTGCTATTGAGTTGTATGAGTTCCCTGTGTATTTTGGATATTAATCCTTTATCAAATAGATGGCTTGCAGATTTTTTTCCCACCTCTTCCATGGTTGCATTTTTATTCTGCTGACCGTTTCTTCTGTGCAGAGCTTTTTAGTTTAATATTTCTGTGAAAAATGTCATTGGAATTTTGAGAGGGATTGCACTGCATCTATAGATGTCTTTGAGTAATAGGGACATTTAAACAGTTTTAATTCTTCTGTTCCATGAGCACAAGATATCTTTCCTTTTACTTGAGTCTTCTTTAATTGCTCTCATCAATGTCATAATTTTTAGCAGACAGAATTTTCACTTCCTTGGTTAAATGTACTCCTAAGTATTTTTTTTTTCTGAGATTGAAAAACCAACAGTTTTTATCCATGTGATATTAGATGCTAGTAAAATTAGAATTGTGGTATCATCAAACAATTATGGTAAAATTGAATTTCACAGATGAAACAAAATCAATTTCAATAAATTACATGAAAAATTAAAGATAAAGTAGTAATTGAAATAATGTCTCCAGATAGAATTGTAACCATCTTAAAATATGACAAATATTTTACAAATTTGTATAAACATAAAGAAGTCTTGATACCTTTTGAAATTCTTTGCTAAAATACATATAACTAGAGATGCTCATACAAATTATTACTTATGTCAAATAAATATTAATGGGTTTCTCTTGGCTTAACAGTCAAATTTTATTTACACAGACTGTTCAGGCTATTATAATTTCTTGGGTGGCTGTTACTTTCTAAAACATATTTCATTATAATGGCTTATGCTACATTCTTATTCCTGTTTAATCAAAAAGTTAGTTATGATACCATCATTAATAATGAATAGAATTATTTTTGTTCACAGTTAAACTAGAATACAGACCATGCACTGTTGTAGTGGATATTGTAACATCTATAGAGCTACATTCAGATATACATGGGAGTGTGACACCTTTGCATAAGGCCATGTAGTTAGATTGATTTCAGTGAAGCAAAAAATGCACATTGCAAATCAACAAGTGTAGGTACTCGTGTTGTATTGTACGTTTCTAGACATGCACATGCCTCAAACATGCAATGATTTTTAAATTTCCAATTATATTTATGGTTCACTATGTTTTACAGTGCTTATTTGGACAGCATTGCTTTTAGGTATAGTCACAGTTGCTAAGTAATTTAGTTCACAGTTTTTAATTCCATATGGGAGCAAGGCTGTGAAATATCTTTTGCTTTTGTAATTCTTGTTAAGTTTCAGTTCTGTTCTCAGTTACAGCTATGATTTGTCCCACTCGCTTCAATATAATCTCACTGTCTTGCGAATGCCCCTGGAGATGTTGAAGTCAGAAACGACCCAGACTCGCTCGGAGAGTTTTGACATCTTTGAAGATGAAGGATTAATTACACAGGGTGGAAGTGGTAGGTGGTTTTCAGCACATCTAATGTATGTTAATGTAGCCGCCATGAAATGGCATCTCATTAAATTCACTCACATTTCCCTCGTATATCTCCGTCCCTCGTTGCTCTTTGTCCTTACATGAGGTTGTTTCGGATATATGAACTTGACCAATTCATTTTCATAGAGATCATTAATCACCAGGTGGTTTTGTGAGCCAGCCAGAAAATTGTATGCTGACATTTCGTAGCAAATTTTTATGTACTTTTTTATGGAATACATTCAGGCCTGTACTTTGATGAAGTTAAAATAAGGAATTTTGTTTTAAAATATTGGAGAAAACTCACTACCAATTCCCCCCACACCCCCCATAGTGACCAGTTAAATATGGGCTGAGTTTTAGGGGAAAAAAATCACCATGGGTTGTCTATTGTGTCTTAGAAATTTATATACGAAGTCCCTAATCCTCATAAAAACTGCTTAGTTGGTAAACTGAGGCCTGAGATTAACATCACATGACCAGTGTCCAGAGGAGCCAGTGCAGCAGGTCAGAGGCTATTCTTACTGTGGTCCCAGCTTGACCCACTGGTCCCTCATAGGCCTTGCTTCCATCAGGACCACTGTAGGACCACTGCAGGACCATTGTGTGACCGGTCTAGGGTGACCCTGGAGATCCTGGACTAACCAGTCACACAACAGAATCCGTAGCTTTACCCCTAGATTTTTGGGTTGGTCCGGAACTCTAAAGCCAGAGGCATTGCTAAAGTGAATGTTGTGAGGGAATCATTGCAGACCTAAAGCTAAGGCAGTTTAGCTGAATTGGATTTATTATGGGATACGTAGTAAGTCAGTAGGGTCTTGGATGCCCAGTTCTATGCAGCGTGAGGGTGATGAAGATGTGGGTGCAGGAGGTAGAATGTAATGTAGAGTTCCAGAAGGTTTGTCCTTGCAGGACCCTCAAGAAGAGGCTGTGCTCTATTCACATTTTGCCAAAGGTTCTGGTCCACTCTAAGAAGACTTAGCCTGTTACTAACACTGAATTGCATTTCTGTCATTGCCCTTAATTGTGCTTAGTTTATTGGATTGACTATCACTTGAGCTAAGATCAAACCCAGTGCACCCTCCCTACTCCAGAACATCCAGATCACATACATTTGCCCTGATTCAGATATGTGAGTTGTAACCTACACTATTAGAGACAGGTTGAGGGTAAAATAATGTGTGCCTGAATATTTGCTTGTATTATTTCTTGTAAATATCACCCTTAGTAATAGAAAATCTAAAAGTAGTAGTACATTTGCACTACATGTCATCTTAAATAAGAATTGACTATCTGCCTGGGATCTGAATTAAGCCTCTGAAACCACTTCATTTTATACTCTCTAGAGCAGTGGTTCTCAACCTGTGGGTCGCGACCCCTTTGGGGGTCAAACGACCCTTTCACAGGGGTCGCCTAAGACCATCAGAAAAAACATATATAATTATATATTGTTTTTTTGATTAATCACTATGCTTTAATTATGTTCAATTTGTAACAATGAAATTGGGGGTCACCACAACATGAGGAAGTGTATTAAAGGGCCGCGGCATTAGGAAGGTTGAGAACCACTGCTCTAGAGCAATTGTACTCGATAGTTATGAGTAACAGTGTGTATTAGATTTTTATAGCTGCTGTAACAAATTACCAGAAACTTAATGGCTTAAAACTATACAGATTTATTATCTTATGGAAGTCAGAAGTCCAAAGTAGTTCTCAGTGGACTAAAATTTGGGTGTGGGCAGAGCTGCATTCTTTTCTTGAAAATTAGGGAAAAGTTTGTTTTCTTGTCCTTTCCATCTTCTAGAAGCTGCCTGCATTTCCTGGCTCATGGCCTCAAAGCCATCAATGGTCAGCCAAGGTTTTTTTCATGTTACATCGCTATAACACTTCTGTTTTCCTCTTTCATTTATAAGGACCCTGATTACAGTGGATCTTCCTGGGTAATTCAAAATAATCTCCCCATCTCAGGGTCATCCGATTAGCAACCTAACTCCATCTGCAACTTTAATTCCTCTTTGCTGTGTAATGTAACATATTCACAGGTTCTGGTGATTAGGACAAATACAGGGGGGATCATTACTTCGCACCACAGGGGGAAACTCACAGGAAACAGAGAGCAAGGGTAGAAGATATGGGGGTAGGTAGAAAAAGAAAATAATACATTTTTTAAAAAAGTCTCTGCTGTTTCAAGCAGCGTGTTAGTCACTTAGCATATGTTATTTTATTTAATCTGAACAGTACCTCAGAGGTGAATAGTAGTAGTATTATAATTTTACTGTTTGGAAAATTGAATTTTAGAGATGTTAAGTAACTTGCCAAAGGTCACAGAGCTGATAAGTGGCAAAGACAGAACTCCGATTCATGTCTGTATTATACATGTTCTGTGTAATGCCTTAAAAGGTCAGAGAAGAGTTAATTTTTGTGAATCAAAACAAGTGTATTTGTCATAGTGTATAAACACTCTTGGTGTATCCTGTTTTGAGAAGAAAAATAGTATTGATTCCCAGCTATCTAGAACTGCTGCAATCTTTTGAACGATTATCTTATAAATATATTTATTTCTTATTTTGCATTTCATAGAACTTTTGATGTTCAATAAATGCATCTAGATATGCTGAAATTGTGTTTGATGAAATTAAACATCATATAGAAAAAACCTCGTATAATGACTATCACTATGAAATTATCACTAATGCACCAGGCGTGTTCGCAGGCCTTTATGTGCATTATTAATTTAGCTCATCTTTACAACAATCACATGGTATAGGTCCAGGTGAGGAATTGGGCACTGAGCTAGCAAGTCACACCTGTCACCTGCTGATGAGAGGTGGAGCAGGACTGGGACCCAGACACTCTGAGCCCAGGGCGGTGCTCCCAAACCCTGCTCTGAGCTACCTCTCAGTCCTGTTCGTATACTTGTTCGTGTCCTTAATTTCCCTATCATTGTCTTTTTTCTTAGGTTAAAAACTCTCACACATCAGAAAATCTGTTTATTTGGGTAGTATGAGCACAGCGTTGCAGACAATGATATGAACGATATCCACTGAAAACGACAATGCTATTAATCAGCCATTTTATTTTGAAGTTAAAAACAGAAGTTTAAGGTCTTAAAAATGAGCTGAATGTCAACCAATTTCCTCATTTTTCTGATACCAACTTTTATTTTTCAGGTGTATTTGGGATCTGTGGTGAGCCTTATATGAAGTATGTGTGGAATGGTGAACTTCTGGATATAATTAAGACTACTGTGCATCGTGACTGGCTATTGTATATTATTCATGGGTTCTGTGGGCAGTCAAGTATCCTTTTTTTAAAAAAAAAATTAAGACTTGCAATATTAACCTCATGCTGTGCCAACTTGTAGACAGCTATCTACAAATTATAAGATTATAATTATCATGCTGTGTGCCCAACTGGCAAACTTACCCACAATGCCATGTAGTAAAAGTACAAAGATGCATTCAGATCCCTTGAACAGACCTATTATGTACACAGAAAGATAAAAAATAAGGAAGAAAATGCTATGTGCATTGTAAGTTACGTGGAGAGAAGTACCATTCTTATTTGAGAAAGGGAGCAGAATCTCTTACCGGTGGGGAGGATGGGGCCGGCTCACAGGAGAAGCTGAACTTGGCCTGGGCCCTAAACAAAGTCAGGCCGTAGCAGTGAGCAGGGAGTGAGAGCGTGGGTTGGGGGAGCACCGTGAGTGTAGAGGTGGAAAAGTTCATGGGCATGTCTTGTGGTTGTGTTTAAAACCACCGGGAAGTACAATGTAGTGGGAAGGGCTTGGTAGGAGGGACTCAAATAGTCAGTCACCAGATTGCTTTGGTGGTCGAACTAAGGACTTTGGGTTTGGTGCTAGGACTTTTGAAAGTTTTTTTCCAAGAAGGTGTACAAAGGAGCACTTAGGAAGCTTGAGTTGATAGCCATTTTCAAGCTGTTAAGTGAAATGAGACTAGAATAAGGGACCTGAGTTAGGAAAAATTGCAGTGGTTCAGGCGTAAGGTAATGAAAGCCTGACTGGAAAGGGGTATGATAGATTAAATAGAAGTAGCCTTGGGTTAAGCTGATGAGTTCGATTTTACACTCCCCCCCACTTTTATTTAATTTTCTAGCTATGTTGAAACCTTTCAACTCAGCGCTGTTATGAGATTTAGAAAGGCAATGTGTGCACCTTCTAAAAGTGGTGTTTAGGTTTTCCCCACACCCTTTTGAAATCACGTAGGGCGTTTGTGCACCTAGCATGTTGTCTAGTTGACGTTCTTCCTTGTGTCTTAGATTTTTAAAGACCTATTTTAAAGACTAAAAATTTGCTGTTTTAAAGTAGCAACTAGCATAATAGATTATAATTTTAAAGCTCATTAGTTTAAATGATGAGTCTAGTCTCCTAGTTATCAAGCATTTAATGAATTCTAGAAGTCTATATGATGATACAAGTAATTAGTACTTTTAAGCATTTACTACAGGCCGCACATTACTTTTATATACATTACCTGGCCTAGTCCTCCCAACTTAATAAAATTAGTTACTTTATTAGTACTTATACCATTTCACAGAAGATGAAGCTGAGGCTTAGAAAGTTTAATGAGGTGACACAGCAATAAGCTGTACGTTGGTTGAACAGTTCACACGTTCAGTTTTTACAGTTAGGTGACAAATTTGAGTCACTTTCATACTCCATTCCTGAGGGTGACATATTGCTTCATAGTTTAACCAGCTGGTAGGTGACGTGTGCTCTCAGAGGTGTATGGCCTCTGAAGACTAAGGAAGGAGTTGTACCTGTTTACACCCTTTAGTTGGTACAAGGACAGACCAGGTCTTCCCTTGAGCAGTATCCTTGCACCTGGTTACCATTTCCTCTGAAATTCTTAGAAACCACTCCTTAGGGGAGTCTGTTTTTGCCTTATATACCTGCACAATTCAGTAGGACAGTTGGACCCAATGCAGTTTGTTCTTGGGTGTAGCTTTTGGGTATACTTTAACCTACTCGACAAGATGTATTTAAATGTGTATTTAAGGTATAATGATTCTCTTGGTTTGGCGTGACTGTCATGAATGCTGAAGAGCTTTAACTTGATTTCTAAGAGCTATTGATCTATGGGCGACCAGTGTATGTCACTCTAATAGCTAGAAGATCCAGTAAGTTTGCGGGGACCCGTTTTCTCAAGAGAGGTGCA
This sequence comes from Myotis davidii, assembly GCF_000327345.1. Classification (NCBI taxonomy): domain Eukaryota; kingdom Metazoa; phylum Chordata; class Mammalia; order Chiroptera; family Vespertilionidae; genus Myotis; species Myotis davidii. The sequence goes on along the minus strand of NW_006300376.1, from coordinate 274,907 downwards.
AACTGTGAGGTAAGATGGAAAAAAACACAGTGCTGCTGGCATTTTAGCCTTTTAAATCAACTTTCCTGACAGATGAAGCAAAGCAGAATTTTAGAAAGTGGGATGTCTTAGTGTGGGACATTATCAAGAGAATAGTTTTCCAGGGTATCAGCAATTTGTGAGAAATGTGACATATGCACACGTGCTGAGGAATCAGCTGTCTTAGAGCGAGTTATGCAATACCTCAGGGAGTTATGAAATGTCTAATGCTTTGGAGGTGAACCACTTCTGTCCTATGTGAAAGCTGTCGTACATATTTAGTGTAGAGACTAAAATAGCAAAGCACCTGCACCCAACGAGTCAGTGGAGGGAGCACTTGTTGGAAGTGCATCCTGGTTGAGAAGAATAAGGAGAGGAGGGCATGGGAGCTGTTCACCCGCTTCTCTCTGCTCTAGCTTGGCTCCAGGCAGACTCCTTACTCTGTTCACACTAGAAAAACAACAGAAATTCATCTGTCCTGCCATCAGTCATGGAATCCCCACTGAGTGCTCCGTCTCTGTTTTCAATAGACAACTTGTCTTAGACAGATGTATGATTGAGTAGACAGAGTGAGTGAGACATTGGATTTTGATACTGATTTAAAACAGCAACATTGTTTTAAAATTATATTAACAATGAAATAGTTTAAAAAATCAGAATTTGGTAGCTATAATATTTACTTTGGAATATTCATAGGGTAACCCAACAGACATGTTTTTAATGCCTTCGAAATTATTCTTTGTCATATCCTTATATCACTTTCATAGATAAAGTCACCACAGGAACCTTTTTTGTATTTCTTCTGTCCATCACACGCTGTGTGACTCTCACTCTTGTCCTTTCATTCCTCCTTGGTTCTCAGAATTGGATTTTTATATTCCACTGGTCTTCCTAACCTATATAACTCCCTGTAATTGTTTTTCTTTTCTCTCCCTTTCTGCCTTTTGTATCACTCAAGATGTTCTCTACTATTTGTCTTACTGGCTATTTCATTTCATTTTTCCTAGTCTATTCTCTGTTTTTTTTTTAAATTGCCATACTTTATTGCATTATAATGGTTTTCCTTTTCTAATATACACAATGAAACCTTATCAACATTTATCTCTCTCAATACATTCTAAGAATAGGAATTACAATTTAATTGTGTACTTGAAATTTTTTTCATTAAAAATGTCTAAGCACGTAAGATACCTTTCATGTACCTTTCTTTACAGGGTGATGTTGCAAATGAAGTGGAGACTGAACAAATACTCTGCGATGCTTCTGTGATGTCTTTTACTGCAGGAAGTTATTCTTCTTACATACAAGTTAGAGGATCAGTTCCTTTGTACTGGTCGCAGGACATTTCAACTATGATGCCTAAGCCCCCTATTACATGTGCGTGGAACAATATTTTTAATAGTTACTCTTCTTTATACACATTTAGAGATAATTGACTATTATCAGAGAAATCTCATAAATGCTTCTGTTTTGACAACATATTAGAAAGAAGATAATTTAGAAGATAATTATATTATTTCATACAATAACTATATTTTTCTTTTATTTTGGCTGCTAGTAAATTACTTCAGAAATGTAAAAATCTTTCAAATTCAACAAATGAATGAGTGTGTTGATAAGCTGGAGAGGAATTTGGGAATGGAACTAGTGGATTAGTTGAATTGCATTTCTGTAAACATTAAGTAACAAAATAAAACCCTATACTTGTTTCTTGCTTTATAGTTTCCCATTCCGGTATTCATACTTTTTCCCCTTTTTCTCCCCAGTGGATCAGGCAGATCCATTTGCACATGTGGCTGCCCTTCACTTTGACCAGATGCTTCAGAGGTTTGGCTCCCCCATCATCATCTTGAATTTAGTGAAGGTACGATGTGCTCACCTTTGCGGTTATGAAATTCAGTCACACCGGGCAACCTTTTCCCCAGCACCAAGGGGTTTGACAGGCTGGCTTTACCTTTCCCCAGAGGAGAGACTTGTAGACTTAACATCTTCTGATGGCTTACTGTGTGTGAGCTGTCTGAGCTGCTGTCCTTTGACTTCAAGTCATGTGGCCTATTCTGTGGGTGCCTAGGAGAATCAGTGATACGTTTCCAAGGGAAGAGTGTGATGTGGTGTGTCAGTCTCCTGATTTCCTTGAGTGAACTAGATGTGGGTAACAGTTTGCCTTAGTTTCCAGGACAGCTTGGAGAAGGAAGTATGGAGATCAAACAGCCACAGCCCGGCCTTGAAGCAGCCAGTTCCCTTGACAATCCAGAAGCTCTCTTGGGCAGGTTAATACATAGTAATAGACCTAAAGGCTAGATTCAGAAATGGGGGTGCTGTTGTGGCTCGAGAGCCGGTGGACAGAGTGGTGGCATAGCCCCTTAGTTCTCTGCTTCCTTGTCTGAGTACACTGTGTGTGCTCACCGTATCTTGTGTATGAGTAGGCATGCAGGTCAAAGGTCTAGGATGGAGGACAGGAGGCCAGATAATATATTGTATCTGTATTTGTTGCATTGAAGCGAATTGACAGAATCTCAGTCTGCAGCCAAGGGAGTATGGAAAACAAGGGTTTTGTTATGGTTGTGGCAGCAGCCAACAGCATCTGAGATTATTTTGAGAGGTTGGTTAATAAATATAACTCATTTTAATCAAACCCAAGGAATCCTGTGTTCATGTAGTGCGTTGCTTAACAAGTATTTTTGAACTTTTTTTTTTTTGTGCCGTGGCAACCATAGAAACCATTCCTGCCTTCACAGAGCTAACAGTCTGTTGGAAAAGACGATGAAGTAATGCGGAGATACCCAGACAGGTAGATGGTGCTGTGAGAGCTTACAGTGGCAGAGACGTCTTCCCTGAGGAAGCGATGAGTCAGTGCAGCCCAAAGGAAGAGGCGTTAACTAGTCCAAAAAACCAGAGAATAGTATTCAACTCAGAACAGTAGGTACTGAGCCCCTGAAATAGGAACGGATATGGTGTGTTTGAGGAAGAAAAGGCCTGTGTGACTGGGGCCCAGAGAATGAGGGCAGGAGAGCCTGTTGTGAACTGAGACTGAAGAGAGAGTTCTTGTAGGGTGCGTTAAGGCTGGTCTTTATCCTGAGAGCGATGGAAAGCCATAGAAGGTTCTGCATGGTTGAGAGGATTGTGATTAGATTTATGTTTTGAAAAGATTGTCCTGACCTCCACATAGAGAACAAATGGATTGGTACAAGGCTGAAGTCAATGTTGGAAGACCACATACGAGGCTATTATAATTATCCAGAAAAGGGGTGACTCTGGTTCCTCCTAGAGTTGGTGTGGTAGAGATGAGAGAAGTGGATGGAGGAGGTGGATTTGGTGAAGGGCAGGATTTAAGGCGAGGGAGAGAGAGATGTCAGGCTTGCTTCTCAGGTTTTTTACTTACTCGGGTGGGTGAATGGGGATGCCATCCACTGACATAGGGAACGGGGGCTCAGTCTGTGGGGCAAGATCGTGAGTATGGTTTGGACATGCTGAGGTTTGTGTGGATCGGAGTCCTCTAAAAGGAGGTGCACAGAGGTGTTCAGTTTGCGAGTTGGAAGCTCAGAGGAGAGGTCCGGCCGAGATGTGACTTTGGTGATTCATCTGTTGCAGGTGCTCTCCGAGGCGTGGTTACAGATGGGATGCCCATATGCAGGCTCTCGAGTGGGAAGAGGAAGGGCCTTTGGTCCAGTCTTGAGGACCTCCAGCTCTTACTGTCCAGTGAGAGCCGTCTGAGTCTACTAGGGAATAAGAGGAAAAACAGATGAAAGCAGGAGGAAAAGCAAATGAGTGCTATGTCATGAAAAGCAAGAGAAGACATGTTTCATGATGAGGAAACTAAGTGGTCAACAGTGGGAAATGTTGGCGGGTCAAGGCAGATGAAAAGGGCAGAGATGCTCATTGGTGTTAGCAGCACCGAGGAGACTGAGGGAAGCAGACTGAGGCGTGGGGCGACCGTGAGCAGCGGTGCAGTGAGTACGGTACCCCCGCCCCTGCCCGGGGAGCACTTCCTGCCGGGGGAGTACCTAGTGAAAAATGAAGACAGTTGGTGTTTTTATCACTTTTAAAAAAGAGATCATGATGATGTGTTTAAAAGACTGTGGGGAGGATCCAGCTGAGATCCCCTATGAGGCACAGGAGAGAAAAGGGATGACCTGTGGCATCAGGACGGAGGAAAGGAGGAAATCTGAAACGCTGAGGGAGGAATTGTGTTCATGGGATTTCAGAGAATAGCAGGGTGAGGGCTGAGTGTGAGTGTGTGAGTGTGTGTGCATGTGAGTGTGAGTGTGTGAGTGTGTGTGCGTGTGAGTGTGTGTGTGTGTGTGTGTATGTGTGTGTGTGTGTTTTAAATCAAGGGTTTGGAGGAACATGGCCTAAAAGTGGCCAGGCTAAAGGGGAGGATGGTGGGAGGGGAAGCCTTGGACAGGACAATGAGCAGTCAGCTTCGTTTCTCCCTTTGTTGCTCTTTGGTTTATGTAATTATTGCATCCTACCAGGGGTTGACTTTGTAAAATAAATCATTCAGATAGTAGATGCATCAGTTTCTAGACTTTTGTTCACATTAATTCAGAAGTTTCATACTCATGTCTCTCCCCCCTGTCAACTCAGAACAATATAAGGCAATAGCTGGATGATCTGTAACCTCAGTTTAGTATTGAACAGTAGCTATAATAGACATAATTGAAAAATTAAAGTAAGACAGTTCTAGCAACAACGAGCGTCATGAACATTTTTCTAGCAAATGTATAGAAAAAAAAATGTTGATAGTATAAAAATAAATTATTGCTAAAGCACTAAATTATAAGGTATTATTGGAATATAATATTCACCTAAATTGTAGATATTCTTCATGTTATAGAGTGCTGATAGTTGATTAGAAGCTATAGTTAAATGGAGACTCAGTCTATGACCTTTGAAATAATTCTCTATTAAATATACAGATTCAGGAAATAATATCTGATACATATGATTTGTAAAGTGTTCTCTTGCCCAGATTTCTCAAAAGTACATTTAGTTTTTGTTTTTGTTTTAATATTGAAAGGCCAGTCTATTTTTCCATTGTCATAAAAATCCTGACAGTGACTAGAGATTAACTAAAAATAGTTTGGAGATTAAGTAACTGTCTTGTGGAATAGAAATAAAATTTTGTTGTTTTTGTCGTTATTTTATTCATAGGATAAAAGGATATTTATTCAGTTCACTGGGAAGACATCCGTATTAACTTGTGATTAAGGAGTCAAAGAATGTGTGTGTGTAGAATGATACCAAGGATATTTACTCTTTATTCTGTCTCTATATGAAGTTACTAACGTGAAATACTTTCCTTAATTTCTTTTCTCTTTTACCCTGTGTTGTGAGCTCCCCACCCCTAACCCCCCACATCTTGACTGTGGAAATTTGAGGCACTGGTTGACAGACATTTTGCAGCAATCCATACACCTTCAGTGCTGCTACTGGGGTCCATAGAAAATCAACCTGAGATCAAGCATAACTGTACATCAGAGGTTTTTAATCTGGGTCCCTGCATGGCCCTTAGGAGGGGCTCTGAAATGTTATGAAAAATCTAAGTGACATGTGAAGTTTTCATTTGGTTGTTAAAGGGGTCTGTGCCCTAAGGAGGTTTACTAGCCCATCCACTACCACTGTGGGCAGACAGGGCATAAAGCAGATTCTTTGCATAAAGATGATCGACAGTTGATTAAATAGTCTTTTCTCTCCATCTCATAAAATGTCAGATTTGACATAAGAATTTTAAAAAGTTTTTGTTTCTCTAGTTGATTTAAGTGCTTTTGAGAAAAATTCCAGATATATAATTTAATTTTCTCAGATGCAAAAATAAGCTACATATGTGTATCCTAAACTGATATAACACTGTTTTAAATCAACTCTTTTCTATTTTCTCCATTTGATTTATTTAGCTGTACAAAATAGATACTCTTTTTTGTTTCCACAGTGGTTATCTAATTAATTTCATGACAACTAATAAGTCATCACATATGAGTGAGAGCATGTGATAGTTGCCTTTCTCTGACTGGCTTACTTAGCTTTTCATAATAATCTCCAGGTCTCTCCATGCTCTCACAAAGGGGAAGAGCTCCTTCCTTTTTACAGCCACATAGTATTCCATTGTGTAAATGTACCGCAGCCTTTTAATTTTCTCAGGTAGGTTTCATGTCACTATATTTAAGATGTAGGCTTTTTGTCTTGTCTTGTCTGAAAAGTAAAAATGTTAAAACTCCATTCCTCTGATTTAAAGTAATTAGAACACTGAAAATGTTTAATATTTAACAAAGGAACGAGAGAAAAGAAAACATGAGAGAATTCTGAGTGAAGAACTCGTAGCTGCTGTGACGTACCTCAACCAGTTTCTGCCTCCTGAGCACACCATTATTTACATTCCCTGGGATATGGCCAAGTACACCAAAAGGTGAGCAGAGAGCAGAAAGTGGATCTCTATGGTAAAGTAAATGTAACTCTTTCAGTTCCTTTTATGAACCTGCTGAAGGGCTATTAAGAGCTTAAATTAATAGACCAATTCTTTTTTGATCCACTTAAAAAATATATATATTTTTATTGATTTCACAGAGGAAGGGAGAGGGAGAGAGAGAAACATCAACGATGAGAGAGAATCATCTATTGGCTGCCTCCTACATCCCCTCCCCCCCATGGGGACTGAGCCTGCAACCCGGACATGTATCCCTAACCAGATTCGAACCCAGGACCCCTCAGTCCACAGACCTATGCTCTATCCACTGAGCCAAACCAGCTAGGGCTTCTGGCCCACATTTTATACCAGTTATAAATTCTCTTTGAACTAGCTAGTCGTTTCAGATCTCTCCTCCACTCCCTTTCCATAAAGGCACTCATTTCACCTTTTTCTATTTTATTCTCTGGCCCTGTTTAGTCACTTTCTCTGACACCTTTCAGATGATCTCACTCATGGATGAACCTGCAGTAGCTCCCCAGTGTTTATAGTAAATCCACACTCTTAGATGTAATGTTAAAACCCATCACCGGGTTGGTTCCAGAATGTAATAACATTTTTATTCCCTGGGCTCTTGTGTTCCTGAAAAACTGAACTTCATGCTCTGCCCCCGAGGTGGCAGCCAGGGTCTCATTCCTGAGTCTTTGTTCTTGTTATTCCCCCTCCCCACTTTCCTCCACTTCTACCAAGGGTGCTTCCCCACGTCTTTTCCTTGTCGAGATCTGATTCGGAACATCTCCAAGGAACTTTCTTTCATTAACTTTGCATTGTCTTTTTACTCATTTACTAGGCATCATACACAGTGGGTTTGTTTTGAGGTCTTTAAAAAAAATATTACTTTATTGTTTTGCACTTAACTCATTATACCTTTTTCTAAATAATACCTTTTTCTAAATGTAGTTGGATGCACCCACAACACACTTTCCCTAAGTATAATAATAAGCTTGATTACAGGGTGGTGCCACTCATGTTAATTAATTTTCCAGCCTTTTCCTCACCCGCCACCCACACTATGCATTGTGCTGTCTTCACAGTCATTTTAGTCATTTTATGAACACGCATTGATGTGACTGATCTGAGGAGTGCGAGGCTTTGGGGAAGCTCTTGCAGGGATGTAATATGCCAAGAGGAAGGTTTGCCAATAGTTTATACTAACATACAGGCCTTTCGTGTCCCTTTGTACCAAATCTTATTAGTTACTGAATATACTTTATATTCTAGAAATTGCTACAGTGTCCCTATTGAGTACACACCAGAGATTTTTAAGATGAAATCCCTGAATATCATTACTATAGACTTTATTTGCTTTAGATGTGAGGATAAGTAGGTATTAAAACTTGGGTTCTTCTCACTTTTCTCATTCGTCCTCCTGTCCGCAGCAAGCTGTGTAATGTTCTTGATCGACTGAATGTGATCGCAGAGAATGTGGTGAAGAAAACAGGTTTCTTTGTAAACCGCCCCGATTCTTACTGTAGCATTTTGCGGCCAGATGAAAAGTATGTATGGCATTGAAAACCTTAAAATACATTAAAGAATTTTTCTCTATGGGTTACAATATGCTAAATATGAACAGTTTATACTACTTGGAAGATGGGTGAACTTATTCCTTTGGGGAGATGAGACAAGTGTCCTAAGGGATGCTCACTGTGGGCATCAGATTTCCTCAAGGGCTCTATGCCTTGATGCCTTGACATGGGAGCCATGGAGTCTCTGTATCTTGCTTCATGGAATAAACATGATATAAAATATTTCTGTAAAGTAAAATTTTCTACAGAGAATTCTATTTTTCAGTATTAAATAGGAGCAGGAAAATTTTTTTCTTATAGATGAAGTACTAATATTTTTATGAAAATAATACTTATCATTGTACTATAGTTAGTCATTTGCTCACAAATATTTCTTCATTACCATTATGCACTAAAATACTTTGTGAGTGTCTCAGATCAAGGATCTATGTTTAATTTACCTTTTAAGGAACCAATGTTAGATATTTTCAGTTAACAAAGTTAATTATAATGGTAAAAAAAAAAAAAGCCAAAACAATGCAAAAAAAACAACCAACTGCCTGGCCGGCATGGTTCAGGGTTGAGCATCGACCTATGAACCAGGAGGTCATGGTTTGATTCCTGGTAAGGGCACATGCCCCGGTCATGGGCTCGATCCCCAGTGGGGGGTGTGCAGGAGGCGGCCAATTAATGATTCTCTCTCATCATTAAGAACTCAAAGGACTTAGCCCATTATACTTATGACTGTGACTTATTACAGAGAAAGGATACAATGCAAAATCAGCAAAGGGAAAAGACACCTGGGCAAAATCCAGAGGCAATTGGACGCAAGCTTCCGGAGTCCTCTCCTAGGGGAGTCACACAGAACATGCTTAATTCCCCAGGCAGCTTACTGTGACAGCATGTGTTGCCAATGGGGACAGATTATTCGAGACTCAGTGCCAGGTTTTTGTTTGTTTGTTTGTTTTTAATATATTTTTATTTCAGAGAGGAAGGGATGGGGAGAGAGAGATAGAAACATCAACCATGAGAGAATCATTGATCGGCTGTTCCTGCACACCCCACACTGGGGATCGGGCCTGCACCCTGGGCATGTGCCCTGGTCAGGTATCGAACAATGACCTCCTGGTTCATAGATCAACCCTCAACCACTGAGCCACACCGACCAAGCAGTGCCAGGTTTTTTGTCTGTCGGTTTGTATTGGAGGCTGGTCCCGTAGACGGTCTACTTTGCATGTACCAACATTCCAGACTCCCAGAGGAAAGGGGATATTCAGCAAAACCATATTGTTTCTACAAACAGTTTAGACCCAGTAAGTCACTCATGTCTGTTTTGGGATGGTGAGAACTCAACTTCTCTAAAGCCAGCCAATGGCCAACCTTGTAAGCAGGCCTGTCAGGGCCAGCCTGACAGGTTGAGCCGGGCTGAGGCAGGGAGGTGGGAATTGAGAAAAGAAAGAAAAACAGGAAAGTGGGATCGGGAGGACTGCAGCTCTAGAGGAACTGAAGCAAGTTTATTAGCCACACAATCCTATTTATACACAAGACACTGAATAGGAGGTCTGTCAAGAGGAATGTATTCTTTGTTCCTCTTCATCTCTAAGGGAGAGATACAGCAGAAGGACATTTCTCAGTACAGCATCTCTCAGTAAATAGTTACAGACTTCTTGGTAAGCCATGAAAGGCTGTTCTCATTCTACTGATAACCGCCATCCAAACAAGTCTGGGAAAACTGTGTGGGTAAGGGTCCCCCCAGCCTTGCTAGCCCCTTCAGATGCAAGGACCTTGCCAGCTTACATCTGGCCCCCAACACAGGCCTTGCTGAGGATAGCAGTCAGGCCTGCTATGCTAACTCTTTTCTTCATTGTCTTCTTTTAAATAATTAAAATAAAATATTGATATCATGATAGCGTACTTAGAACATATCCCCATGCAGTCACTAGCACATGGAGAAGGATGTAAACGGGAAGGAAAATAATAAGGAAGTCTGCAAAAACCACCACAGGAATGTAACGAAGCTCCATGAAGAAAAGCTGGAGGAGGTAGAGAATCCGCACACTGAGGGGAGAAGACAGGCTTGGAAGAGTTTATTTTTATTTTATCAGAAAGATGCTCTGCAATTGTTACTCATCTTTATAGATGCAAGCAAGAGATCAGCTTCAGTTAAAGCAAGAGAAGTTTTGGTTGAAGATGGGTGACAGAACGCCGGAGTGTGGGGCCGTGGGACAAGCCAGATGCTCCTTTCTTAGAGGGGAGCCTTTCATCTCAGTAATTTGCATATTAACTTTCCCAAAAGATGAAAGTAAGCAGAATCAGCTGATGATGTTGGCTCATTTAGCTCTGTTGGTTTGATTCTCAATAACGATCTAGGAACAAAAATGAATACAGGTTATAGTATTCAATTTTTTTAAAAGCATGTATTTTTAAACAGGTGGAATGATCTGGGAGGATGTGTGATCCCCACTGGTCGCCTGCAGGTACAGACAACTTTATATAAATAATGAATAGAATCTGTATCGTAGTATATGACGTTTTCTGAAAGCAACCATTGAGAGACATACTTCTTATTTAATGCAGAATTATTAGTTACTTGGGAGTAATTTTTAAAAGCCTTACTGCTGGTGTTTAACTCCTACAAAGCTACAAAGGATATGTACAGCTAAAATAATAATGGCCTACAGATTTTTTCTATATATTATAAATTTTATTATTAGAAATAGATACATAGCCAAAATGTGAAAAGAATAAATTAGAATGACTTTGGAAAATGATCCAGGTATGATCACTATATACACTAATTCTGCTTTAAGGGTAATATGGCCTCAACCACTGAATATTTGATTTGTACAGTAAAGGAAACATATCAGGAAAAAAGCACATATTTTACTAATTGGTACATGTGGAAAATGTTTGTTATGTGGTTTGTTAAACTAAGGGAGAAAATTCAAATATAGACTGGAAGGTGTAATGATGCCGTTGCAGCAATAAGTGAGCAGCAACTATAGGCTTTCATAATTTAAGACGTGTTCATTATTCAGGAATAATACCCTGCCTACAGATTTCTTCTACTTCTTAAAGAAAAGAGATCTAAGTAGGATGGAGTCATTTTGCTGACTGAATAATGACTAAAAGTCTTAGGGTATTTCTCTTTTAGACTGGTGTTCTTCGAACCAACTGTGTGGACTGTTTAGATCGCACCAACACGGCGCAGTTTATGGTGGGAAAATGTGCTTTGGCTTATCAGCTGTATTCCCTGGGACTGATTGACAAGCCTAATCTGCAGTTTGATACAGATGCAGTCAGGTAAGCCTTCGTTTCTGCCTTTTGAATGCTGGTAATGACAGAAAGCAAACCTGATTAATCATAAGGACTTTTTTTGAACTTGTTTGTCCTTTTAGCTTCTCAAAAATTATGTTGCTAATTATTCAAGTTAATTCTGTACTATTTCTATTAAATACTTGTGTATTGTTGGTATGGGTTGTTTTGTGTGTTAATTATCAATAAACACTGTGTCCTTTAGATAAATCCAAAGTAAATAAATCCTAACTAATGGTTTTTTTTAAAAAAACAAACAAATCCAGACTACATTAGGAAAAATAATAATGTGCCTTCATATATTTTGAACTTAAAATAGAAGACATATAAATAATTGATTCCTCATTAAGGATTGTTGTCTTCACTGTGCAGTGGATCCATGGCATTGCATACAGTATTGTTTCTTGAAAATACAGTGAGAGCTGTTATTGGTCATCTGCAACAGTCAGAAAGGCTGTCAAGGGAAGTGATCAGCTTACAAGTAGCCAGATCCGCAGGTATCGCTGCGCTGAAAGTCTTTAAGAGGCACTTGAAGAAACATACGTCTCAAACATGTAGTTTCATGAAAGAATATGGCCTGTCTGTGACCAGAACATGTTCTTCTCAAAAGGCAATTCAGAGAGAACAGAAAATTCTGCCGTGGGAGGTAAATTGGTCTGGCAGGCTGCAGGTAGTCAGACATCTTGTAATCAGGTAGAACCGTCTGGCTTTGGTGGGTTGTTCTTGGTGCCCCTGCTTCCTTGTTAGTGTTTTCAGTGACTTTGTTGCTCATTAGACAATTCCTATAAAATATAAAATACTTCACATTTGTATTTCTCTTCAAATGTTGAAGGGTCTACTTGAAAGGAATGGTTCAGAGAATTTATACAGTAAAAGCCTTGTTTTGAGTCTGTGACTTAGTGACTAATGTGTAGTACTTTTTCTAAAATTCTTTAGTGTTTGTATTTCTTTTGCTTAGGTTGTTTGAGGAACTCTATGAAGATCATGGGGATACCCTGTCCCTTCAGTATGGTGGCTCTCAACTTGTTCATCGTGTAAAAACCTACAGGAAGATAGCACCATGGACCCAGCACTCAAAAGATATCATGCAGACCCTGTCTAGGTATTACAGCAATGCTTTTTCAGGTAATTCTGGAGTATTAGGCATTTCTAAGACTTATCCCAATGGGCATTTTTCCATATGTGTGTGTGTGTGTGTGTGTGTGTGTATATATACTTTTATTTAGCTATCTGGTTAAGTAAAATTCAAAATTAAATGTTTAAAAAGTTTAAGTGAAATAGAATCTGTCAGAAGATGCTCAATAATCATTCGTTCAATAAATGCATGAATAAACTTTGTATTTTAAATAGGGCATGTTTGCATTTTGCCACCCATAATTGGAACTTTCACATAATGCAAAAGTTATTTACAAAATATATTGATTCTCTGGCTTCTGTCTCTGTATTTCTGTTTCCCGATTGGGGTGGGCCGGCTGGCCAACCTCCTGCCGTCTCCTCCTCCTGACAGGCCCGGTTCAGATCTGCCCCAATCTGGGCCAGTCCAGTCAGACCCTACCCATGCACAAATTTGTGCACTGGGCCTTTAGTACGTAGATAAAAATGTTTGAGGGCATTGAATCATTATTATTTTTAAAAGATTTTTAAATAGATTTTGAGAGAAAGGGAAGGAGAAGGGAGAGTGAGAGAAAGAGAGAGAGAGAGAGAGCGAGAGAGAGAGAGAGAGAGAGAGAGAGAGATGAGAG
>NW_006300376.1:256905-257253 GCF_000327345.1 Myotis davidii | reverse complement strand
CCTGGACCCCTGTCTCCTCACCCCTCACCTGCCTGCCTGCCCCTAACTGCCCCCCTCTGCCAGCCAGGTCACCCCCCACTGCCCCCGCCCTGCTGGCCTGGTTGCTCCTAACTGCCTCCCGCCCTGCCCCCCGCTGGCCTGGGCCCCCCTTACTGCTCCCCCTGCCAGCCTCCCTGCCCCCAATTGCCCCCCCCATTGGCTCATGGCCCCTCCCCCTGGGTGGCCCCGCCCCTGATTGGCCCCTACCCACCAATTGGTCTGCAGCCCCTCCCTGCCCCCAGCCAGCTGGCCCTGATTGGGCCCCGATTGGGGTGGGCCGGCTGGCCAACCTCCTGCCGCTCCTCCTCC
>NW_006300376.1:255516-256487 GCF_000327345.1 Myotis davidii | reverse complement strand
GCATGAATAAACTTTGTATTTTAAATAGGGCATGTTTGCATTTTGCCACCCATAATTGGAACTTTCACATAATGCAAAAGTTATTTACAAAATATATTGATTCTCTGGCTTCTGTCTCTGTATTTCTGTTTACTATCTATATATATAAAAAGCCAGCAACCAGAATGCTGTAACAACCAGAACAACCAGTCTCTATGACACCCACTGCAGCCAGGGAACCGCCCGATCCAGGGTGGGGCTGGCTGGCCAACCTCCATCGCCCCTCCCCCTGGTTGACCCCACCCCCAATCGCCCCCTTATCCCAATAGGGGGTGGAGCTGGTAGGCCAACCTCTTGCAGCCCCTAGGGAAGGAGAAGGGAGAGAGAGAGAAAGAGAGAGAGAGAGAGCGAGAGAGAGAGAGAGAGAGAGAGAGATGATAGCGAAATAATAATCTACTGCCTCCTGCACACCCTCAATTGGGGATTGAGCCCACAACCTGGGCATGTGCCCTGACTGGGAATCAAACTGACACCCAACCAACTGAGCCATGCTGACCAGGGTAAATCATTATCTTTTAAATAGGATTCATAGTCTTGACAATTGCCTAAGAATGTAAATATCATGGATTTAAAAAAAAATAGCTAGAAATGAATGGTAACATTAACACTAAGTTATTTTCTTATTTATGACTTGCAAATACTAAAAGTAACAGGTTGTTAAAATGGCACTTTTCCCACCTCCATGCTGATGGAATTTCCTATGCAATAGATTTCACAGACTAAAGTGATTGTGAGGCAAATCTCCATGCACAGAATTCACAGAAGCATGTGCAGTGACTGATTCTGTGAGTCTTAGGCTCATGAACCAGATCAGGGATAAAAATGTGTACAGAATGTGGAGAAGAAAGATTGGTAAAGAGACTCTTTGAGGGGAACTGTTGCCATGTAATGACTGTTACTGCCCGACTCCTTTACCGCAAGCTTGAGGAGGC
>NW_006300376.1:250557-255489 GCF_000327345.1 Myotis davidii | reverse complement strand
GGACTCTGGCAAGCTGGCTGCAGCGTCCTGCTGTTGGAGGGACCCCATGGAGCTGCCGACTTTGCGCTGCTGTGCAGCAAAGCTAGAGCAGAGGGACAGGCTGAGGAGAGGGCTGCCCTGCTGGAAATGCCTACCCTCGTAAAGTTGGTTGGACCAAAGGGTCCTTGAATGTTTACTGGTGGCCATGGGGGAGGCTGCTGGCATGGGGTGGCCTAAGTCCTGGCCAGAGGGAACTAGCAGCAAGAACCAGTGGGTGACCACTGAATTCATAAAGAAGGAATTGCAAGAAACTGACTGATATGAAAAGATGTGTGTGCCCACACCACGGGAACTGTAAGAGAGTCTCTGGTGATGGGAACTTTTGAAGTGGGCATGGAAGCAGCTACAAAAGAGTCATCTTTCAGTATTTTTTTCATGACCAGAGAAAATGCAAAGCCAGTTTGCTGTACAACTGTTCAAGTGTATTAGTTTTCTATGCCGTATAACAAATTACTAAAAGCTTAGTAGCTTAAAACACATGCACTTTTTTAAAACAACCAACAATTTCTAAAAATATGCTTTTATTGATTTTAGAGAGAGAGAGGAAGGGAGAGGAAGGGAGAGATAGAAATATCAATGAAAGAGAAACTTTATTGTCTGCCTCCTGCATGCCCCTACTGGGGATGGAGCCTGCAACACGGGCATATGTCCCGACCTGGAATTGAGACACAGTGACTGGTTGCCTCCTGCATTCGCCCTGACCAGGAGCGGGGTGTGAACCCACAACCCAGATAGGTGCCCTTGAACTGGAGACCCTTTGGTATGCAGGCCAACAATGCTCTAGCCACTGCCACACCAATCATGGCAAGCCTGATCTATTTAGATCAGTGGTTCTCAAACTGTGGGTCGCGACCCCTTTGGGCGTCGAACGACCCTTTCACAGGGGTCACCTAAGACCATCAGAAAACACATATAGAATTACATATTGTTTTTGTGATTAATCACTATGGTTTAATTATGTCCAATTTGTAACAATGAAAATACATCCTGCATATCAGATACTTACATTACGATTCATAACAGTAGCAAAACTACAGTTATGAAGTAGCAACGAAAATAATTTCATGGTTGGGGGTCACCACAACTTGAGGAACTGCATTAAAGGGTCGAGGCATTAGGAAGGTCGAGAACCACTGATTTAGATACAGTGCATAATAAAACTGGTTAATGTTTAGCTGTTTGAATGGAGTTTAAGTGGCACATATTTTTTTTCCTTTAAAGCATGATTGAGTACAAAAATAGATAATCATTTTGTCCTACTGAGAATCTATCTGTTTTAAACTCTTGTCCACATCCAAAGTACTACTGTCTTCCTGAGGGTGAAGGTCTTGTTTGCAGTTGGAAGTAGCCAGGAAAAGACCCTCAGGTTCATGAGGGCTGGCGTGATCGCCGAGGCTCAAAAAGGAACCGTAAACTCCATAGTAAAAAAACAAAGCAAACCAACCAACACAACAGTGCATTCACGAAGTCTTCGTTATGAACCTTCGAAAGAATATCCTTTATTTAGTTATTTTTCTCACATCCTGCATTTTATCATATTTGCTTAAAATTAAAGGAAGTTACTATTAGTTTTAAAGAATGAAAGAAACGCCTTGAAAACATGACTGAAAAACAGAAAGCTTCTCTAGATAGAATTAAGATATTTTGAGGTACCGCATTGATAAGAGCCATTAAAGCTATTCTAGAAGCATAAAGAACGTAATTACTGTGAGAGCAGTATGTTTACTTTTGTATTGTGTAAAGAGGATGCGAGAATGCCTGCATTATTTAATATTTGATGTTTTCTCCCAACAAATGATAAAAATCCGCCAAATGTATTCAGCATATAAAAACATGCCTTTTACGTACTAGTGTTAGCCTGACAGGTAAGTGGTGTTTTAATGGGATGCTTCCTGTGAAAATACTAATAACTTGAATACATGCTTGATGTACCGTACTTCATTTATTGCTTTTACTGAAACGACCAAATAGCCCAATGAGAACAATATTGTTAATTTCAGATATAGCTGTGTTCAACACTGCTGTTGGAAGAAAGTTGATTTTATGAAATAATGTTATTTCAAAAGCAGTCATTACTGCAGTACGATCTTTTGAATTCCGTGCTCATTTTTAGAAAGAGGTCATTATTTACATTGTGGATGTCTGCCCCAAACTTGCATACACAGGGCTCTGAGACCAGAATAGAAAGGAAATGAGGGGAAAGAATGAAGGATGCCAGGAGAAAAGAGTGCAGAAGGGGAAGGGTGGTTCATGAGATCGCCTCAGTGCTTAGCATCATTTTTGCCAAGACTTAATTGGAAAAGGAAGAGGAAATACTATATATATATTTTTTTTCTTCAGTAATTATGGAGTGGTTGAATAGTTAGAACAATGCTATTATTGGTGTGCCCACTCTGCCTTCATTATCAAACACAAAAGGGATGGCCCAGGTCGACAGCTGGAGGTGGGGGAGAAACAGAAAATGTAAACATATTCTCTGCTAAAATGAAGAATACCTTTCTGAGGATTAAAAGTGGAAACTATGCAAAACCCACTTGTTCAAGGTTGTGCAACAGAATATGGTAGTAATTGGGTTATTTTATTAGTCTCTGCTTGTCTTTGCAATAAAGTGCAGATGTATTGTTTCAAGAAAACTAAAAAATGGTGAGAATATGTTTTATTCTAAAAATAAAATCACTATGGTATTATGGCAGTGTTTAAAGATTTTTAAGACTCTCTCAAAATTCAAAAAGCAGTGTTTATGCACCATCCTCTATGTTATGAGAGGTATGGAGTAAAAGGATACATTTTGAAGCAAATTTTGAATTCTCCTCAAAAACTTGGTGATGGTTTACATTTTGTTTGCGTGTGTGACTTTTGAAGTATAAATAGTATTATTTTCAAAGGTATATTCTGTGAAATCACAGTTGTTCCCATATCCTCCTGAGAAAACATTCTCTGAGTTGTGTATGTCGGCAATGGAATTCCTGAAATACATATTTTTGCCTTTTAGATGCTGATAGACAGGATTCCATTAATCTCTTCCTGGGAGTTTTCCATCCCACTGAAGGAAAACCTCATCTCTGGGAACTCCCAACAGATTTCTATCTGCATCATAAAAACACCATGAGACTTTTACCAACAAGAAGAAGGTACTTTTCTTCCTGCTCTACTATGTAAACTCAGAGATTTGACATTATTTTGAAAATGAGATTCTTTTGTGTGTGTGTGTGTGTGTGTGTGTGTGTGTGTGAAGTAATCACATAGGCTAAGTAGTGAGCGGTCCTTCATGTTTGCCATGAGAAATTTGGCACCTTTGAGGCCCTCATAGTAGCTTTGGGAAATTGTCATTAACAGTTAGTGTCTTGCATTTTCCATAAGATAAAAAGTTTCAGAACTTCATCCGTGAATATAAGTTATAGCTCCACTACAGCCAACCATCAACATCATCGTTGAGTGCTTCCTATAAACTCGGGACTCTACACAAGTCTGACGTCTAGGGAGTCAGTCTTTGGTTTTGAAAGTGTGAGGTCTCGGTAGCATCACTTTGGTGTTCCTTCCTCCAGGAAGCACAGGAGGCGAGAGAGTGACTGTTGTGGCAGATGCCACGCCCGTCCCCCCTACCACTGAATTTGGGCTTTCTGGAGTCGTTCACCAGTACAGGTTATTTTGATGACAGTAAAATTGGAATTAATATTCTCAAGACAAATGAATAGTTTGCCTGAAACATTTTAACAGCACACCCTGTAGTGTGGGCCTCAAGGTCAGGTAGACTTGAGTTGGAGTCTCTGCGGTTGTGTGATCTTGGACTGGTTACTTAACCTTTCTCCTGGTCTGCAAAATACAATGGGCATACCTCACAGAGTCATTGTGAGGATTTAGTGAGAAGACTCGTTCATGAGTTGCCATGTACTAATATAATCCATTTGGCCACAGGGGGAGCGTTTTCACATCTCTGAGGTTGGAGCCTGGTCCATTCTGCTCACATGTCAATTTCTCTTTCATAAAGCTCTTCTCTCCTAGCATCAGTTTGACATAGTCTTTATTTTGTGCGCCGATGCCTCCTAAACACGAGAGGGATCATTGATAGTCTGTGCTAATTATGTGCTGGTGTTACAGCTATTATCAAATTCTGTTACTTCAGGAATCTTTAAAATATTAAGGAAGTGTCAGAATTTATATGTTTCTCAAATTTGTTATTGAAATAACCAATTTAATATTTAAGCTTACTTTCCCTATAAATGAAGCAAGCTGGTTCTTACATTCAATTTAATATTAATAAATGCTTGTCTATATGAATTTTTGCTGATAGAAAATTTAGAACTAATTATGTTTATTTCATGAGAGATGAGTGTAAATACCTGTATTTAGCTTTGGTGATGCAATTGACTATTAGCAAATGTGGTTGATTTTCTGAAATTTCCCTTAAAGCAGCGGTTTTCAACTTTTTCCATCTCATGGCACACCTAAACTAATTACTAAAAATCTGTGGCACACCAAAAAATATGTTATATCTTTAGCCAATCTGACAAATAATTTTGATTCATTCACACCAGACAGTTATTGTTGTATTGGCTGTTGTCATTTTTTTAAAACTTGACAATCTAAGGGAAAATAAATCAGTTATCTGAAATTTCCCTTAAAGCAGCGGTTTTCAACTTTTTCCATCTCATGGCACACCTAAACTAATTACTAAAAATCTGTGGCACACCAAAAAATATGTTATATCTTTAGCCAATCTGACAAATAATTTTGATTCATTCACACCAGACAGTTATTGTTGTATTGGCTGTTGTCATTTTTTTAAAACTTGACAATCTAAGGGAAAATAAATCAGTTACCCTGACTTAAATAGTCAGGTATTGCATGTTTTAAAAATTCTTGTGGCTTGGAAAAAAAGAAAAAAAAAATCTT
>NW_006300376.1:248367-248836 GCF_000327345.1 Myotis davidii | reverse complement strand
CTCTCTCTCTCTCTCTCTCTCTCTCTCTCTCTCTCTCTCTCTCTCTCTCTATCTCTCTCTCACACACACACACACACACACACCCCTACCCCTCTTAAACAGTTAGCCCATGTTTTTTTCATTCCCCTGATCTGATAGTCTGATTCTCCTACCAGAAAAGAAATGAGATTAGCGTGGTGTGACTTGAGTAAATTTATGTGGATTCGTAGAAGAAGTCGCTGGTCATCATTTTAGGTTACTCACAAAATATCTCTAGTGAATACTTGATTTTTTTCATATATATTTTATTGATTTTTTACAGAGAGGAAGAGAGAGGGATAGAGACTTAGAAACATCGATGAGAGAGACGCATCGATCAGCTGCTTCCTGCACACCTCCTAACTGGGGATGTGCCCACAACCAAGGTACATGCACTTGACCGGAATCGAACCTGGGACCTTTCAGTCTGCAGGCCGATGCTCTATCCACT
>NW_006300376.1:240789-246167 GCF_000327345.1 Myotis davidii | reverse complement strand
TCACCCTTCCTCTCTCCCTCTAAAAAACAAAACAAAACTAATGTTCCCTGAAAATCACAGTCATTTGTGGTTTTTAAATTGAGAAATTAGATCCAAAATGGGCTACTAAACCCATAACAAATCTAAACTGTCTCAGGAAAAGAAAACCACAGAGGATCTAATAAGCTAGAACAGTGATTTTTAACCTTTTTCATCTCATGGCATACATAAACTAATTACTAAAATTCTGTGGCACACCAAAAAATATGTTATATCTTTAGCCAATCTGACAAATAATTTTGATTCATTCACACCAGACAGTTATTGTTGTATTGGCTGTTGTCATTTTTTTAAAACTTGACAATCTAAGGGAAAATAAATCAGTTACCCTGACTTAAATAGTCAGGTATTGCATGTTTTAAAAATTCTTGTGGCTTGGAAAAAAAGAAAAAAAAATTCTTATGGCTCATCAGTTGAAAATCACTGCCTTTAAAATATTGAACCTATTAATACACAACTTGGGAACAACCCAAACTTGATTTTTCTACTGCAAAAATTAGCCAGGATATTATCTTGAGTTACATACCTGAGGCAGGCAGTATTGGAGCTTATTTGTGGGAATAAAAAGAAGCTGGTGTTACATCCATTTTATTTAAAACAAAGGAAACTGAAGTACAGTGAGAATGTGCCTTCACTGAGATTATTCAGCTAGTTAGATGATTCAGTAAGCATCAGCGATAAGCCTGCTACTGAAAACAAAATTTTATCAAAGTAGAGAATATGGCTTTCAGTTGATTTGGTTTCCTGTTTTTGCTTTTCTTCCTCCAGAATGTTAGTAACCAAAATGGTATCAACAATTGATGTTACCCATAAGCAGTACTTATAAATACTGTAAGATAAATTTCAGTGTTTTATTTTGGACTGGCTAGTGTTACTCACCTATACTGGTTATTTTAGTGACAGTTAAGTGAGTATTACAATTCTCAGATGAAATGAACAATTTACCAAAGGCATTAACAAGACAAGAGCGTGAACTTAAGCGTTTTGTAGAGCTGAGTTGGAATTTCTTTAAGTGTGTGACTTTAGACCTGTTATTTAACCCCTGGAAATGTTGTTTGAAGACAAGTTCACACATCTTCAAAATCTCACCTTCTCTAACTTATAGCCTCTTTAGCATTCAGAATGCCCTTTCCTGTATGTATTCTAGTCAATGCCATGTTCTTTGTAAACTGTGGTCCCCAGGTCTGTGTCTGATAGTAGAGTTTGGTCTGATTTGTGCCAACTATTGTGGGCCACTGGGACCATTTCTCCCTCTGTCCTGGGTATTCTGTTTTTATCACTAAGTGTTAGATTTCCATTAGCTGCTTTCAGTGTCTTGCGGTCACATTGTCAACTCTCTGAGCTTCCTGTCCATTAGAACTCCCAAGTCTTTTTTAACATGTCCTGCTGCCATACCTTCTCTCTGTACCATTTTTGTCATGCTCATATACGCTCTGCTTGCTTCCAAACAAAAGTATTGAAATGTGCATCCTTTTTATTAGTTGTTTACCTCTAGATTTGTAGCTTCTTGAGATTTAATTAGCCAGGCCATCTTGATTCTAATACAAGTCCTTGATGGAAAGTGTCGTATAGAATAGGGTAGCTGGCAGGCCCTGTGAGATAGCACCAGACACCTTCTTCCACTTTAAAATGGTTTCATAATTGTTGGTTGCAATCATTTAAACAGCTGTAACTTACCATATTGTCATCACTTCACCATGCTGTCATTCTGCCCACATGTCTCTATCTTGTTCACAGATACCGATTGCTTTGTTAAAGTCCATATACGTTATTTCAGGGGACTCTCAAACTAGCTAGGGGAATCAAATGCTGGTCTTTTCAATCTCCCTAACCTTCCTATGTGTGCCAGTGGCATTGAGCACTCTTAGTACTAAGGAATGAAGGAGAGAAAAGACGCTTACTTGTTTGTATGCAAAGGAAGAAGCAGCACCAACTTGCGTCGCGGTCCTCTGACCCCTGGTCCCAAAGCAGATTTATGTCCCGGTGCAGTGCCCGATGGTGGAGGTACTGAAGGTACCCCGTCCCAGGTTCAGTCCTCTCAGACGTTCTCATCCTCCACCCAACGCCGCTCATCTTCCCCCAGGGCAGGCAGTTCTCCTGGGCTTTTTGCTTCTGAGACCCACTCAGAGGAGTTGGACTTTTAAAAAGTATTGTTACGTTGCATTGTGTTGCTTAGGGAAACACAGTTTAGCAATATTTTTTTAAAAAATATTGTGGCTTGGTCTCAAATCGCTAAAGCAATTCTCTTAATTATTTTTCTCCACATGGTGCATTCTGAGTTAAAACACATTTTTATATAATGTTTCTTTTTTTTTTGTAAGTAAGACAATTGTGAGCAAAATTCTTTAGTAAATTCCTCATATACTAGCTGGCACTTTCTGTGCTTTCCTCATCTGCCAAGGTTGCAAAATAGAACTTACACCTCTCTCTCTCTCTTTCTCTCTCTCTCTCTCTCTCTCTCTCTCTCCCTATCCCTCTCTCTATGAAATCAATAAAAACATATTTAAAAAGAAAAGAGTTTTTGTTTTTGAATATATTTTATTGATTTCTTACAGAGAGGAAGAGAGAGGGATAGAGACGTAGAAACATCGATGAGAGAGACGCATCGATCAGCTGCTTCCTGCACACCTCCTAACTGGGGATGTGCCCACAACCAAGGTACATGCACTTGACCGGAATCGAACCTGGGACCTTTCAGTCTGCAGGCCGATGCTCTATCCACTGAGCCCAACCGGTTAGAGTAATACTTGATTTTTTTTATCTTTTGGAATGTATCACCCTCTTGCCTCTGAGCATCAAGACTACATTTGCCCGTTTCCAGTTAAATCCCATTCTTTGCTATTCCTCAGAAGAGTGTTGATCTCAACTGTACCAAGACTTGAGTGCTGTTAGAGATGCCCTATAGCTTCCTTCTGTCCCTTGGGCTGTGTATGGTTCCCGCTCATCTTGTGTTTTTCTCTTTCCAGCATGAAACTCATCATGGCTGGTAAAGATAGAAACAGTACTGGAGCTGAGCAACTCTACTTTCTCTGTCATTATTTTTAGCATGGCCTTTCTAGCACACCGAGTGGTGCTTGACACATAGCAGGTGTTCAATAAATGTTGAAAGACTAATAAGCCTGCAAGCAGCCGACTTATCCCTTTTCTGTTCTTTTCATGCTCTAAAGCCTTGCTATTCAAAAAGCAGTCTGAGGACCAGCCCTTTTGACATCACCTGGGAGCTGTCATAAATGCAGAGTCTTAGGCCCCACCTACTGAATCAGAACCTGCCTTTTGACGGTCTCTCCAAATGACTTGTGTGTGCATTGAATTTTGAGAATTACGGCTCTAAAGCACAACTTTAATCTCAAGCAAAACTTTAGGAGCCTTTCCTGTTATTGCAACATTTTCCTCCCTCACAGTTCATTAGGCTGCAGTCTTCTTTTTCCGTCATCCTTGGTTATGTATTCCACTTGCCACCTCTAGGGGAGTTCTCTGTGTTGCCTATTTCATTTAAATACTTCCCCATTCTTCATAATTGGAATTATTCAAAATTTTGATGTCAGCATTTTATTTTTAGAAAGCCTTTCATTTATTTTAAAATTACATTTTTTAGCAGTTTAGGCTATAAGGCTCTTTTTTCTGAACCTTTTGAAAATTTTGATATGCCATTTCATATCATTCCCCTGCCTAGTTCTTATGAACTTGGATATAGCATTTACCCCTTAAATACTCATTTCATAAGAATTTGATTTAGAATTAAGTTCATAAGTCAGAGAGAAGGCAGTTCAGGATTCTTTCAGATTCTCTGCTCATGGTGGATGAGTGTTCTAGCAAAAATCTATATGATTGAAATTCCCTACCTCACTCTGACTGGCCTCTGTGATCACGTAGTGAATACTTAGAATTGGAGATTAACACAGCTTATACTAGTTTCTGAGGGAACGAACTTGTTGCTTAGGGCTACCCATTCACTTAATGACTTCACTTAACTCTTTTAATGAACTGTACACACAGATCCATACACATAGAGCAGAATAAAAAAGTAATTTAACTCTCAGATAACTACCTGCAAGAGAATCCTGGTTGTGGGACTTGAGTCAAGGCCCTACTCCTCACCTGGTGGCAGAGTAATGCAGCACAGGCCCAGGGAGGGTACACAGCCGCTCACAGAGCCTGGTGGAGTAACCCAAATCTGTTTCATCTCAAAGTAAGTACATCAGAGCACCTTGACCCTCCGATATGTTTATGGATTTTTATAGATCTGTGACACATTTGAAACAAGAAAGGGGCTGGGACAAGAATTGACATGTTGAAGACTCACTGTGCCAAAAGCTTCACAAACATTTTTAAAAAGAAAAAGAAATTGATTTTGACATATGAGGCAGCATCTCACCATAGGCTGTTCAGTTCCTTTTATCCAGTGAATTGTAGAAAACCAACATTTACATCTGGGTCCATCTTATCTTATTTTTTATTTTACAGTTATACTCACTGGTGGACACCAGAGGTAATAAAATATTTGCCACTGCCTTATGATGAAGGTAGGTACACTGTTTTCTCTTTTAGTTTTTATACTAATGTATTTTGGAATTATTCCTAAATGAGCTCAAAGCATTAAATTCTTTGCATATAATTTCTTATTAGAAAGCAATGAATGCCTATTCAGAATCATATGTTGCTGTTAGAATAGATAAGCTAAGATATCCTGAGATCTCAGTTTTTAAAGGACAGGGATTGTGCTATACTTCTTGTATCTAAGTTGGTCAAAGTCTTGTATTGTGTCTTTCAATTATTAGATATGTCCCTCCAATATTTACAAGATATACTAGTTTGTCATTTTAAATTAGTACTGACTATATTTCTAGATATTTGGGGAGAATGGGGAGGAAGTGAAAACCATTCACAAGGAGAAATAAAAACTTTTCCTATTTCTAAGCAGTGAAAAAAGGTACAAGTGTGTGTATAAAAGTACATTTTAGTCACTGAAGTTTACATTTTGTTAATTTGTCAGAAAGGCAGGAATATTTTTGTGTTAAAAGAATGCCCTCAAATGTACAGTATACTAGGATAACGTTTCCAAATTTAAATAACTGCCCAGTTTTAAATAGAGTTTATTCCTGGCTCTGACTGATTTCCCTGACTTTGGGTTAGCCTGTTTTCTTACTTGTAAGATCTACTGCCAACCTGGAACACTCGAGTTGAGGACTCCATCTAGTCATGGTCAACCATTCCAATTTTGGATGGTGAAGAAGATTGAAAATGATTTTTTGTTCTTAATACATTATTCAGTGATTTTTAAATTATTTGTAACCCTGAAATTCTGAGTAAAATCATAACTCATTGCTATGAAGGCTTGG
>NW_006300376.1:212869-240718 GCF_000327345.1 Myotis davidii | reverse complement strand
TTAGTTCACACAAACACTCCATCCATGCTTTTGTTCCGGCCCTCCGGTCCAGTTTAAGAACCCATTGTGGCCCTTGAGTCAAAAAGTTTGCCCACCACTGTTCTAGAACAATGGAAAGTACTTTAACAGTCTAACTAACATTGGTCATAAACAGGATTTGAAGCATAAAGGAAAATTAAGTGAAATAACTACATGATTTTTACGTAGAAGGGAGAGGGTATTTAAGAACAAAAAATAATTTTAAAAGCTGAGTAACTTAGCTTCTAAAATAACTGCCTCCTGCACCCTGACTCCCAAAGGCCCTCCCGCCTCCTTGTCCCGCTCAGCTTTGCATTGTATATTCTGTGCCCATATCGCTTCTCTTCCCAGTGTGTGCGTGCCAGAGGCAGGAGCTGAACTCCGTTCAGTGCACTCTCTGTGAACACTGTTGATGTTACAGAAATGTTTGCCGCGTGTAATCTAAGGGCTTCAAGAGTAACAGGCAGTATCTTTCTTAGTTATCTGTGCTGCAAACTTTAAGAAGTTGATAGTGAAGAAATTTCACAGATACGAAGAAGAGATTGACATCCACAATGAGTTCTTCCGCCCATATGAACTGAGTAGCTTTGATGATACCTTTTGCTTGGCTATGACAAGTTCCGCACGGTATGTTGTGAGTACTCTGATACTGTAAGGATTTGGGAAGTATACTTTTCCTTGTTTATATAGATGTATCTTACTTTACCAGAAATCTGTTTGGAAGCCTGCTAGCAGGTGGCTGTTCAGCCTCTGAATACCTCCCATGATTGGGAGCCAACTACTTCAGGAGGCAGTCCTTTCTATTATTAGAAAACTGGCTTTAGCTTCTTCCCTTTGATAAGTTGAAATCTTTCTCCCATCAGTCCTAGTTTGTCATTTGAAATAAACTCAATTTTTAAATGTGAACATCGAAATTGAGAGCGAACATAATTAGTGGAAAAGCATAGTCGCTGGTACTAGAAAGGGCAGGATATGAATCAGACCAGCCGCTGCCTACCTGTGTTACTTTAAGAAAATGATTCAACTTCTCTAAGTCTCAGTTCCTTCATTTCATATCAATAGGGATGCGTGTGACACCACACATGTATATTCACACATATACCAAGTGCCTAAAATGGTACCTGACACAGGTGGGTGACTGATAAATGGTGGCTATCATTATATTACAGTTTTTATTAGGCACAGGACAAGTCTAGTTCCTCTTCTATATGACAGTTCTACAATACTTGAGGAACCAATTTTTTTTTCAGGTAAATTGTCCTCATTCTTTTTCATAACTCATGTGACATGTTTTCAGACTTTCCATCCTGGTCTGTCACCTTTGAACATACTTCAGTTTTCTGTGTCTCTTTTAGGCTGGGGTGGGGGGAGACTTTGAGAAAAAATGATGAGACTACAATAAGAAAATCAGGCAAAGCAAATTACTTCTTGATTATTATGTTTAATACTAAAGTTTACATTTTTGTATTTAAAGTCTCTTCAGATGTGACATATATGTACCTAAGCCTCACATGGCACATGTAGAAACATAATTTATGTGTGTTTTTTTCCTAGAAATTACTCTACATTTTGCTTCAGTTTTAGATGGAAAATTTGGAATTCTTACTTGCTTGATTTTCAATTAAACATGGTAAAGTTTAGCAGTTTTAACTGTAAGGTCATTGTCATTTCTAGAAGTTTTCAAGTTCAAGGAAGTATGAATGATGTTGCATGCGTGTGTACATACAGATATACAGTTGATTTTTTTATTTGCAGGAATTATGTTCTGTAAAGTTCCTGCAGACACTAAATTAAAGAACAATGAACCTTTGCTCCTAGAAATAATAGGGTTAGGTTCCTGTAAGCCTTTGGTCACCATTTTGTCAACCGTTCAATACATAACCATGTTTTGTGTGTATCTGTTTAAAGATACCTTTCTTCATAGACAGTCAATTCACTAACATTGAACATGCAGCCAGCAGCACTACAACTCATGCCTGAGTGATGCTACGCCAACACACTCTTTTCTCTATAACAACCTGCTTATGCTTAGGAACACAAGACAGCTTCAGCACGAAGTGTGGGGTCCATTTTAGCAGTGAGATCACACACACACACGCACACGCACACACACACAGAGCACAAAAACATGAAAAACATGGCACCAAGTAGACTATGGAAAGGATGCGTGTTTACAGCATGAGAGCTAAAATAAGGCAGAGTGTCACCTTGCTCGGCCTCAGCTGGGAGCATGAGTGTTGGGTTACTCTAATGTTTCACTGTTCTGTGCATGCGTATGTCTGGGAGTGATCATGAAAGCTCTGTGTTGATTTGGGGGTTACAAATAAGTTTTAGTTAATAAGCAAATTCTCAGATATGGAGTCGACAAATGAGGATCAGCTCTATGTGTTCAAAAGAAAGAAATATTAAACCACTTAAATTTTTAAAAATATTATCAAACTGTTTAAGAGACATTTTGAGTCAGATTCAAGATTACTTTCTTTCAAAAAATGTAATGCTGTGTCTCACTTGGCGCAGCGTCCTTGCCAATAACTGTTGCCTTTTTGGCATGTAGTGAGGAGCGGGGTCTGGCCCCAGCAGTGATCGGTAGGCCTGGCATCCATGGTGAGGAACCAGCTTCAGCTTCTTAGTTGGTGGTAAATTAAACGTTTCTATTTGAAGAGTTCCAACAGTGTTTTAATGAATTAACCGTAGCCTAATGGGGTAGAAGTTGATACTTAATTCACACCACTGTGTTTTTTATCATTATGTCAGTCTCCTTAGGTGGGATAGTGTAATAAAAACATTGTCCATAGAACTGAGTGGCTTAGTGTTTCATCATTGGTTTTTATGAGTTTAATTTTACCTGAAAACTAATCATGATCCATAATCGGAAGGTATACATCTTAGCAGTAATTCAGATATCAACTCTGTTCCAGTAAACAAAATCTTAAAGTCATAACCATTGGGCCTCAGAATCATAAAGAAAATTCACACTGAAGATCGATACCATTGAAGTCACCAAGTGCCATTAGTCCATGGGGTTTTATGATCCAGATTACCTAAGCTCCCTTGAACATTTGGCTCTGAATATATAGGAGTGGACAAAAGTAGGTTTATAGTTATAATACAAATAAATACCATAATTAATAAATAATGGCACAAGAATAAACTGTTTTTGTGTACGCACAACTGTAAACCTACTTTTGCCCCACCCCTGTATGCGGTTGCAAGGGCTAAGAAGGAACAGTATAAAAATGTGAACTGAATGGAAGCCATCCTTATCTGGATATATAGTGATTTGTATGGAATTTTCTTCCTCTTTCTTCAGGGACTTTATGCCTAAGACTGTTGGCATTGATCCAAGTCCATTTACTGTGCGTAAACCAGATGAAACTGGAAAATCAGTATTGGGGTAAGATTTGCATATAGAATGAAATTTTAAAGATTCATGTAAAATAATATAGCACTTGCAATATAATTTCCACAAAAACTAATAACTTCACATAGTTTGCGACACAGTCCATTTATTGCATCTATATAGGTAGTTTGTTTATAGCACTGGGATCACTGGTGTTCAACATGGAGAGTAGAATTTACGGAAATTTTAGCAACATGGTGCATTTCATTATTTTAAATTAGGACTATCACAGATGGCATAAAGACTGGTAGCAGATATTGTGTGTTATGTCCTATAAGTAACTCAGCATCCTCCATTTCCCTCAACATAAAATACTTAGGGAAAATTTTATAGTCATAGTATTTGTTTTTTGTTTTATTCATAGTATTTATTTTTGTTTGCGTCCTGAAGAAGCATTAAAACAAAATGCTCAGAGATTAATAGATTTTCTGTGTATTACTGTAGCATTGTTTTGGGGAAGACAGTTATTTTTTTTTATGTCCAGTTACTCAGGGAAGATGACAAATCGTGTTTACATCTTCATGCGTAGAGACTAGAGCGAAATGTGTTGTGTTCTAGCATAAGACTCTCTGTTACTGCCACGGACCTGAATAATCCCAGTGATCAGGTTTTCTCATGACCCTGACCAGAAACCCTGGCCAGACTGTAGATACTGAGTCCTAATTGTATTTAGGCGTGTGCATGGGGTCCTAATCAGATTTTAGCTACATGTGATTTATAAAATTGGGTATTTATTAGTATTTTCTAGACACACCATTTCTGTGGCTTAAAATAAGTAACTTTAAATAGCTACATGTTAAACCCTGAACCAGATGCTAAGGCATTTAGAAGAAAGGATGTCCTCAGGAGTTTAGAATTCAAGGACTTCCTGGCACAAATACATAAGTGAGCAGCTATATTAGTGTATGCCCCAGAAGTGCTAGCAACTTTAATTTTTAGTTGCAGGAAGTCAGAAACTAATTTTTCTATAATATCTAACCCATGGCCTGTCCTAGAACATTTTAGAATATTATGGTATTTTAAGTCCCTTGTAGATAATTTTTTCAAAGAGTGAAATATTAAGCATTTTTCATAACAGCCAAAATATTATTATAAAATATTTTCTGAATTAAAACAATATTCTTACAATTCTCATATTTGGAAGTAAAATAAAAGTAAATATTTTTATGTGTCAGTTTTTCTGTCCCCCCCTCCCCCAATCTATTCCCTACTCTTAGAAGGGATGTTCAGCAAATATAATTATTTACTAATAACACAATAAACTTTAAAAAATTTAGCTCATGTTCATCAGTTATTCATATTCTCAAATAATTAGCTGATACTGTGATGGAGAGAAATCATAGGAGGGAAGAAAATATACATGGATTTGGCTTTTGACCTTTTCTTGAAGCTTTTACAAATTATAGGTAATTTTGCTAATATCTCAAAACATATAGCCTATTATTGTACCATAAATTTTGAATGCATCAATTTCAGTTACCAAAAGAAGGCACAATAACCAAGTGGCCAGGAGACTTTTCTGCATAGGTTTGCACGCATGTACTGGTTTTCTTGCAGAACTTATAACAGGATTGAAATTCATATAGGGCCCATACTTGTACATGGTAAAATATGAAGGTTTTCCCTTCAGCACATCTTGATCTCAGAAACTAGTTTCTCACAGTCATTTTCTTATGCTTCACCAGGACCAAGGTTTTGGGACAGAGTGATGCACAGTGAATGTTGAGGTTTCTGTTTAAAGATGCTCACCTTCCTACTTATCATTTCAAAGGAACAAAAGCAATAGAGAAGAAGCTGTACTACAGCGGAAGACAGCGGCCAGCGCCCCGCCTCCCCCCAGCGAGGAGGCTGTGTCCAGCAGCTCTGATGACGACTCCGGCACCGACCGGGAGGAGGAGGGCTCTGTGTCTCAGCGCTCCACCCCAGTGAAGATGACTGACACGGGGGACAGCGCCAAAGTGACCGAGGTGTGGGGAGAGGAGCGCGCGTGGTCCAGCGTGAGGCACTGGGGAACGATCTCTAAGTTCCACTCAGGAGAAAGGCTGAGAGCGAGAAAAGGTCACATTATCTCACTCACACCATTGAAATGAGATCATGTGTAGTGTGTGGTGTTGGAGGCACTGCGGAGATAAGGACATCCAGCATAGACAGACAAAATGGAAATGGCTTCATTTTGCAATTTTGCCCCCACATGTAACAGTGAAATTCTTATTACGTCAGAGTTTTTAAGAGAATCCTGTGCCTCTTTGGGCAGCCCACCCACTTGCGGTTCGTTCACTCCCTTGCTCAGCACACTGTTGGAATGCAGGGTTTGGACCTGGGCCTTGCCATCTCTGCGTAGCCCCAGTGGGCAGTTCATCCTGCTCAATTTGATATTACCAATACAGTAAGGGAAAATAAAAGTAAACAACAACAAAAACTAAATCTAGTTTTGGGGGAAATTTGATTTCTAGACATAGCTAGAAGTCATTAGAGGTCGATATGACAAAGTGTGATAATGCAAGAACTGAATCTATTGTCCTAGTAGTTGACAAACTACAAATGACTGGTCAAGTCCAGCCCACTGTCTGTTTTTGTAAATAAGTTTTATTGAAGTTGGCAAACTACAAACAATTGGTCAAATCCAGCCCACTGTCTGTTTTTGTAAATAAAGTTTTATTGGCACTGATTTTAACTTGCTTATATGTTATCTGTAACAGCAGAGGTGAGGAGTAGCTATAGAAATGGTATGACCCAAAAAACATAAAACATTTACTATCTGGCCCTTTGTAGAAGTTGTTGCTAACTCCTGTATTATATAAACACCACTAATAATTATTTAGCAGTGTTTTTTTTTACCCTAAAACAAACTATTTTTAGTGGAAATAAAATCAAATTTAAAAAAGCATTAACTGAGAAGTTTAATGAATAAATTGAAGAAACATTGTGATTCCTTTAGTGGGAAAATTCACAGGTTCATTTTCTTCATCTTTGGAAATAACTTACATTCTGGATGTCTAAAAATTTTCCTGTTCCCTTTTTTTTTTATAACCCCAGAATGTGGTCCAGCCCATGAAAGAGGTATATGGGATTAACCTCTTCGACGGTATCTCAGAGGAAGATCTTTCCATTTATTCAAGGTAAACTACTTCCATGTAGAGACTGAGAAAAAAATGCAAATGTGTTACTACAATAACATATCTAGTATCACTTTAAAAAATTAAAATAGTCAATACAGAAGGAAATGAATTCCATCTGGAATATAGTAATAGCATTTAGAAGGTCAAATTCAGAAACACTGATTTATATTTGAATAGGGGGCCTACTGCCTGAGATAAAAATTTATGATGAGTACATGTATTTTCACTGCCCACATATAAGCTGTAAACTGAAGTACAAACACAGTTCTACAGTAAACAGTCCTCAAGATCAGGTACAAAATAAACCTGGGATATTGCCGATTGAGGACTTTGCAGTCACTTTAGCTCTGGGCTGCTAGTGGGAAGGGTGTCTGAGGAGGAAAAAGGAAGCAACAATATAAGGGAGCTGATTCAGGATGTTATAGCCCTTGGGTAGGCAGGTCCAGCTCGGGGAGAGGATCCCCCAAAAGGCATTCCCTGAAATCACATGCATACTTTTGCATGTAATTGTGTTTTTCTGAGAAAATTAGTAGTTATGAGATTCTCAAAAGAATCCCTCACCTTGCCCTAACCGGTTTGGCTCAGTGGATAGAGCGCCTATGGACTGAAGGGTCCTGGGTTCGATTCCGGTCAAGGGCATGTACCTTGGTTGCGGGCACATCCCCAGTAGGGGTGTGCAGGAGGCAGCTAATCGATGTTTCTCTCTCATCAATGTTTCTAACTCTCTATCCGTCTCCCTTCCTCTCTGTAAAAAATCAAAGGAATCCCTCACCTGGAAATCCTCAGGAAACTGATGGGTCCACTGTAAACACCCCCTCAGCCTAATGCATGCCTTGAGAAGGCTTGTTATTTTCACTGCTTCAGTGGAATTTTATTAGTAGTTATTGTGTCAAAATTCACATGTATAGGACGGAAAGGTCTGTCTTAGAAAATTCTAAAGCAGTTGTAATTAGATTTTAACAATAAGATAGAACATATTCTCATCAGAGGACAGCCCTTAAAAAGTGAAGGATAATAGAAATTAAGTACAGTTCTGTCAAACTGGAAATGAACTCTGCATGCACAGTACCTCTTAAAACAAAGTTCTGTGTAACTATAACATTTCTATGGATGTGAATTTCAGTGGCAGATATTATTAGCTTCTAAATATCTGACGCTAAAGGAATTTCCCATCAAAACACAAGCGCAGTGGCTTTCATTAAATATAGAGCTATGATACTTCTATAAAGAGGTCCTTCATTCATATAAGTTTGACATATAAACTCTGTAATATATATGAGCACTGACCTACCATTTCTTTTTAAGGAGGGTATTGCATTTATAGAATCCATTGTACCAGATATTGTCAGCTTTTTCCTTCAAGCTAGGAAGACCTGCTATGTAACACAGTGATGGCGAACCTATGACACGCGTGTCAGAGGTGACACGTGAACTCATTTTTTTGGTTGATTTTTCTTTGTTAAATGGCATTTAAATATATAAAATAAATATCAAAAATATAAGTCTTTGTTTTACTATGGTTGCAAATATCAAAAAATTTCTATATGTGACACAGCACCAGAGTTAAGTTAGGGTTTTTCAAAATGCTGACATGCCGAGCTCAAAAGGTTCGCCATCACTGATATAACATGTAAAATACAAAAATGCACAGCCTTTCTTGACCGCAAAGACACCGGTGTGACTGCATCGCGGTCTTACCAGAGGCAAGTTGAGTCGTTCAGGACTCAGCCACACCCTCCTCACCCGACACAGACACGCAGTGGCTTATTCCTCACGTTGTCAGCAGTGCAGCTGAACTGTTTACCGGTTGAGGCCGGCTTTTGTCAGGAGCACGGCTGGAAGAATGCATTATCTGGGGTTAGGAATGAATATGACTTTGCCTAGTGCAGAGAGCGTGAGTGCACATGTCAAGGACTGGAATGTGGGCTCATGTGAATTAAGCAAAAAGTGTCTCTTGCTTCAGGCATGACTTCCACCTGCAGCCTTTGTAGCTCAGATTGCCCCTGAGGCCCACTTCTAGTTCTCCCTTCTGGGAAGTGAGATCTAGCCTTGTTCAGCCACAACACCCCTGGGAAACAGGCTCAGAAGGTGCCAGGGCAGGCCTGCGGGGAAGGAATTATGCAGGAAGGAAGGAGCCTATGTTCTGGAATGAGATTCTGTGCTTAGTGTTCTGAAGTTCAACACCTCCTCCTTTGAGGGAGGAGCTCACAGCTTTTTACCTGTTCTTTAGACAGCTCTGTAGTAGACTGAAAAGATGTTATTATCCCTCTAAAGGCTGAGGGCACGGGAAGAGCCTTGCAGTGGCCTACCCAGGAGACCTGCCCTGTGCTTCTGGGGTGTCTGTGATCTTAGTCTGTGCCATTCTCTTCATTCTCGTGATCGTATCAGCTGCCTCTGCTTATGATGCTGGGTCCTGGGGCTCTTCCTGCCTCCGCTGACCCAGAGAGCGGGGCTTCCAGGGCAGGGCGAGAGCCCATGGATTCTGCCCTGTATTGTGAGGCGCCCTCTCCCACTGCTGTTCTGCACCCACTCGGCTTGACTCACCAGAGATTGTGCATGTGAAGATGGTGCGGTCACCTGACTTGCCTGTCACAGCCGCCACCTGGGCGACCACAGGACATTGTGGGGAGGGAGGTGATGCAGCCAGAACTGGCTTCTACGGCCCGTCTTCCTGCTACCTGCTCTCCGGCCTTTTTTTTCTTATGCTGACCCTCAACCATCTTCAGACTCCTGAAGATCTCTCGGTTTTATAGTTTTGTTCTAATTATTGAGCCCTATTCTTTGTACCTCCCTTTGCCCGCATCTTTTCTGATATCTTTGGTTTGCTATTTTGACCAGACTCAGAAGTTTACTCACTTCCTCAAAGCCTCAGACCTTTGCCAAATCTTCTGACCATGATCGTGCACATGGTTTGCTAAGTTTAAAGTTCTGTACAAATATTAAATGCTACGTGGCATTCTTTTTTTAAAAAATGCATCCAAAATATTCACTTGGTAAAAGTATAAAGTGGCTAAAAGTAAGCTATTTAAAAGTTTTTCAGTAGCCCGTGATTTAATAATTGCTAGATTCTACAGCACTTTGCTTGACCTTTAAAAAAGCTACTTAAAAAAATAAATTATAAAAGTATCCTTAGTCATCAAAAGAAAACATTTCAAATAGTAGAAATGTGAAAAGGGAGTCAGCCCTGTAATCCTGCCCTGTGACCTCCTCGGGGCACATAGAGCAAAACTGCAGGCCACGCTTCAGGCAGGTCTGCCCTTGAGAAATAGCTGGGGGCCCTGTGCCATCATGGCATCCTCTTACCTGGGCAGTTCCCTGTGGCTCTCAGCTTTAAGACAGGCTTGGTGCTGCCCCAGTCTTCTCTACGGAGGGGCGGTACACAGTGGCGGTCAGTCGCTGGTCTCCTCAGTCCTCTCCAACTGTGTTAAAAGTACTCTTCGCAGTGACTGGGGAATACTTGGCGATTCTTGTGGTCCTGAGGAAACTGAGTCCAGATCCTGGGTTCTCAGTAGCGTCTGCTGCAGGGGATGGGTCCCAGCCTGGTCCCGCCCTGTCCTTGTCATTTGTCTCACCGCAAACCTCTCCCCTCATTTCCCCATGTTTCCTGCCACGGCCACCCGCAGGTATGTGAGGCCCTGAGAGATCAGCTGCTTAGCTTCAGGAACAATTGGTTCTGTTTTTGTTTTGTTTTTAATCATGTTTAAATAAATAGAAATGCAATGTAGTACACATTTCTTATCATTCTTATATCTATGGTTCTGACATATTTTAAGCAGAATTCTCTTCCTTCTCACAGACCCACTCTAAAATCAGGCAACCATCTATGAGCAGTCTTGTGTTACATGGCGTGCTCTGGTGGGCTTTTCTGACATAAGCACACTATTATCAGTTGAAAGCTCATCCGTGCTTTACTGACTGTATTGCCAATAGTTTCTCCCTGGCTCACTTTTTATCCATTGTAATTTGTAGATTCGTTCAGCTGGGTCAGAGTCAACATCAGCAGGACAAGAGCAGCCAGCAGCTCTGTTCCAGGTGCCCAGATGGGGTTATAAAACTGTGAGTACTAGATTAGACCTTTAAAACACGCTTATATTCATGCCATTCACAGCGCTTTTTAATAAAGATTTTGTAAGAAAAACATCTTGTCACCATATTAGTATAAGCATAAACATCTTCTCCTGGTATCTTATCTGAGGAAAACTGGGTAGCTGTGGGGGCAGAGAAGAGATGGCAGCCTCAACTTAAAGTGCACCCTTTGGAGGTGAGATTGGAGTTGAAGGAGGCATCTCTCTATAAACTCTGCTCTCCAATGGGGAGAGCTGAGATGACAAAGCAGCTCTGACCCTGCAGACGGGCTCTTCACGTTCGATGCAAGACCTTTGAAGGCAGGGATGCCTGTCTCTTCTAACTGTATGTCCTCACCAGTTCGGATAACTTACTGTACGTTAAACAGGTGTTCAGTAAATTCTTAAACAGAACTGGTTTCATATCCTGAATCATCTCACCGCAGATCTACCACTTGTTGTTTTGTTGTTGTGTTTGTTTTTTAACCTTGAACAAATAACAAGTCTTGTGTAGATCAGTTTTCTCATCTGCAAAGTGGGGCAATAATCAAACCTGCTTTGTAGGTGGGCTTAATGAAAGAATACCAAGCACTTAGACCAGTGTCTGGAAAAAGTTCTCCATAAGCAGTGATCATCACCATCATCATTTTCTGCCTGTTGGCACCAGACACAGCAAAGGTTGTGGCCCAGAGAAGCTCCAGATGTCATATGCTCTGTTGAGGTCTTCCAGGAAATGGGTCCGTATGGAGATTAGTGTGTGCGAGGTGTTCAGATCAGTGCCTGGCATATAGGTGACATTCAGTAAAGATGAGCTTCCCCTTTCTTGACCAACTTCACCAGTTCACTAAATTATGTAACAGATAGGAACTGCCCAACTTGACTGTGTACTACATCGTGTGTTGCTGATTGAGAGTGGAGAGGCTGTTATGGCAATCCAGGCAGAGGCTGGTGCCTGAGAGAGCAGTAGCTGGGAGGAGTTTGGAAGTGCGAGGGTTTTGGGGAATGTTGAGGAGGTGAAATGGACAGGACTTGGATACTGGCTCATCATGGAGGAGGAGGGCCGTGTCAAGGATGCCCCTTAGGTGGTTTGGTTTGTGGAACAGGTTTCATTGATTCACTCATTCATCCATTTATTCGTTTAGCAGATAGGTATAGAGTATACCTGTGTTAGGACCATTCAAAGCTGCCGTTTGCCAAGGTAAGGAGCACCACAGAAGGATCCAGTTTGTCTTTAAAGTAGCCTCCAAGTGGACTGTTTGGGAAGCAGTTGACTCAGCTGACCTGGAACGCACAGAGAGCCTTCTGGGGCTGTAAATGCACCTGGTGACCGTTGAAGCCACTGGCTAAGGGTGAGACCACCTCCGGAACGAGAGTAGAGAGAGAAAAGAGCTACAGCTGAGTCTTGAGGGGTCTGGGCCTACCAGTCGAGACAGAGACCTGCAAGGGAGGCAGAACTGGTGAGGGGAGGAGAACCAAGGCGGTGTTTAATAACAACCTTCAAAACAGCTGCTTATCTCTTCTTTCTCTCCCTGTCACTAATTATTTATTTGTTTTTAATTTAATCCTGTATTGTTTAAAGTATTATATATGTCTCCTCTGTCCCCCATTGACCTCTCCCCGGCCACTCCCATCTGCCAGCACATGCCCTCACCGCCCTAGTGTCTGTGTCCATTGGTGATGCTCATATGCATGCACACAAGTCCTTTGGTTGATTTCTTACCCCCTACCCTCCCCTGCCTTCCCTCTGAGGTTTGACAGTCTGTTCAACACCATTTTTTTTTCTTTTTTCCTCTTTTATAAAGATACAGACTCCAGTTAACTTAGAGACAGTTTTTCTTTCTTATGTCTAACTAGCATGTGGAAGTGTGGGCTCCCATATGAATTGAAATATATGTGGCCAAAGAAGGAAAGTATTTAAATGTGTTAGTAAAATAAGAGACTCTGTTAACCAAATTGTATTATACAAATTGATTATTCCATTAAAATAATATGGCACAATTTGGAAGGAGGAGCTGATGAAATGGATATAGCATACAAAATACGAGAAAAGCCTTTTCCCCGTTCTCTTTAACATAGGGGCTACTTTGATCTGCAATTGAGCTTGCAGTTACTAATTTTAAATTCTTCTCTTAAAACATTTAGTACTTGCTTTTCTTAGTTCTAACACATGTGAAAACCACGTACTAGTAGATGTAGATTTTCTTAACCTTTTCCAATTACTTGGTAAAGAATCTAATGTGAGTGTGTTTTTGCACAGCATCAGCAGCAGGATAACAGAGAGCCTGGTAGGCTCAGCATTATGTTGTCATGGCAACTGCTCAAGAGTGTTGTGTGTGTGCATGGGTGTACACTTTAAATTGAAACTGTAACTTAGTTCTTAAAATGTCCACTAATAATTTTTAGATTTCTAAAGCTATGACAAAACCCAGAGAATTTAGATTTATGAGATAATCGAAATTCTCATCTTGTTATGTGTTAAGTTCTAGTAGATTTTAAAATGGTAATAAGTTTATTTTAAGTTTATATACCTTCTAGAGGCCCGGTGCACAACATTCGTGCACTCGGGAGGTCCCTCAGCCTAGCCTGTACCCTCTCGCAGTCTGGGAGCCCTTGGGGGATGTCCAATTGCTGGCTTAGGCCTGCTCCTGGTAGGGGGCGGGCCTAAGCCGTCAGTCAGACATCCTTAGCCCTGCCACCGATGCACTTGCCAGCCATGAGCCCAGCTTCTGGGCTTCTGGCTGAGCGGTGCTCCCCCTATAGGAACACACTGACCACCAGGGGGCAGCTCCTGCATTGAGCATCTGCCCCCTGGTAGTCAGGCGCGTCATAGTAACTGGCTGTTCTGCTGTTTGGTAGATTTGCATATTACCCTTTTATTATATAGAATATATCTACTCATTTCTGGATAATTCATAATATAACAATTTTTTTTTAAAATCATGAGGCAGCCAATATTTTTTTTCTAAATATGAGATAAATACAGCAACAGAGATACAGAAACCTGGATGGGGGAGCTGGGAACTGTCACCCAAGGTCTTGTAGGACATGTTAAACCCAAACATGTTAAACACTGTCTGTACTGTCAGCTGCTCAGAGCTGTATTTTGTTTGAGTGTGACCCCTGCCTTTGATCCATACCACTTGGTGATCAGGGAGAAGTGACATCAGCCAACATTTACAGGGCACTCAGTGTTATGGGCACTGTTCTGCATACCTTCACCTGTATTACTCCATCCTCACAACAATCCATCAAGTAGGTCTTACTATTACCTTCATTTTGCAGTTGGGAAACTGAAGCACAGAGAAGTGTGTGACTTGCCCAAGGTCAAACAGCAAGTGAAGGAACCCAGATTTAAACTCAGGCAGGCTGGCTCTCCATCACTAAGCTATAAATGCCTAGGGTTAGCAGTTACTTTTAAAACCACAATGGTAAAAATACTTTATCACTAGTGTGGACATTTCTCCCTTTGATTCTCTGACATGATCTATATGCAGACACAATATTTTTGCTCCATTGATCTTGACTTTTAAAAGATACTTTAAGGTAGTAAATACCTTACTCTTTCACCAGTCCCCAGTATCCTGTCCCTGATGTGGACACACTTCCTGGGCAAGCATACTTTGCTTGATTCGGGACATGGTATAGAGCTGGCTTAGCCATCATCAGAACAGCGCTGCTGCTACTTAGGGCTCTTGCCATCCTAGTTATAGGTTATAAGTTCCTAGAGGGTAGCCCATCTTTGTGTCCCCTGCTGCCCCCAGAAGAGTACCTGAAATGAGGGCTCAGTAAATATTTACTGAAATGGACAGAATCTATCCCTCCTCCCCTATTCCTTCCATTGCTGTCACAGTCTGTATGAGGCCCCCTGAGCATCCCTAGAAAGAAACCTCACCCAGTGTCTCCCTATTTTCAGCCATCTTCCTAGGGGTTCCTTCCTCTCACCCTCAACCCTGAACATTTCTAGTTCTTCCCCTATTCTATTTTCTGCTCAGAAGCTCTCTCTGCCTTCTTCTGTTTTTTGGTTCCCTTACTGTCTTTTGATAAAAGAGAGAGAGAGAGAAAAAAGCACACCGAGTTTTTAGCTTTTTAAAAAACTTTTATTTATTTATTTATTTTATTGATTGATTAAAGTATTACATATGTGTCCTTCTCCCTCCCCCCCCCCCTTATGCCTTCACCCCCCTGGTGTCTGTGTCCATTGGTTAGGCTTATATGCATGCATACAAGTCCTTTGGTTGAGCGTAGCTTTTTTTTCTTTCTCTATTCTGTTTCCACTTGCACCTACGAGCAAGTGCAGAGTGAGAAGGCCCGAGTGGCAGGGCTTGCTGTGCAGGGGCGGACGGGACCAACCTGTGCTCATTCTACACTCCTACCAGTTCTCGGGGAGTTTTTGGCCAAGCAACACATGCCAATCATTATAGGTTAAAAAGAACATGAGCACACATATTATTAGTGCCTGTTATTCTGGTGGCTCACCTTTTCCAGGAATATGTCTCACTCATTTAGAAATTATCTCCAAGAAATGGTTCAAAATGTGACACGTAGAGTTTGGATAAATGCTAACTTAGGATTTTTCCAATGCAGGATGAGGTGAAAGGTAATATAAGGTAAATAAGTATGTCATAGGATTGAACATTGAATTTATTCCCTAAGTACACCTTACAGAGTGCATGCCCCTGGGAATGGGCTCTGGCTAGGAAGTGTGTCGAGTCAGTTAGTGTGTGCTAACTCCAGGCAGTTAGCACACACGGCTGAGATGAGTGTGACACCAGGGCCCTGATGAGCTCCACGTTGTTCACTTGTCATGAAAGCATTTCCAACAATGTGCCCCAAACCCAAGTCACTGTGGATACCACCCCCTCCCTCCCCCCATTGATTTCCTCTAGTCCTCTGCAGACAGTGCTCTGGATTCTGTGCTGCAGGCGGAATCATGTCTACCCTAATGGGTAAACCTTGTTATCTTTCCCAGACACCAGGGAGTACAGTCCTTAAAGGCTTAAGGATTAGAGCAGTTGGGAGGCCATGATCAATGATTAATCTGCTAATTCCCCCCACAGGCAGGAGCTGATAGGTGGCAGTCCTCAGCCCAAGGAGGTGGTGACGTCTTCCCTCACCCCAGAAATTACCTCAACAGTCGTCTCTCTTTTCATTCTGGCTTTTACTTTTCTTCTCTTTCTCTTTAACCCTCTCTGGCTTTTCCCTTTTATCTTTTCTATTTCTAAGTTAGCTTGTTCTGTCTCATCCCCGTTCCCCCAACCCATTTCTTTTACTTTTATTTCTCTTTCCTTCCTTCTCCTCACCATCCTCTCTCCATTCCCTCTGGCAAGTTTTTTGTTGTTACTGTTTTTGAAATACAGTAATCTCTCCAAAAACACAAGTTTCCTTCCTGTATTCTAGGACATTGCTTTTCAGGCTGTCATTCTTGACTCATTAGTGGCTCATGAAATTGACTTAGCAGGCCTCCGCACAGTGTAATGAGGTAAAATGGACTAAATCCAGTAGAAAGTTCCAGTGTGTGGCATGTAGTACGGTTAAGCCTTATTTCATGAAATTTTGTTTCTGTGCATAAATGCAGCTTCATCAATACATACACATAACTAGGTGCATGCCGATTTGCCATGGGAAGTGCAGTTCTTACT
The DNA here is from genome assembly GCF_000327345.1 of Myotis davidii. Lineage (NCBI taxonomy): Eukaryota > Metazoa > Chordata > Mammalia > Chiroptera > Vespertilionidae > Myotis > Myotis davidii. The sequence continues at coordinate 224,478 of NW_006300376.1, read as the reverse complement.
GTGGGTGACAGTCACAGGTTGGATTTATATGAATGCATCTTTTCTGGAACCACACGAGTTTAAAAACTTAGGGTCTGTTCCTGGCAGCTAGGCACTTAACACGTTTGTTGATTGAATGAAAGTATGTGTAAGTGATTCCTATGGGGAATAATTAGAAAAGGAGAAGATAGGTCAGGATGGGGGACAGGAAGAGACGAGAGGGTTCTGTGGTATGTCCATCGTGTGTGAAATAAATGTGGGCCTTAGAAAACACTCATGACGCAGAGTGAACTGAGAGTGGGGATGAGCATGCACCGGATGGAGGTAGCAGGAAGCTACAGCTGGAAGTCAGAACAAAAAAGCTATTCCGTAAAGTGAATGCTGCTTTGTGTGAATATTACCTACAATGGCATCTGCATCCTATGTTAAACAAGATAATTTAGAACCCGTGAATTCATTGAAACTTTTAGGGAGGGCTATCCTGAAAGGTTTCTAGCCTATAAGGAATAATAAATGTAAATTTAATTGTAGTACTGGTGTTATTTATTGAAGGCATCTATAATGACATTCATATATATATATATTTAATTTCGTGTATTGCCTGTTTTATTTTGGTGACGACAAAGCATACCATTTACGGAAGCTGTCACAGGCTCACAGGAGGTCTTAGGTTCCCCCTCCCCCTCCCCTTAACATGGGTTGTTGTTGTTGTCTCAGGAGCATAGATCTCTGTGAGGTAAGATGTACTTGCCTTACTGGTAAGACACTAAAAGCACTGGATGACAGGTAGCTATTGAGCACTCCTCACTCCGTGCCAGGCTAAGTGCTCCGAGACATGGTTGGATGAGCTAAAGCTCCTGCCTCTGAGGTGCACATTGTTGGGTTTCCATTGGCGTTATTCCAGGCGGTGGGAGGTGTGCCGGTGTCAGCAGAGCAGGCTGTGGGACTACGGGAAGAGTACACATCAGACAGGCTCCTGGGCAGGGGATGCCTAAGGGGACGATGAAGTTGTCTGGTTGAAGAAGTTTAGGAGGGTACCACTTGGAGACCCATACATAATCCTGTGTGTCGGACACTAGGGATAATCAAGGAGGAGGCGAGAGACGCAGGCAGGCAGGAACAGGACCAGGAGGAGGTGCTAAGTGAGAGAGAGTGACCCTTATTTTATTAAAAGCCTGTTTTAATCACGGGAGTGAGAGGCTTATATTTGCATTTTAGAAAGGTCACTCTGGAAATAGCATGGAGAAGGGATTGGAGGCAGGGAGGGAAACAACATATCTGTAGGAAATGGGACAAAGTGATTAGAGTACTATCGGCAGTTGAAATAAAGAAAGGGGCTATTTTGTAAACGTACACTCTGTAGGCCAGTGGTTCTCAACCTTCAGGCCCTTTAAATACAGTTCCTCATGTTGTGACCCAACCATAAAATTATTTTCGTTGCTACTTCATAACTGTAATGTTGCTACTGTTATGAATTGTAATGTAAATATCTGATATGCAGGATGGTCTTAGGCGACCCCTGTGAAAGGGTCTTTCGATCGCCAAAGGGGTCGCGACCCACAGGTTGAGAACCGCTGCTGTAGACCTGGGTGAAACTTGGTGATAGGTTGTGTGTGAAGGACATGTGAGAGGCAGGAGTTTTTTAGCTTGGTTAACTAGCTATGGTGATGGGTCACCCACCAGGATTGGAAATACATGACTTGGAGGCTCAGGTGTTTTTTTTGTGACAATTATAGGACATCCAGCATGATTTTCTGGAGCTAAGGAGGTTTTAGATTAAGCAGATTCAGTAATTGAGTTTTATTCTGCTCTTGATTTATAAAGCAAGTAAGTGGAATTTCTTAACTTTCTCTGAAGAGGGTCGAGGTTAAATAGATTATTATAGGTGCTTTGAAATTTCCTGGACATTCACGGTCAGTTTAAAGAGGAAAACAATCCTGTAATTACTGATAAGAAGAACTTATTATGGTTTTAAGTGTATTTTTAGCCCATAAAACACTCTTATTTTTTATCTGAGCAAGCTGGATAAGCCTGTGGGAACAGATTAGGATAGCTGATATGGCATGTGAAGGGTATTACTCACTGGTTTTTTTAGCTCTGTATACAAGAAACACATTTTGTAACTGTTTAACCTTTTGATATTTTGTTACTTTACTGAATGATCATCCATTTATGTATGGAAGGTGGGTGGGAAGATTTGGGGCAGATGGAATGATTATTGAGGCCGTGCTATGTCACCGTGGCTTCCCGGCAACCATTGCTTTTGCACAATGAAGATGTGTGCCCAGGTATGATATGTTCTTTGCCCTTGTTTTCTTTGACCATATACGAGAAGTCTTACAGTTAAGAGAAATTTTTGGTGAAAATAAAGAAAAAGACATTTCAATTTTATATTTAAATGTAGCTTTACCATCTGTGTGTGACTCAGAACCCCTTGGGGCTTGTAAACATGATTTTAGAAATAAAATACAAATCCCATTAAGTCCTAATTGTGTTTAAAATTTACCAGTCGTCTTTTGCCCTAGCCGGTTTGGCTCAGTGGGTAGAGCATTCACCTGTGGACTGAAGAGTCCTGGGTTTGATTCCAGTCAAAGGAACATGCCTGGGTTGTGGGTTCGATCCACAGTAGGGGGCATGCAAGAGGCAGCTGATCAATGATTCTCTCTCATCATTGATGTTTATATCTCTCTTTCCTTCTACCTTCCTCTCAGATATCAATAAAAATATATTTTAAATAAATAAATAAAATTCACTGATAGTCTTTTAATGTTGTATAAGTAATTTTTCATGTTTAATACTGTAATATTGCTATTTACTTTTCATATGGTCTTATGAAAAAAATTGAGAAATACTGTGAAAATTAATTGTATTGTCTTCATAATTAAAAGGCTGCACATATTCTATAAACATCTTTCTGTCATCCCTCCCAATTTTATAGGAATAGGAAATCCTTGATTAGAACCCACTATGTGGTATTTTAAATTTAAAACAAATAGAAAAAAACTTTAAGTTACTTAAGACCAGGGCTTTGTATCCGTAGGCCATAGCTCAATACCAGGTACACAGTAAGCATTAGGTAAATTACAAATGAGTAATATTTGATATTCAATATTTTTACCTCTTTGGAGGAATATTGTACAAAATTAAGTGTGAAGGAGAAAGAGAGAAATGCCAGGGTTAACAAACTGAAGCAAATGGCAAGGCAAATGATAAATGTTTATAAGTTTTTATTTCACTGTAGTTTATTTTCAGTTGTAGATGTAACAACTCATAGTTCTTGGCAGGTATCTCAGGATTTTTTAATTGACCAACTATTGCTATCCTTATTAGTTAACTAGAGGCCTGTTGCATGGATTTGTGCACTGGTGGGGTCCCTCGGACTGGCCTGTAGACATCCCCTGAGGGGTCCCAGATTGTGAAAGGGCAAAGGTCAGGCTGAGGGACCCCACTGGTGCACGATCGGGGCCGGGGAGGGACTGTGGGAGGGCTTCAGGGCATGTCCGGCCTGTCTCACCTAGTCCTGATCATTCGGACCCTAGCAGCAAGCTAACCTGGTGGTCAGTGCGAGTCATAGAGACTGGTCCAAAGGTTGAATGAATGGTCAGACACTTAGCATATTAGCCTTTTATTATATAAGATTATACATTATGTTAGGACAGGCTAAAATATGATCATGATTTTTAAAGTTAAATTTAATTTTTTCCTGCTTTTTTTGAGATATAGTTGACATAACATGTGTAAGTTTAAGGTGTACAATGTAATGATGTGATATCCTATATAATAAAAGGGTAATATGCAAATTGACCCTAACGGCAGAGTGACCGGAATGACCAGTTGCTATGATGCACACTGACCACCAGGGGGAAGTTGCTCAATGCAGGAGCTGCCCCCTAGTGGTCAGTGCACTCCCACAGGGGGGCTCTACTCAGCCACAAGCTGGGCTGACAGCTGCAAGCGCAGTGGCGGTAGTAGGAGCCTCTCCCGCCTCCTCTGCAGCGCTAAGGATGTCTGACTGCAGGCCTAAGCTGCAGTCAGACATCCTCCGTGTCACCTTCCCCTGATCGCTGGGTTGCTTCCCATGCCTGAGGGCTCCCAGGCTTGTGAGAGGGGGCAGGCCGGGCTGAGGGGCCCCCCCCCCCCCGAGTGCAGGAATTTTTGTACACTGGGCTTCTAGTATGGATATCTGCCAAATGATTACCACAGGAAGGTTAATCAATATCTCCATCCTCTACTCGCTTAGCAACTTTCAAATATACAAGACAGTAGGATTAACTGTAGTCACCATGCTGGATGTTTCATCCTCAGAAGTTATTTATCTTACTAGAGGCCCGATGCATGAAACTCATGCAAGGGGCTCAGCCCTTGCAGCCTCGGCTAGCTCTCATAGCCCCTCACAGCCTTGCCGGCCCTCGCAGCCTCGGCCGGCCCTCGCAGGCCTGGCTTTGTCTGGAAGGTCATCTGTTTGGTCTAATTAGCATATTAGCTCTTTATTATATAGGATAACTAGTTACACTCTGATAAAACTTTTAATGTAACATCTATAATTAGATTCCGTATTTTTCTTCTAAGATGTATCCCTATTCTTTTATTTTTATACTCGAGGTCCAATGCACAGAATTCGTGCAAGGGGCTCAGCCCTTGCAGCCCCGGCTAGCTCTCATAGCCCCTCACAGCCCCGGCTAGCTCTCATAGCCCCTCATAGCCCCTCACAGCCTCGCAGGCCTGGCTTTGTCTGGAAGGTCATCTGTTTGGTCTAATTAGCATATTAGCTCTTTATTATATAGGATAACTGGAAGTTTGTACCCTTTGACCACCTTCACTTTCACCCATTTTCCTTGTCTCCTACCCCTGCCTCTGGCAGTCAACAACCTGTTCTCTGTTTCTGTTAAATGCTGCAATGAACATGGGGTGCATATGTCTTTTCAAGTTAGTGTTATTTCTTTGGGTAAATACCCAGAATGGGATTGCTGAGTCATATGATAATTCTATTTTTAATTTCTTGAGGAACCTTTATACTGTTTTTCATAGTGACTGTACCAGTTTACATTCCCACCAACAGTGTACAGGGTTCCCTTTTCTCTATATCCTGGCCAGCACTTGTTCCTTCTCTCTCTCTCTCTCTCTCTCTCTCTCTCTCTCTCTCTAATAGCTACTCGGATAATTGTTAGATGATATCTTATGGTGGTTTTGATTTGCATTTCCCTGATGATTAGTGATGTTGAGCACCTTTGCATGTTCCTGTTAGCCATTTATGTCTTATTTGGAAAAATTACTATTCAAGTCCTTTGCCAATTTTAAATTGGATTATTTGTTGTTTTGCTATTGAGTTTTGTGGGGTTTTTTTTTGCATTCTCTAGGTTGCCTTTTCATTTTGTTGATCATTTCTTTTGCTGCACGGAAGCTTTTTAAGTTGATGTTGTCTCACTTGTTTATTTTTGCTTTTGTTGCTTGTGATTTTCGTATTATGTCCATGAATTCATTGCCAAGACTAGTTTCCAGGAGCTTTTCCCCTCTGTTTTCTGTAAGGAGTTTATGGTTTCACATCTTACATTTAAGTCTTTAGTCTCTTTTGGGTTAGTTTTTGTGTGAGGTGTAAGTTTGGGGTCTGTTTTCATTCTTTTACATGTGATTATCTAGTTTCCCCTGTAATGTAACTAGCTCTCGGAGTCCCTTGAACAACATACCTAGAATTAAAACCCTGATTTCCTGATTTTCATTTACCTGTTGTTTCCAAATACAAGAAGCTCTAAAAATTTTGCTTTATTTTTTATATGTAATTTACTCTTGAAATCTTATAATAAAAAAATATGGCAGTTTGATCTCAGTTGCAAAGAATGAAAATTTTTACATTTTTAAAAATCTTCCCTCTCAAGCACACTTCTCATTAGCTTGCAAAACACTCTTTGTAAGGTGGTTTACATCCATAGTGAAGGGTCACAGTGTCTATTCTGTGTGCATGATGTCACCAAAACACAATTAAGCCCCAAAATATCTGAATAGAATGTATCTTGTTCTTAATCTAGAAAAAAAAGAGAGGGATTGAGACTATCCTGATATTGTTAACCTTTTTATTTTGTCACTTATAATTATTAAAATTCATTACTTAATGTCAAAATAAAGTCAGTTAGTGCTTTTTAAGCATTGTACATCAAAGGAATGCTTTTTGAAAATAAAACTCTTAGGTTTGTTTCAAAAGATGAATAGCTAAATTGGTAGTTTCTTTATCATGTGGTGAGAAAACAGGAAAATAGATTGACTAAAACAGTTAGTGTGTTTGGATACATTTAATTTCAATAAGAGAATAGAGGTAGGAAAAACATTCTGAGAAGCATCAGTAAATATTTAGCAGATAGGAAAAGTTATTTGGCAGATAGCTAAAATGTTATTTTAGGTATCTTTTGGGGAACTCTAAAAAAGATTATATTTGAAGTTTCTCAGACTAGTAACTTTGTCCCACACACATGCTTTCAACTCATTATTATTGGCCCAAATATTTTGTTTTTACTTGTTTTGAACATTTTTAACACAGTAGGCAATACTCTTCTCAGTTTTCTCCTGCAGAAACAAAATCAGTTATTGGTTGGTTTGTTTATAGATCATGTTGATGATATAATTAAATTGAATTTATTGTTTACTAGTTTAAATTCATTATTTCAGTTTAGCCTTTATTTTATTTTATTTTATTTTTACACATTTGGAATCTTGGGTGTTTCTCAACAGTCTCATAATAAGTACATCAATTGGTATCATCTGGATTTTTCATATACATCTTTCTTCCCAAAGCCTGCCTATAATGGCTTCTAGAGATACAAAGATATAATCAAACTTGTGTAGAGAGGGGCTAGATGCTGTTCTGAGAATATCCTATTAGCATGCGTTTAGCACCTATCAGGATCATGACATCCGAGAACTGGAAAATGCCTAGAGATCTTTGGATTCAGTCCTCTGATTTTTATAAGAAAATAAAGCCTGGAATAGGTCAGCAGCTCAGAGTTATAAAACCTTTAAATGACAAAGCTAGGACTCAAATTCATTTCTTTGAGACTTAAACACTAAGTGCAATAATATGCGATCCCTGAGCCAGACAGCTGGAATTTCCCCAACCCATACTGCTATTGGGTGCAGCTAAAACTGGGGGAGCCTCCCACAGGGGCATGGATAGTAACAAATAGTGACATCTAGCTGGTTGTCACCAAAGGAAGAAAAAAGGGGAAAGATAAGCATAAAGCAGTGAGTTTGAAAGTATGATCTGCAAACTCCTGGGGGTCTTGAGACCCTTTCAGTGGGCGATCATTATCTTCACTGTTACACACTTATAGGAGAGAGAGAGAGAGAGAGAGAGAGAAGGGAGGGAGGCAGGCTAGCCACTGACAAGTCCTTGATGAAGCAGTAAAAATTAAGTATCAATATCAACTCTCGAATGCATGTCTTTTTAGTATTTATTGTGACAAAACAGGAAACATACTACATAAAATACTCTGATTGACTATCAAGATATGATGATTGTCTCAAGGAAAAGCACTTGTAAGATTGTCGAAGTTGTGAGCTGGACTTGCTACTTTTTTCATGAACACCAATTGAAGTAATGATGATAGGCAAGCTCTGGTTCTTCAGATTCAGGTATTTGGCAGACACTTTCTAAAGAAATGAACAAAATAAGCCTTTTACTTTAAGAAAACCAATTGAGAGTTTTTGTCAACAACGATAAGCCAAAATCAAAATTTTGTAAAACTTGTATCCACCATCATGAACACTACCTGAAGGTTTTTCTGATGAGATTGGTAGCAATCTTAATAAGTGTGATTTTTTAAATCCTATATAATAAAAGCCTAATATGCTAAGTGTCCGGTCGACTGCTCAACCAAAGTGTAATATGCTAATGATATGCTAAGGCCACTCAATTGCTTGCTATGATGTGCACTGACCTCCCAGGGGCAGACACTTGGGCCCCGATCGTGCACCAGTGGGGTCCCTCAGCCTGGCCTGCACCCTCTCCCAATCTGGGACCACTCAGGGGATGTTGGAGAGCCAGTTTCGGCCTGATAGCGGAACGACCGGTCACTGTGATGTGCACTGACCACCAGGGGGCAGATGCTCAATGCAGGAGCTGCTGCCTGGTGGTCAGTGTGCTCCCACAGGGGGAGCATTGCTCAGCCAGAAGCAGGGCTCACAGTTGGTGAGCACAACGGCGATGGTGGGAGCCTCTCCCGCCTCTGCAGCAGCACAACCCTCCCCCCCCGCACCCCCTCAGTGCATGAATGTTGTTCAACAGGCCTCTAGTATTGTACAATGAAATTGTTAACATTTGGAAGATGTTCATAACTCCATGAACCAATACTGTCCAAATGACCAATGCATGCTATTTAAAAATCATCCATGGATAAGAAAACGTACTCCAAGTGCAAGATAGACCAGTGGATTTTAAGATAAAATCATATGAAAAGTTTATTGGTATGGTTTCAGATTCCACATTGCAACTAACCTTACAGAAACATGTCAAATGTTGATGTAATATCAAAGAAAGGTATCCACAATCATTTGGAGGGGCTACTAAATGCTTCCTTTTCCAGCTATATACCTCTAAAGTCAGATTTAATTTATATACTTTAACCAAAACAACATGTCATGACCATTTCAGAGCAGATTTGAGAATTTGGTTGTTTTCTATTAAATAAGACATTGAAGAGATTTGCAAACATGTAAAACATTGCTATCCCTTTCACTAATTTTTGTTTTTGTTTTAGAAAATATGGTTATTTTTCTTTAAAATATATCACATTATGTCCATTTGGGGCTTATTGTTATTTTTAAATAAGTTAATAAATATTTTTAAATTCCTAATACAGTAAATTTCAGTAGATACAACATCATATAAACCAAAGCTTACTGAGATCCTTGGTAATGTTTTTAAGAGATAAAGTGTCCTGACACTACAAAGGCATAGAATAGGTGACCATTTATGTCAGTATGCAGCACTGAGGCAGCCAAGGCACTACCACATTCTAGCCTGTCTCAGTCCTTGCCGGCAAAACGATGTTCTTGACTGGTTGAATCAGTGTTTATTTTTTATGCTTATTTAGAGGAATTGTGGAAGCAAATATTATTTTAAAAGGCTTTTATCAAAAAATTGTTTGGACCTCGTAAGATACTTTCTGCTCCAAATAACAGAACATCTAACTCAGCTGGTTTCACCTCTAGGATAATGTACAGCTTTGACTTCACTGAAAATTACACATAGGGCAGGTTCCAGAGTTGGTTGATTCAGGAGCTTCAGAGGATCATAAAGTGCCCAGTGTCTTTCCTTCTCTTTGCTCTCCCATCCTCAGACCGCTAGCAGGAGGCTAGGGCAGGTCCAGGTTCCACAGTCAGACACGGCCATGCCTAAGGGAGAAAGGGACATTTTCCCTGTGTCTCCTCCTTGGGAGCAAGGAGTCCCACACTCTGCCCAGCCGACTTCTCATGCCTCAATGGCCAGGACTGGGTCATGTGCTCATCCCTAAACTTGTCATTGCCAAGGGCCATGGGCTGTGATTGGCTTAAAATAATCATGCTGGGGGACCTGGTGTGAAGAAGTCATTCACAATGATTTAGTTATTGAAAACAACCCCCCCCAAAATGTTACACTTTTCCAGTTAACTATTAGTTCATTCGCACAGGTGCCCAATAGGAGAGGCAGCACGAACCTGTGGAAAGGAGCCGGAGCCTGAGAATCAGGAGCCCGTGGGTCTGATCTCACAGCTGATGTTGTTGAGCTATGGTCCTGCCCTGTCCTTCCCATGCTCCCTCTGTAAAATGAGGGCCTGGACTAGAGCACTCGTCTGACATCTTCTGGTTCATTGCTTCCTTTATTCACCCACTAACTCCTTCATGCTATAATACTTAGAGTGCTTCCTCTATTGTGGGAGTCACAGGCAGGATACAGATCGCACCAGATGCCTAACCACAGCAGACGTGCTTCCTCCTGCACTAGGCACGCATTGAAAGCCCAAAGGGAAGTAATATCCGAACTTTCCTTACTTGTGGAATAAACTGTTTCATGCCCTCCGCAAAGCTCATTAGCGGACAGTTACATTGGGGAGGGTTCTCTCTCATCTTAGTAAAATGTAAAATGTATTCAGAGGTGAGAATGAAGACCCACAAATTGTATTCTGGAAAAGATAAGTCTTTGTCCTCAGGAAAAATGCTTGTGGGCCTGGCTGTGTGACTGTTGCCCTTCTATAGAGTGTGCTGTAGAGAAGCCAGCCATCAAGAGAACAGAAAAACAGTTGAGAGAAATGAGATCATGCTCTCCGAATACCCAAAAGCACTCTTACACTTTATTATTTAGATAAAATGCTTAGAAAATTTTTATTTATTTTTATTTTTTTTTAGAACTAAGCCACTAAAATTTTGGAGACCTTTCTCATGTGCATTGTTGGTTCATTTTTCATGTCACGTGAAGTGCTGAGATAGCTGGCAGTATTTACCTCAGCAAAGAGAATTAGAAGTCGTGTGATCAGTCCCTCAAGTAATAGGTGAAGGCAGGGCCTTTTTGAGTTGCTTTGGGACCAGTATGGGGAACATACAGGGAGGAAGATTGAAGGCCACTGAAGAGAAAATCTTTCCAATAAGTAGAGCTGTCAACAATGGTGTGTAAACATTCCATTAGGTCAAAGGCATGAGTTGTCCTAGAGCCGAGAGTCCTAAAGCAGAGGCTGGATGGCCCGTCAGCACTGCTGCGGAGTCTCTTCATTGACCTGAGGTTGGACAAGATGATTCGGAAGGAAGGTCATCGCTAAGATTCTGCAGTTACCAGTATCACAGCCATGGGACATCCGGTGGTTGGGATCATTAGCAGTTTGAAACAAAAAAATAGGTGATTCATTTATTCACCAAATATTTATTAAGTACCTACTATGTGTTAGGCGCTCTTTGAGACACTGGAGATACGATAAAGAACAAGCCCGACAAGATGCCCCAGGGGATTTATGTTCTGGGGTATGCAGACAAACACTGAACGAATAAATAAGACATTACTTGTTCAATAAATGCCTGAGCAACACAAACCAGGGTGATGGAAGAGAGTGTTCTGTTTTAGATTAGGATGTGAAGGAAAGTCTGTTCAAGGAGGTAATGTTCAAGCTGAGACCTGAATGAAAAGGAGGCCAGAGATGACTGGGAAGGGTGTTTGAAGCAGAGAGAACATGAACAAAAGACCAGGGCAAGGACCAGCGTGGCATGTTTGAGATGCAAGCAGAGGCTGAATGAGAGGCCCAGAGGAGTGTGCATGGATGGAGTCAGGCACAGGTAGGGGCCAGATCCCTCAGGAGCTTAGCCGTTATCCTGTCCAGTGGGAAGACGCTGAAGGATTTTCGGTTAAGAGTGGAAGGCTCTGACTCACATCTCTAAAAGATAACTATGGGTACTTTCTGGAGGATAACTTATAGGGGGCAAGGAAGTAAACAAAGAGAGAAATAAGAAATTCAAAAGAAGTGTGGTTTTACAGAAGCCAAGAGAAGAAAATGTTTCAAGGAGGAAGGAGTGGGCCCCTGCCTGGTGGCTCAGTTGGTTGGAGCGTCGTCCTACTAGTACACACTGAAAAGGTTGCAGGTTTGATTCCTGGTCAGGGAACATACCCAGATTTCAAGATT
>NW_006300376.1:205758-212835 GCF_000327345.1 Myotis davidii | reverse complement strand
ACAGAATATTACATACCTCTCTCTCTCTCTCTCTCTCTCTCTCTCTCTCTCTCTCTCTCCCCCCCCTTCCTCTCTCTTTAAAATCAATTTAAAAAACGCATATCCTCAGGTGAGGATTTAAAAAAAAAGAAGGAAGGAGTGGGCAGCATTGTTGAATACAGAAAAATTAACTGGAAGGCTGTTGATGGCCTTTATGAGGAAATGTCTATGGGCAGTAACTTTGCAAGCCCACTTGGAGTGAATTTAGGAAAAAATGGGAAGTGATTGAGAGGACATGGGGAGTAGAAACCATTCTTTTAAAAATGTTATAAAGGGGTACAAAGAAATAAGACCTGAAAGGGAATATGAAATTAAGATATTGTTTCTAAGATCTGAGTTATTACAGCAGCTTCTCTGTGCTGACGGAACGGGGGCTGCAGAGATGCAGATCTGGGGATTCTGGACAAAGCATTGTTTTGCATTTTTATTGAAATCCATAAGTTCATTATCTTTGATGTTGATTAGTTTGTTGGGAGTTTCTGTATTAAGTTGAACCATATGAAATTACCAATATGCACACATTTTGACCTACAAAAATATCAATGTTACCTAATTCTACCTAATAGAAGTAGGATTTTCTACTTTAACTTACACAATTTTAAATTTCTCTCATAGGTCTTTATCATTTATATACATTTTAAATTTGGAAACAATCTCAAACTTATCTAAAAGTTGTAATTACAGAACAAAGACCATCCCCCCTCCAAAAATTTGAGAGTAAGTTGTAGACCTCATATTCTGTCTCTCCCTAACATTTGAGTAGGTTGAGAATGTAAATAAGAACATTCTTCTACAAAATCACAATACAATCTAGTAAACTCAGAAAATTAACATCAAAACTACCAGCCAATCCACTGATGAAGCTATTGAAACCCCATTCAAGTTTATGCCAGTTGTTTCATTAATATCATTAATCCCCAAAAGCTCTAGTGTAACATCTCATGTTGCATTTAAATGTCATGTCTCTGTAGTCTCCTTCCTTCTGGAACAGTCCCCCAGTCTTCCCTGATTTTCATGACCATGACTCTTTTCTTAATTAAATTTATTAGGGTGACCCTGTTAGCCAATGTCACCCAAATAAATGTTTTTGAGTTTTTTGGGTAGATACCCAGAAGAAGAATTGCTGGGTCATATAGTAACTGTATTGGTAGTTTTTTTGAGGAACCTCCATACTGTTCTGCATAGCGGCGGTACCAATTTACATTCCCACCAGCATGAATGAGGGCTCCTTTTTCTCCACAACCTCTCCAACTTGTTATTACCCATATTGTTGATAATAGCCATTCTAACAGGTATGAGGTGGTATCTCATTGTAGTTTTGATTTGCATTTCCCTAGTTGTTAGGGCAGGGGTTGGCAAACTTTTTGACTCGAGGGCCACAATAGGTTCTTAAACTGGACCGGAGGGCCGGAACAAAAGCATGGATGGAGTGTTTGTGTGAACTAATATAAATTCAAAGTAAACATCATTACATAAAAGGGTACGGTCTTTTTTTTTTTTTTTTTTTTTTTTAGTTTTATTCATTTCAAACGGGCGGTAGTTTGCCCACGGCTGTTTTAGGGAAATGCAAATCAAAACTGTCAGTAGCTCTGTAGAATAATTTGAAGCCAGCAGTGTGCTACCTCCAGCTCTTGGCTGATTGCTCTGGCTAGGATTTCCAGAATTATGTTGAATAAGAATGGTGAGAGTGGATATCCTTGTCTTTTTCCTGATTTTAGAGGAAAAGATTTCAGTTTTTCACCATTGAGTATGATACTGGCTAAGGGTTTGTCATATATGACCTTATTATGTTGAGATACTGTAACCGGACAAACAATGGGTCCGTGCTGCCTGTCACTACTTGAGCCAGTTAAGCAGAGACAGGGTTGAATCATATATGAGCGTTTATTCCAATATTGCTGGCAGGATGGGAGAGCAGCAGGTTATCCACAGAAATCTGCTCTGCTGCCCACCATTAGCCAGCTGCTTATATACACATAGAAATTCAAAGGAAAAACAGAATAAAATAATCACAGTTAACAGAGCATGATTAATATTTCTTATAATACTAGCTGGTTCCCAACATTCTATTTCTGCCCCCTTTCAATACTTTCCTTCTATACCCATGTTATTGAGTGTTTTTATCATAAATGGGTGTTGTATCTTGTCAAATGCTTTTTTCTGCATCTATTATTAAATCCCATGATTTTTATCCTTTGTTTTGTTAGTGTGGAGTATTACATTGATCAATTTGCGTATGTTGAACCATCCTTGTGCCCCTGGAATGAGCCCCACTTGATCATGGCATATTATTTTTTAAAATATTGTTGTATTCTGTTTGTTAGTATTTTGTTTGGGATTTTTTGCATCCATATTCATCAGAGATATTGGTTTGTAGTTTTCTTTTTTTGTTATCCTTGTCACGTTTTGGTATCAGGGGTATGTTGACTTCATAAAATGTGTTAGGAAGTATTGCCTCTTCTTCAATTTTTTGGAAGAGTTTGAGAAAGATAGGAATCTTCTTTGAATGTTTGGTAGGATTCACTAGTGAAGCCATCTGGTCTGACCATGACACTTGGAAAAATACAAGCCAATTATGTTGTAGAATAGCCCTCAATCTGGGTTTGCCATGATTATCTCCAGGTTATGTTGTTGTAATGTACCCCGCAAATCACACAAGGATGCCTCAAGAAGCCGAATTAAGGAGTCACATTTATTTCAAATCCGGGACTACGAGGGGGCATTTTGCTCTCTCAAATCTTGTAGTGATTAAGTAGCTGCAATACCAGATTTATATAGGCAAAAATCACAAAGGTATTGATTACATCTTTGGGTTTGGAATGAGGAACCTGGTTTGCACAAAGCAGTTACAGAAGCAAAATTGAGCAAGTTAGTTATCTATAGAGATTAATTATAGTTTTGGGTCTTCGGATCACTGAATCAACGGAAACACATTATCTGGAGCCACTGAGGCAATTTAGAATAATTGTGTTGTCCTGGTCTTGGGACCACTGAGTCAACCGGAACGCATTATCTGTAGCCACTGAGGCAATTTAGGGTAATTGTGCTGTTCTGGTTTCAAGTACGGAAGAATGTGCTTCGATAACCAGTAAGATCACAATCAATGGGATATTCAAACCACCAACAATGGAGTAGTCAATGGATTGGGATAGCATACATAAGTTCAGAAAATCAAAGTAACTTTTCTATTGTTTTAGCAAGCCAATAACGACAGAAGCCAAGTCAGCAGGGTTAAAATATTAAGCAGCAATTCCCACCAGGCATGGTTGCCACCATGCTTCAGTGTATCTTTGGCAATGTGTTAGCCAGCCTTCAGATGGGCCCTGCCTCCTGTTATCACACCCTTAGTCTCTTCCCACATTGTACCAGAGTTAATTTTTGTATCAAGAGCATATAGCAGAAGTGATTAGGTTACAAAAGTGATCTCTAGCAGAGGGGGATGGGTGAGGTGGAAGAGGACATAGAGGGGATAAAAGGTGATGGAAAAAATAAAATAATTTTTTTAAAAAAGTGATCTCTTGGATCACTTGCTCTTGGGGAAGCAAGCTTCATCTTGTGAGCAGCCCTTTGGATAGGCCCAAATGGCAAGAAACTGAGGCGTCTAGCCAACAGCCAGTGAGAAATTGAGGCCTTGCCAACCATGTTGAGTGAGCTTAGAAGTGGATTCTTCAGCCCCAATTAAACCTTGAGTTGACTGTTGCCCTGGCAAATAACTTAACTTTGACCTTGTGAGACCTTGAACCAGAACCACCCAACTAAGCCACTCCCAGATTCCTGACCCCCAGAAACTGTGACATAAGTGTTTGTTGGCTTATCATACATAATGAATACAGGCAGGAATAGCACAGAAGTGATCCTGGCCTCTTTTTTTATTTTTATTTTTTATATACATATATTTTTATTTATTTCAGAAAGGAAGGGGAAGAGAGAGATAGAAACGTCAATGATGAGAGAGAGCATTGATTGGCTGCCTCCTGCACACCTCACACTGGGGATCAAGCCCACAACCCAGCATGTGCCCTGACTGGGAATTGAACTGTGACCTCCTGGGTTCATGGGTTGATACTCAACCACTGAGCCACACCAGTTGGCAGCATGGGCTCTTTTCATTGCATCCTATCAGGTGACACACAATTTCAATTCATTCCATTATTAATGGTCTTTATTTCAATCCCTTGATTAAAGTGATATCTCCTGGGCTTTTCTACTCTGCAGTTTCTCTTTTATTTTCTCTTTTAATTTGTGAATATCTGGGAGTTAATTTGAAATGATGTAAATATCCCTTCATCGATCTTTAAATTTATTTATTTATTTATATTTCTCATTGTGAGATCTTGGTCTCCTGTGTTAGTCAATGGGGGATAATTTGTTGCTATCATTTTTTATGTTGATGTTCAAATTGTCCCAAATTTCACAAGATGCCTTAAACTTGGCTAGTGTGTGCTTAGGACATGTCCTCATCATTTTTTGAGCACATCCTTGATTTCTGGCACAAGTTGTTCTAATCTCATCATGTCTTGTACTTGCTCTTACCCTGAAATCAGTAATTTTTCTAAGGATCTCTGGTTTCTTTTAGTGGAAAATGGTAATAAAGCCAAGATCTGGGCATTAGGTTTGCCTATTGCATTGGGGCATTGCTGCTCCCAGGACCATTCATAGAACATACACACATTTACATATACATATATATGTAAGCATATGCAGACTTGTATATGTAAATGTGTACATTCATATGTATATACTATATATTTGTATGTGTATATATGTGTGTGTGTGTGCGTATGTGTGTGTGTATATATATATATAGTATATTATATAATACTAGAGGCCCAGTGCATGAGATTTGTGCACTTGAGAGTGGGGTCCCTCCACCTGGCCTGCGCCCTCTCGCAGTCCGACTAGAGGCCCAGTGCATGAGATTCGTGCACTTGAGAGTGGGGTCCCTCCGCCTGGCCTGCGCCCTCTCGCAGTCCAGGAGCCAACAGTCAGACATCCTTAGCGCTGCTAAGGAGGCAGGAGAGGCTCCCACCACCGCCGCTCTGCTCGCCAGCCATCAACCTGACTTGTGGCTGAGTGGCGCTCCCCCTGTGGGAGCACACTGACCACCAGGGGGCAGCTCCTGCGTTGAGTGTCTGCTCCCTGGTGGTCAGTGTGCATCATCGTGACCCATCGTTCCGCTGTTTGGTTGATTTGCATATTACCCCTTTATTATATTGGAGGATATTTAAATCCATAAGTTCATATTGACACCTCTAATTATAGGTATCCAGCATTTTTTTCTATCTTTTTCCCTTTCCATTTTAGTGCTTTCTTCTCTAGTGAGAGATTGAGCTCCTGTTACCCATATTATATTTATTTATTTGATTCATTTCTCCATACATACCCAGTCTCCCATCCCCACTGCATCCACCCTTTCCCAAATGTGGATGCCCTCCATTCAGGCTCTGACTCTATTGCAAGACACCCACCCTCATGAATGCCTGCTTCATCCCCTTGGGCTGCAGACCCCTCCCCCATAGGGATACCCACATCTGCTTCTTCTTGCTCAGGCTCCAACATACCTCTTCAGGCTACCCTTGCACACGGAGCCCTACTGACCCCTCAGCCTTTAACTCCCCACCTGGGTCTATCCTCTGTTGGGATGCTCTCCTCATTCTTTGTCCTTTGAGAACAGTTGTTATGCCTGTGTTGTGCAGCCTGTCCTTATTGGCAGAAAAGACCCAGGATGTGTAAGAGAACCAGTCCCCGTGGCCAGTGGCTACCAGATACTGTTGGCCACTTCCCTGGTCTTTGTCATCAAAACAGAAAACAGAGGAAAACTGCATTTCATTTTATAACTAGAAAGATAATATGCCCTGCAGATGGAGGGAAACCATACAGTTTATAAATTGCACTCTAAATTGACAACATTTTACCTGTTTCAAGTCCAAAAGGCATTCTGCTTTATTTCTCTAAAACCAAAACTTGTTTTAGAAACACAAATAACATTTTCATTTTCAAAGAGAATATAAAACCACTGTCATTCTGTTGTACCTGGACCAATAAAAATATAAATGACTATGGCCAAGACATTAGACATTAAAGTATTCCATTGCCATCCATATACGTGCTGTGGTAGCCTGTCCCTTCAGTAGCTACAAGTAGCCCCTTCCCACTAGCCTGGCTGCCTGCTCCTGGGTAAAGCAAGAGAGAGCTGGAGCTGATGCGCTTTGCTCTTTGGCTGGCTATGGTGGACAGAAATAAATAATCAACTCCAGGTAGTTTATTATACAGAAAGTGATTTATTATAGGGTTTTAGGTGGTTTTCAGAATCACAGGAGGGCCAAAGAAACTGACTATAGACCAACTTCCAGGAACAACTCCTAAAACCATGTGGCAAACTCTTGGAGTGGCTGTGGCATCTGCCCTGATCAGGAAGCTATCACCGGGGCTGCTGGCTGCAAAACCAGCCACCTCAGCCATAACCAGGAAGCTGCCACTGCAGGGGCCAACTCAGGACCCTTGCTTCTCTACATATGACTCAGTTCCAAATCTTAGCCTTCTGTAGTACAAGTGGTGGGTAGAATGTAAATCACATTTTGAACCTGAATTGAGGGGAACAAAATTATTTTTTGCTTTAGAGCCTCTGCATGCTAGAAGGGGAGTTCAAGTGGCTATTAAGAAATCTAACCTGTTTAATGTAATCCCCATTAAAATACCTATGGCATATTTCACAGACCTAGAACAAACTCTCCAAAAATTCATCTGGAATAAAAAAAGACCCCGAGTAGCTGCAGCAATCCTGAGAAAAAAGAACAAAATAGGTGGGATCTCAATACCAGATATCAAGATGTATTATAAAGCCACTGTTCTCAAAACTGCCTGGTACTGGCACAAGAATAGGCATATAGATCAATGGAATAGAATAGAGAGCCCAGAAATTGACCCGAACCAATATGCTCAATGAATATTCAACAAAGGAGGCAAGAACACACAATGGAGTCAAGACAGTCTCTTCAATAAATGGTGCTGGGAAAATTGGACAGATACATGCAATCA
>NW_006300376.1:192728-205148 GCF_000327345.1 Myotis davidii | reverse complement strand
ATCAGAGTGGCTATCATCAACAAATCAACAAACAACAAGTGCTGGTGGGAATGCAGACTGGTGCAGCCACTGTGGAAAACAGTATGGAGTTTCCTCAAAAAATTAAAAAATGGAACTTCAATTTTTTATCCCAAGGAACCAGAAACACCAATCAGAAATGACATATGCACCCCTATATTCATAGCAGCACCATTTACAATAGCTAAGATTTGGAAACAGTCTAAGTGCCCATCAGCAGATGAGTGGATTAAAAAAGTGGTACATCTACACAATGGAATACTATGCTGCTGTAAGAAAGAAAGAACTCTTACCATTTGCAACAGCATGGATGGACCTGGAGAGCATTATGCTAAGCGAAATAAGCCAGTCGTAGAAAGATAAATATCACATGATCTCACTCATATGTGTGATATAATGAACAACATAAGCTGATGAACAAAAATAGATCCAGAGAGAGAGAAGCATGGAACAGACCATCAACCTTCAGAGGGAAGGCACGGGAGTGGGGTGGGTAAGAGATCAACCAAAGGACTTGTAGGCATGCATATAAGGATAATCAATGGACACAGACACTAGGGTCGTGAGGGCATGTGCTAGGGAGTAGGGGTGGCCGGGGAGAGGTCAAAGGAGACATATGTGCCGAAACCGGTTTGGCTCAGGGGATAGAGCGTTGGCCTGCGGACTGGAAGGTCCCAGGTTTGATTCCAGTCAAGGGCATGTACCTTGGTTGCGGGCACATCCCCAGTGGGGAGTGTGCAGGAGGCAGCTGGTCGATGTTTCTCTCTCATCGATGTTTCTGACTGTCTATCTCTCTCCTTTCCTCTCTGTAAAAACTCAATAAAATATATTTAAAAAAAAAAGGAGACATATGTAATACTATATACAATACTTTAAACAATAAAGAATTTTAAAAAAAGTAATCTGTTATCTGTCAGTCTACCTCTCTAGCTATCCAATTATCCATGAATATGTTCTCGCTATAAGTAGAACCCCCTTCCCCCTCCCACTAAGATATTGCATCCCACTCAAAGTCCAGGATCTCTAGGGTTAATGCAGCTATCTTTACCAGGCCCAGATGAGGGCTTTTAATCTAGTGACCTATAAACAAAAAGATTGCCTGTCTGCTCCCAACATACAATGGCAAAAGGAAAGAAGAACCCTCATTCCAAAAGGGAGAGAATGGGAAACATACAACTGTCATTGCTGTTAGCAGCGATGAAATTCCACTAGGCATGAATGAGGAAAGCACCCGAATTGGATGGTGGGGTAAGGTCCTTGGTATACTAGCCGTCTCCCATTCGCTGCAGTAACAGTATAGCTGATAGACAGTCATGTTTTAATGCCCCTAAGGCTAGTTGTACTTCTGCTGCCCTACAGGCACCACCTCTCTAAGCACATTAGCTTGATTTTTTTTCAATATGAAAAAGCAACTATATCATCTTGGTAGAATTGATTCATGACTAGACTTCTGTGTATATACGTAACTTGTGAAGATACAAGCATCCTAACAAGAGGACTCAAAAGAAGCAATGGATGGTCACAAAAATAAGCTGTTAGAATGGCATCCACAAACTAAGGGCTCAGGGGCCTGAGAAATATTAAATGTTAGAAAGAGAGAAAACCATTTCATGGCAATGTGTACCATAGCCCCTCTGCCTGTTTGATGATAAGGGTTATTATTTCCTAATAGAAATTACAAAACTGGCAGAAAGACAAGTAGACTCATGATCAAGGGCTCGTACTAGTCAAGCATTTGCTGAGGTTTTGTTCCACTGAGCCCACAGCATCTGATGGCCATGAACATGCCTTAATTATAGTTTTCTCCTAGAAAGTAGAGAAAGTAACAAGAGAAATGACATAATGATGACCGTCATCTGCAAATAAAGGAGTTGGCCGAGGTATTTTGTAAGGTCTTATTCAGCTATGATATTCTTTCGATTCTGTGACTTGGTCATGACCGACAAAGAATGATTTGGTGAGGTGAAAACAGCCATGTTGGGAGAAAACTTGGAGTTTGTGGTAGCAACAGAAGGGACCACTAGAAGGGAAATATATTGTATTTAGAACCATTACTCAATTTTCTGGAAACGCCACATGGGATTTGATGTATGCCAAAATACTAATGATAGGAAAAGTGCACGATTTTAACATATGAAACAGTATCACATGTCGTATATAAAATTATTGAAATTATACAAATATTATCTAGTTCTTCTGTTACCAACTGCAAATCATCATGACATTACTAAATTCAGAAGACATTTCAATCTGACCAATTATATATTTTCTTGTGAAACCAACATGTGTTTACCGGGTATAAGTCAGAAAAAAAGTTGTACTTCAACAGGAATTGAACTTTACAAGGGACTCAAATATTAGTTCTGCATCCAAGTGTGAGATATGGTTATTATCAGACATGGTCAGATTTTAACCAAGTGAGTAATACCACATTTAAGAAAGAGCATGGAAGGGCATCAGTAAGATTTTCTCTAAAAACATGTGGTGTGTCTAATGGATTTCTGTCTGAAGGGCTGCCCTTCTGTGAACGGGGACTGCAGTCAAGGCTAAGTGCCATCCGGCCTTGCTGTCTGAGTGCACCCAGCAGTATGGGGCAAGCAGCCCACAAATGAGCTGACGAATACATTATTCTAAACAAGACTGTACCATTCCTTGAGGGGAAATGCAGAGCTCTCTTCAAAGATGGACCTAGGTATCCTAATGAAAGGATAATATGCAAATAGAACAGCAGAACAACAGAACAACCATTCTAAGTGGAACATGCTAATGATATGCTAAGGCTGCTCAACCGCTCGCTATGATGTGCACTGACCACCAGGAGGCAGACAGTCAACTGGCCGACCAGTCGCTATGACGTGCACTGACCACCAGGGGGCAGATGCTCAGATGGTAGGTTAGCTTGTTGCTGGGGTCTGGCCAATCCGGACTGAGTGAGATGGGCTGGACACGCCCTAGAGCCCTCTCTTGGTCCCTCCCCTGCCCAATCGTGCACCAGTGGGGTCCTTCAGCCCGATCCCACAGGCCATTCCCACTGGGAGAACACCAGACTGCAGGGCTCATGGCTGGTAAGTGCTGCTGCAGCAGCACAAGCCTCTCCCGATGGGGACTGGAGCGGCAGGCAGGAGCTGCAGGCAGCATTAGACTGAGGGTTTCGGCCCGATCCCTGCAGGCCACCCAGAGGGACCCCACCTGTGCACAAATTCGTGCATCTGGCCTCTAGTTGTAGATAAAAAGAAATGAGCCCGAAAATTTTCACATCATTTAGTGTTTAAATACTGTTGGTTTTTTCTTTTCCATACAGAAACAGATGCCATGTAAGCTAATAAAAAGCCAATTCCAAGTAGTATTGGGAATGTTAGTGGGTTTACTTCCATCTCTGCCCAGTGCCTTCAGAGACAAAATGCCAACCAGCAGGACCTTTGAGGGTCTTGGATGTTCTTGTATTTTTTCCCCACCTTGGATATGTGTAAGCCAACAAAAAAATCATTAGCAAATGTGTGGTGAATCTAATATTGCTGCTTCTCTTTACAGTTGTTATAATTGTTATGTTTACAAATGTTAAATGATGCTTTCTCAGTAGAGTTAGTGATAGTATATCATTCAAAAAGATATACCTTGCTTTAAAATATTCAGTTTTGCTCATTGTCCACAGAAAGATTTTTTTTGCGTGTGGCATTTTAGATAATTTTGGTCTCCTTAGACCAAAGATTCTTAAACTTTACCAAGTATCAAAACCACCTGGAGGACTTGTTTCACCTTTGCTGCTCCCCACCCTCAGGGTTTCCGATTCCGTGGGTCTGGGTGAACCTGAGAACCTGCATTTCTAACAAGTTTCTAGGTGATGCTGCCGGTCTGGGGACCACACTTGGAAAACCGCTGCCTTAAGACTGAGGAACACGCCCGGCTGGTGTGGCTCAGTGGTTGAGTGTCAACCCATGCACCAGAGGTCACCTGTTCGATTCCTGGTCAGGGCACATGCCCTGGTTGCGGGCTCGATCCCCAGTTGGGGGCATGTAGGAAGCTGCTGATCTATGTTTCTCTCTCATGGATGTTTGTATCTCTCTCCCTCTCCTGTCCTCTCTCTGGAAAAAAAAAAAAAGACTGAGGAACTCATTCTCATTATAGATATGCCTTAAGCTTCTTTCTGGCCCAAATCCATTAATAAACATTTTAACATTACAGTTTTGTTATTTAATATAGACTTTGAATCTAAAAGAATAAAAAGGACGGGGGGGGCAGGTTGATACATTTGCTGACTCCCTACCCTGTTTTGAAACTGATGAGGTAGGGTTGGGGCCCTGATACCCACCCCCCCCCCACACACACACACATACACACACACACATTCCACCAGCACTCAGCCTAGTGCCATTTAAGGCCCACGTTCGGCATTTCGTATTTAGAGTGTTTGTAATGGTTTGACTCCACGCTCAGTGAAACAGTTTACTGAGAACTAGGGTGAGGACTCCTGGTTGCTCACTGAAAGCTCAGGCACCGGGTGGCAGTGGCTGGTCTGTGGCCCTGTTTGTGTTGTGCTGGCCGTACGTGGCCAGGCAGTCGCTGGGCTCCAGGCTGCTACCTCCTGCAGCCTGCCTGCCTGTGTCTTCAGCGGAGGCCTTTGGTGACCAGGCATTTTCCCTTCTTGGCTACATTAAGATTTAGTTCCCAGACCGTGTCTTGCTCCATTCATTGGACGTCTGGTGTGATTTCACCCAGAGAGGTCTTCATTGATACACAGAGGGTTCCTGGCAAAGGCCTGGCTTCAAAGACAGGATAGAAACCATTTGTCCTATGTAAAAATTAACATTAAATGTCCCATCTGTAAAATGGAGAGTATAATTCCAGGATGGGTGCGAAAATCAAACTAATATATGTGAGAGGGATGTGAGAGGGAGGAGACAGGTGGAGAGGGTGTGGTTCAGGAGGCGTTACTGTGGCTGGCGCTCTGATGACAATCTCTCAAAAGGCTAGTGGAGCCTCCTTTTTAAAGGTCAGGTTACAATGATTTGACTGAACATTATCAATCGTTGAAGGATTCTAGCATCTCACTTTGAACTATGTAAATGACGGTAGAGTGGCTGTGTTTTTGTGAGGGAAAACTGAGAAGAGTTCATATATTACTCATCCCAATTACTCACCATTATAATGTGTCAGCCACAGAAATTACAATAACAGTGGCTTTTGTTACCTTGAAGAAGAGCAGGAGTGCCAGGCTGGTGTACAGACTGAGGTCAGAATCTCAGGATTCTTTCACCTTGGCCATTGATTTTTTTAAAAAAACTGAGTAAACCATTTTATCCTTTGGTTTTTGTTTAATTAAATGAGGATCTAGTCTGAGATTACGTAACATTACTAAGAGTGCTTTGAAAAAAAAAAGGGAGTATTTCATAAACTATATATCAGATTTGAGTTTAAATATGTTACCAAGGTGCAGACAACGGAGGTTAGCTCCTGGGACCCCAGCCTGGACAAAGAGGACTTTGTCTTTGTGTCATCTTGGTGCCCTGATGGGGAGAGCTGCCCTCCCCCTGGAGGCCCAGCCTGGGCTGTGCGGTCCAGGGTGTTGCAGTTGCACTCCCAGTGCCTCACAGTGTCGTTTTAGATGACCATCCTCCCCCATCGGTGGCCTCTTCTTAACCTTCCACCCACACGCTGCACATACTCACTCCGCATCACACCTGACTTGGTTGACTCACCCTTGAGGACCTGCCTCCAGTTAAGGATGTAATAACTAGTGGGTGCCCAACCTTCTTCGAGTGGAGGGTGTGTCAGACTCCAGGCTGCATTATGACAAGGCCTTTCTGGAGGCAGCGCCTTCCCCAAGGGGTGGATGGCAATTTCACGCACTACAGCGGGCTAGGTGGGTGGGAATGGAGGAGTGTTTTTGAATAGAGAGATTCTTGGTGCTTTTCAGATCACCTCAGAAAGGAAGGAAGCTGCCTATGACAGATCCACAATCCCTCATCCTAAAGCCTGAGGCCAGATGTGTTTCAGAATTCAGAATTTGGGGGATGTTCACCTACCAAGATGGCACTTAGGCCTTATAATAATATCCCCAGTGTGATTCGAGGCCTTGTCTGATCATCAAATACCGTAACAGTCCCATGAAGAAGTGGGATGAGTATTGTCACTTCAGGTTAGGATGTGCCTCCAAATGAGTTTCCATTGGGTCAGTTTCTACCAGCAAAGTAACATTAGGTCATTAAAGCTTTTAGGATTTCAGAACTGCAGACAAGGAATTATGCACCTATAGTTATTAACAATGGCTCACGTTTATTGAGCACTTATTGTGTGCCAGGCACTGTGCTAATTGAGCACTTCACACACATAAACTCATTTATTCCTCTTACCAGCCTGTGAGATGGGAATTACTAGTATCTTCTACTTCACAGATTCCTACTAAATCTTCCTTTAAAAAATTATTGATACCTGTTAGAACTAATAAAAGAATTCAATAAAGTTGCAGAATATAGAATCAATATACACATACAAAAAAATGATAGAGTGCCTACTATGTGACCAAGGAGCAAATGGTCCTTACAGCCCCCACCAGAAGTTTCTCCAGTCATGTGAGGGGGGAGACGGGTGCAGAGACACGGGTGTGCCCACAGCTGTGGAAACAGAGGAGGGTGCCTGCCCAGCCTGTGCTTCAGAAAAGGCTCCCTGGGCAGGTGCTGGCCCCGCTCTGTCCTCTAGGAGGGGAGGAAGCCAGCCCAGAGGGACAGAGGTCACTATAGCCCGTTGTTACTGCTAAGTCCGCATGTTCAAGGTCAGCAGCTCTCAGACGTGTTGAGACCCCCACTCCCTGTGGTCCTTCCTTTATTTTCTTTAATGTAGCCCTCTTCTCTTCTCTTCTCTGTTGTAGAACACCCATCTCAGCTTTCTCACAAGATAATATCTATGAAGTTCAGCCACCAAGAGTGGACAGAAAATCTACTGAGATCTTCCAGGCCCACATCCAGGCCAGTGAAGGTATCATGCAGCCCCTGGGGAAGGAAGACTCCTTCGTGTACCGGGAGTACATCCGAAACCGCTACCTGTGAGGAGAGAGGCCAACCAAATCCGTTTGCTTATGTTGTCATCTGCTTTGTCTCATTTTAAAAGGGTGATTTCCTGGCAGTCCTTTATATCTAAAGGGTTTTCCTCTTTGTGAAACTGGTGAATTATAAATTATAGGTTATAAAGAAATGAATGACTGTTTTTGCTGTCATTGTCTTTGCTTTATTTTAAAAATGCTTTGCTTAGAAATGCGGTCAATATAGTATCACATCATCACATTAAGAAATTAATTTAATGGTGCTTATTGAGCACCTGCTGTGTGCCAGGCACTGTAGTAGGGTCTGGGAGTAACCACAGTAAAAAAAAAAAATGAGACCAATAAATTCCTGCAAAATGAAGTCATTATTTTTCTTTGTAGTTAACATATATTTAAAATTTATTCTGATGGTTTTTATGTTAACTTTGTGTTTTGATAAAAAAGTGTATTACTTTGGAGCCTTTAAATATTTATGGATAAAGATGTCAGCAAAGTGCTCTCTAATGAGCCAAATCCTAGTCACTGTAAATCTGGGGAAAAGTAAACAGGAGGTCTTTGAACTATCCCGACCGACTTTCTATAGATATGAAGTTATGTAAAATTAAACATGAAAAACCAGTTACCTGCATAAGTTTTATAGTGTGCCACTGTGTTACATGATTTGACATTAGGTGTCCAGTCCGGGTTGACTCATTACGTGCACATACGGTCTGTTCTCTGTTCAGTTCAACATCACACGGACAACATTCAGCATTTTCTAGTAGTTTAACACAAATGGTTTGATCTCCTTATGTCTATACTTTTCCCCCCAAGTTGTCTCAATTCTCCCTCCTCATAAATAAAATAGAGAAGAAAACCAAGCATCTAAGGGGAGAAGGAAACTGATCATCCGAAGTGACCTTGAAGGTATCTGCAAACCTGAGATTCTGGGGTTCTGGGGAAGTTTCTACATTGCAGATAAAAGTTAAGCCCCTAAGAATAGACACATTTGGTTGATGCCATCATAAAGCAAGGATGAAAAAAATGGCAAAATAATAGGCAAGAGGAATTTGGTGTTGTCTGCTCAGTATAAAACTGCTTAGTGTGGCCAGAGGAGGCGAAACTGGCCCAATGTCCCAAACATGCTTTCCTTGAAGTCATGTTTTGCTCATTTAAAATACATTCACGTTTTAAAACATATTCTCTCTTTCTAGTTTGCCCCTGGCATTTTTTATTTGTTTTCTCAATCTCTCCTGCCTCACAAACAATAGAGCTAACTGATGATTGGTACAGTTAAATGGATCCTTTATTGAAGGGAACATTATCTATTTTACTTCCCTATTGAGACTGAATTGGCTCCCTTCGGAAGAGGCGGTAGATTATTTGTAAATGGCACGTGTACTACAGAGAAAGGGCAAATAGCAATATTAAAATATTTCCTCTAATTAATCTCCTTTTAATGTGCACAAATTTCATGCACAGGGCCACTAGTTTACTAATAAAGAACAGTCAGCTATCATTTAACTACTACCCCCACACAAAATACTTGTACGGGTTCATTTCTTTGGTACATTCATCTGAGTGGACTCTGATGTAATTGCCATCCAATTGGTAAATAAGAACTGTAGTCTGAAATTCATCCTCAGTAGTTGAAAAAGACTTTTTCATAAAGAAAAACACAAAACTAAACCACCTGCATTAGCTTGTAGAGAAAGAGGACTGGGAAACAGGATTTGCTAAACTAGGCAGCAGCTAGAATGCTGATGAAAAGCAAGAGAAACCTGGCCTGGATGATGGGGGGAGGGTCACAAACACTATGGCCTCCAGGTTAGTTGTAGAAACAAAGTGCCTCTGTCTGCAATTTTTTTTCCTGCTAAAAAGCAAATTATTCCAGCACTCCCCTACCATCATTTTTTTTCCTTTAAAAAAATGGGAATTATAATTTAAATACAAAGTTTTCTTTTCCCTTGTCCCCTGCCTCCCCCTACCCCCGCACCACAATAATTGTACTTTAGAGGTGGTTGGGCTGGTGATAGAATTTACCATCTGGTCCCAGGGTGGCAGAATAGCTAAGACAGGTGCATTCATACGATCCTGCACTCAGGGAGCAGTGGCCTCATGGTGCCACCTGGGGCTACACCAGCTGGATTCTGAGTGTTTTCCTGTGGGGAGGGGAGGGAGTACATGCTCACGTGTGTGGGAGGGGATCTCTGGTTATCTTAGAAGACAATTCTGGAAGTGTTTGGGGCAAAGAAGAAGGCTTGTGTGTCTGCTGGGCAGCTAGGGTTTGAGTGTGCACCTGCTGTTTTGTCTAGTACATCTCATCTTCTGTGGAGTGCCTCCCCTGAACACCACCCACTGTGATCCCGCCTTCTGACCCAGAGTCATTAGGTCAGAGCAGGAGAGAGTTGAAATTCCTCCCTGCTTCTCCTTTTCTTGACTTTATTGAGCACCAGCATATGCTGGGAGCCACGCTGACTGCTGGAGTTGAGAGTTAAGGGAGAGGATGACTGCTCCTTGCCCTGAGGACTCTGCAGCATAGAGAGAAAGCAGTTTTGTGGACAATCTCATACAAAATAATTTCTCAAGATCACTGCTCTGCACATAGCCCCAAGGAGGGTGTAACTAACTTTCCAGGGGAATTTTTACTGAACTTGGTTGTAAGAGAAGGACTAAAAACTTGACACATAGGGTAGCAGAGAAGGCATGCAAAAGAACCATGGAAACAAGCAGACTGTTAGGGGGTCTGGAAGTCATTAGTCACTGCTGGGCATGGAGATAGTGGAGGAAAGAGGGGAAGATAGATGAGGAGGGAGAGGTTGGCAAATATAGTTGGAAAGATAAGTCAGGTGAGATTATGAAGGGCTTGATAGGCTCACGCAGTAGTTCTCAAACATTTGCTCTTAGAACCCCATTACAATCTTAAAAATTATTGACGATCCCAAAGAGCTCTTGTTTATATGGGTCCTATCTACCAATATTTATCACATATAAAAACTGAAAGTGATACTTTGAAATATGTATAAATTTATTAAGATAATAATAAACCCAACCCATCTTACTATAAACAGCATATTTTTATAAAAAATAACTTCTCCATAACAAAACATAATAAACCCATCACATGTCAAATAGCATTTTTTTGTGTGTGAAAAGTAACTTTAAAAAAATAACAATAATAATGATTGGCATTCTTTTATATCTCAAACTAGAGGCGTGGTGCACGAAATACGTGCACAGGTGCGGTCCCTAGGCCTGGCGTGGAAGGGCAGATCCCAGCTGATCGCTGGGCCCTGGGCAGCACCTGGGTCCCCGGACCCCCGTGCGTCCCCCTCCACCTGAGTCATGGCGCCCGAGTCCCCATGCAGAGATGCGGTGAGTGCAGCCAGATGCTACAGGCCGGGGCACAGTGTGGGCCACTGGGCCGCCCAGCACCACACAGAAGCCAGGTGGACAGCATGTTCTCTCCTGGCCGGCCTCGCAGACCGGCTCCTATGCAAACCCACAGGATGCCCAGCCGGCCCCTACAGTCCCCAGTGGCTGCAGCCCTGCTCACCCAGAAGAGGCCGTGCAGGTGCAGGGCAGGCTCCTCACAGGCACCTGGCACCTGAGCGTGGGGTCTTCCCTGGCACACGAGCCCTGGCATCCTAGGGGAGGGTAGCAGGGAGAGTGAGAGCAAGCTCTGCGGACACCCCGCATTCACACTGCACCTCCATCCCTGTCACCCTCACCCCTAGGTAGCCGGCGAGAGGTTGCAGCCCCCCGCCCAGGTGCCACAGGAGGTTGGTTGCTGCCACCCACCCCCAGTTCCTCGTCCCAGCCCAGGACCTGGCTCTGATTGGGAGATCAGGGCCTGCTGGCTGCTGTTCACCGTCTGCGGGGCAATGGGCAGGGTAATCGGGCCCACACCCACCTTGGCCTGGCGCCAACTGCTCACCTGCTCCACCATCCCACTGCGACCCCACTCTTGTCTGGGCCCATCAGGGCCAGCAGTGCCTCCATTGCCACCCATTGCCAGCTCTGTGTCACTGACGCCCGCCATGGTCCATGCTGCCCCCTGGTGGTCAGCGTATGTCATAGCGAACAGTTGAACCAGTCGAACGATGGCCCGAGGGGACAATTTGTATATTAGGCTTTTATTATATAGGAATCTTTTAAACTTCTGGCTTAATGGAAAACAGCTGGATTCTTGTATCTTCTGTATTTGATCTGTTTTGACATATTGTTTTGGTTAAAAGGTATAAAGAAAATCCATCATTACACAGATGAGTTGGAAAAAGGATTTTTAGATTATTATGAATATTCTTTGTTAATACACGAACACTCTGTAGTTTCTTAAAGGTTAGTTGTTCGGTAGTTTCTTAAAGGTTACTTGCATTGTGGAATCTGAAACTGTCAATGAACTTTTCACAGTGTGTGACATTAAAATCCATTGGTGTTTTTTGTTCATAGAATGGATCTGTTACCCATGCCCAATTTTCAGCAAAATGCATTGTTCATTTGGAAAGTTCAATGAGGCAAGGAGTTCATTCAAATGTGTACAAGCTCATTTATAGCCAACTTTAAGCATTGGGAAGCTGCCAAACTCATAGTGGTGGATACCAGTTTTCCAAAATTCTAATCTTTGCTTGAAAGCTCAAATTTATCTTTGGCAACAAAATACTCCCAATTTTCCCTATAAAGACAGGCAGCCTCATTTTATTCATTTTCAAGAATAAAGGCTGCCAAGGAACCAAGCCTGATAACTGCAGTTTGTCTGATGGCCTTTCTTTCAAGTAAAAAGGGTCTTTCTTGGAAATACTTGTGCTGGGCTTGAAGGTATAGTGTCTAGTTTAGCTCACAACTCAAACAATTACAATATTTCTCAAGGTAACCATTATATTTGGGTGCACTTCCCATATCACCACACAGAATATTTCAAAAGACTGTACTCAAGGGCGGAAATTTAATAAAATTAACCACTTCTTCTGCTTTATCGGGGACATTCTTAAGTGCAGCTGGTGGCTTATCTACCGAAAGTGCACAGTGGTGAAGCTACCAGTCCAGTTAGTGTCCCACATTGATTCCTGCTCAGGCTCCAATCTTTTTGTGGACAAATAGCAAAACTGAATATTTTAAAGCAAGGTATATCTTTTTGAATGATATACTATCACTAACTCTACTGAGAAAGCATCATTTAACATTTGTAAACATAACAATTATAACAACTATAAAGAGAAGCAGCAATATTCGATTCACCACACATTTGCTAATGATTTTTTTGTTGGCTTACACATATCCAAGGTGGGGAAAAAATACAAGAACATCCAAGACCCTCAAAGGTCCTGCTGGTTGGCATTTTGTCTCTGAAGGCACTGGGCAGAGATGGAAGTAAACACATTAACATT
>NW_006300376.1:186580-191840 GCF_000327345.1 Myotis davidii | reverse complement strand
CCCCGGGGAGCAGGCCTAAGCCAGATTGCGAGAGGGCACAGGCCAGGCTGAGAGACCCCTCCTC
Source organism: Myotis davidii (assembly GCF_000327345.1). Taxonomy (NCBI): domain Eukaryota; kingdom Metazoa; phylum Chordata; class Mammalia; order Chiroptera; family Vespertilionidae; genus Myotis; species Myotis davidii. Next base: position 191,776 of record NW_006300376.1, on the reverse strand, counting down.
CCCCTGAGTGCACAAATTTTTGTGCACCGGGCCTCTAGTTTAAATATATAAAATAAATATCAAAAACATAAGTCTTTGTTTTACTATGGTTGCAAATATCAAACAATTTCTATATGTGACACGGCACCAGAGTTAAGTTAGGGTTTTCAAAATGGTGACACGCCGAGCTCAAAAGGTTCGCCATCACTGGACTACAGGCTATGAGTGTTCACTTGTGGACAGGTGGGACCACTGAGGGTCTTGAAGAGAGTGGCTCCGTTGGACACATTCTCCTCGGAGTGCTTCCAGCATCCTGGCTTCTTACAGCACTTAGCATACGTTCTATAGGGCATGTTAGGAGTCTGTCTCCTCAAGAAGACGGAGCACTGTGAGAGCAGAGCCGTGCTGCACCCACCTGCACCTCGCACACCCAGAGGCCCGCAGTAAGTGCTGCTGAGAGAATGCTCCGAGGGTGACTGGCAGGTGACATGAGACTCTGGACCAGCAGGAGACTTCAATCATCCTGTTGCCTTTGAGTGTCTAACCCATTTAGGAAAATGTTCACTTGTGCCTGTTTTAAAAGACATCTGGGGCACATGGTGCAGTATACAGATCTCGTAACATAGAAACCCACACCCGAAACCTATATGTTCATGTTGACCAATGTCACCCCAATACATTTGATTAAAAAATAAAAAAGACATTTGAGGGAGATTTGACTGCGCCATCCTTTAACCCCTCACTCCCAAACCTGTCTCATGGTTCTGCTACCAGCAGGGGTGTTCTGAGTACAGTACTATGTGCCTTGTCTTTCTGGAGGAGAAAGGTTTATGTGAATATAGGTTTTGCTTTTATGTGTCACATCCAAAAAAATCAGCTAGTGCAGAACCTTAATTTTGTTGGATTTGGTCTTTGAAACATACTAAAAATTATATTGACAATGTTGAAAATTCTTAACTATGTACTTTTAAAAATCCCTATTTATTTACTTTTGATGGCTTTTTAGCAGGAGAACAAAAGCTAGAGATTATATTAATGTGGTGCTTTTTTATTATTCACCGAACTGTGGAGAATTATATTTCTATTTCCAGAAGAACTAGCTATAGAGGTCTGTTTTCCCCCCAAGAGATCTGGATAACAATTTTGTTACATTGGGCTTTGCCTTTGTAAAATCTAATGCCTCTGAAAACTCAATTTGAGAAAAGATACCACATGTTGGCAAGTCACGTGTGATACAAAGCCTTTATGAATCTCTCTTCCCTGATTATGAAGTCATCTTTAATTCAGTTCAATAAAACATTTAATTTTGTCTGTATCTTCAGAGAGAGAGAAAATCACAGGTCAGCTTGTTCACAGAAAACATTTAGTAAATGGAAGTATATGACCTTTTAAATCATCATTTCAGGCCAATTAAGCTTGTGTAAAAAATCTATTTTATATTTTCCTCCTGAAATCTTTGGGACAAAGATCGAAATCTTTGGAATAATAAAATTAAATGTCTCTATAAACCTTCTGAGAGTCTTGTACATTAAAAAAATTATTCAAGAAACTCACTTTATTACCTGCATTAAGGACTCCTATTTACATACTTAGTAGGGTAAATTTATTACTATTTTTAAACAAAATCAACTTTGGGAGGGTTGGCAGCCACAGTGAACGGGCCCCTCTGGATCTGAGTCAGAACTGGCTGCTTGTGGCGTTGTCCCACAACCTACACCAACTCAGGGGACCTAAGGCACTTGGGGGACTAGGAAGGACCCATCCAGGACTATATGAAACTGTTCTTTCCATTAATCGTGGCACTAATCTCCACCTTATGCCGCGGGGTGTGGCATTTTATGATGCACGATCTTGACCCATGAGGAGGAAGTCTTTTGAAAGGTTTCCACTTGGCTAACCCCACTCTGGGAACTCTTCACCCACAGCCCAAGGATCCAATGTGGACATTACACCAACTGCCAAGTATAACAGGTCCAATTATACAGCAAAGTCTGTGGAAATGACCACCACAGACCCAGTGGGTCCACAGTGAACTGGACTATAGCCTAGTCCAGTGATGGCGAACCTTTTGAGCTCGGCGTGTCAGCATTTTGAAAAACCCTAGCTTAACTCTGGTCCCGTGTCACATATAGAAATTTTTTTATATTTGCAACCATAGTAAAACAAAGACTTATATTTTTGATATTTATTTTATATATTTAAATGCCATTTAACAAAGAAAAATCAACCAAATAAATGAGTTCACATGTCACCTCTGACACGCATGTCATAGGTTCACCATCATTGGCTTAGTCTCTATTTATCACCTGGCCCCTGTGAGCCCTCACTCTGAGGGGAGGCGGGGGGCTGGGGGGAGGTTGTGGGGGAGGTGTCATGATGACACTTGGCCTCTCCAGGTGTCAGTGCCACCTCAGGTCTGTATCTCAGGTCTGTGATTGAAATGTCTGGGTAGTTTCCTTTCCCCGTGGCCCAGTCATTCAAGTAAGTGGCCTTAGGTCACTTTGAGGAAAAACAGAAGGAGCTGCCATGGGATATACTTGCCGTGCACTGCAGCATCCTTCCTCCTACGGCTGCAGCCACTTCTTCAGTCAGTGGGTTACTACGTCGGAAAATTGCTCAGGTCCAGAATCTGAGCAAGGGACTGGCATTTTATTCTTCCTCTGGTTGTTAAGCAGGGTTCTTGTTGGTTGCCATCTATGTGTTTCCCCTGGGACATCATGCTTTCTCATGTTCATCTTGTGGGTCAGGCCTTGGCTGTCTGTCCCATTCTCTGGTCATTATAGCAAGAGCAGCCTCCCAGCTCTGGCAGGTAAGTGCTGCCCCCTGGCCTTGATGGTTTTAGGACCCCACTGTCCCCATGAGTATCATTTTGTTTTCACTTTAGAAAGTCATTCTCTTAAGGTTTCTGATAAGCTCAGAATGCGATATGTAAAATCCTTGTCTCTTCTAATATGTGTTTTAGACTTCCTTTCTAGCAGTTGGACTCTGATTGCATGGAGAAAAGATACCACATGTTGGCAAGTCACGAGTGATAAAAAGCCTTTATGAATCTTTAAGAATCATTATTATTTTGAGTACATGGGCTGCCGGGCACACTGAGTTGCAGAACTTGAAGCACAATGTGAGGCTGGGCTCCGCATGAGAAGAGCAGGGCAATAGCGCTGGCCCTGTCCACTGCTGCTCCTGCTAGAGGCCTCCAGAGCAGCCCCGTCTGCGGGTACGCGCCTTGGGGCCTCTAACGGAGTGGAGTCAGGGCTCTTGATTGCCCTGGTTTTGTGACGATCCCATTAATAGATGTCGGCTCCATGAAACCTGGTTATGAGGCAGTTACCTTGCATGTGATAATACACAGAGGTCAGTTTCAAGTCAAAAAGTTAGCTGTTTCTTTATTTGGGAAATGTGTTCCTGAAATAGCATGTTGAAATTGTAATGGGCGAATATTTCCCGCGAAGGAATACACAGCCGGGTTCCTTCCTCTCTGAGAAAGCAGCGTTCTTGGGCCCACGTAGGATGTAGAATTCTGCCCAGCCTTGACGGGTGGGGATCGCAGGGCCGAGATCAGGAAGGAAGGAACCCTGCAGGAACCCCGTAGGAAGGTGGAGCCCCAGGGCCTGTATCTGGCCGATGGGAGCCCCGGAACATGGGAGGTAGCCCAGTTAGACAAACCTGGCCTGAGGAAGTCCTCAGCCTTAGGAGTGAGCCACGAGTGTCAATACTTCCAGGGATGAGTGTTCTGGGGCTTTCTGAACCAAACACTCTCTGCCTGGATAGCCTTTCCCCAGCACTTTGACTTGTCCCACAAGCACATCTTCTGGACATTGACCCTTCCCATTCCTCACCACACAACCATCAGTCGCCTACGTCCCAATCTTAAGAGGTCCCGAGTCCCCTCTAAAGATAATACAGTGGCTACCTAACCAACATGAATGCATGCATTCACTCTTTTTTTTTTTTTTTGGCTTAAGCACACCTCTAGATAATTCATTCAGCTAAGTCTTTTTTTTTTTTTTTTTTTTTTGGTGCATTGGCTATGAGTAGACTGGGTGGACACACAGAGAGACTGTAGAATTAGGGACCAGATCTCCCCAAGTGTGCCTGCCAGTTACAAAAAGGAAAAGGCAGCTCTTGCCATGTGGCAAAGTTGAACCATTCTCGGATAAGAACCGAGCCCCTACTATGTGCTAGGCTCTTTGCTAGAGATTGAGACTACACTGGCAAGAGTTCCTTTTCTCAAGGAGTTGAAAAGGACACTTTGGATCCATAATGGTAAGCGTGGGGACATGTGGTAAGTATTGGGCATCCAGCGAGAACACACAGGAGGTACCCAGGCCGCAGGACTCGGCTGGTTAGGTAGAGAGAAGACTGGAAACAAGGCTTCACGTGGACACATTGTTCAGAGGCCCTTCACTGGGGCAGCAACCCCTTCACACATGTGCTATCGATCTTTGATCGGTGTATGTAACTCATTTAGAGGCCACGGCGTGTCCCTAGAGCAGGGTGTATGGTGAGACAGAAGGTGAGCTGGGCTGGTTGGGCAGGTGGTGAGGAACCGGCAAGGGGGGAGAAGTGGCGCACAGTCAGTGCCCTCCAGAGAGAGGACCTCCACATACGGGACTCTAAGGGGAAGTGGGCCGCAGAGCACTTGAGAGGCGTCCAGGCAGCAACTGTCTGTCCAAACTACCAAACTGTGCGGAAGGCGATGATAGGAACCGAACAATCACCGTGCGGCCTTGCAGTGAGGATTGTGTTGCAAAGGTTGTTGGAGGGTTTTGCCCTGTTCTCATCTGTCAACACGTTCACATGCATCACCAAGCCTTTCAGCATTAGAAAAAATGCTGTGGTCGCACAAAAAAGCTGAGAATTGCTGCATTACAGTCTAAACCACAAGAAGCAAAGGCGGCACATTTTCTGCTTCCCACGTCGGTAACGACAACCCATTCTGAGCCCATTGCCAGCCTCTTCCCTGCGCTGAGAGGGGAAAAGCTCGTTCAGTGAAAGGGTTTAGGTAAACGTTTCCTTTTGCTGCAAAGGACAAAGCAATTTCTCGACACGTTTTTGAAAGATTGTTTTCATTCTGAGAGTTTGACTTTAGTCCCACTTTCTGAAGAAAGGGCAGGGGGGATGTTAACAGTTTCTTTGGTACTGCAGGCAACAAATTACCCACAACAATCTCCGAGGCAGGCGCCATGTGTGAACACGACTGCTGGCCACAGCCTT